>NC_142653.1:6385000-6703750 GCF_055504915.1 Nelumbo nucifera
CTTTTATATGATATGCCCCATCCTGACCATTCTGGTTCTGACCTTGTTCTGCTCTGTAATTCCTGCATCCACATACTTCTGGCCTCCACAATCTAACATTGCACGAAAGACAGATTAGAAATATTTATTGACGCTTCAAGCACACATTCAAACCAAATATGCAATAACAAAAACTTGACAAGTTTGCAAGTATGAATTTCCTGGATGCAAATAAAATTCAAAATAATCAACAATTTAGTCTTAGTAATTCTGATAACATCTCCAACTCAATGAGTAGGAGAATGGGTAAACGTTAAAGACTTCAGCAGAGGGCTTATCTGAAGATCCTTCTAATTTATTTACTTTGGATTTTAGAAAGGAAATTGACCATATGTTGTATTGTCCTGCCTAATTGTCTTGCTCAACTTTCATTTTCGATGGAATTTAGGTGCCTTTTTTTGTAAATATTTTCTTTCGTCAGTAAGCAGATGCTCACTTGCTCATCCACTTAGAAATGTTTTCGAAGCTCATAATTTCATCATTCCCTAAGGGCAAGAGCTCTACCTTCTCTATTGTGGTGCAACAACTGCAGAGGTCCTCCACGCTCCACCTCCCCTTTCATTAGCTGATAACTATCTAGAATAATCCTCTACTTCCAGCATCTGTAAATCCAATGAGTACATCAATCTCAACCCAGCAGTAAAGCCAATATCTCCATCATGATAGCAGTCCTATGACCTAACAGTCTGGAGTAATCCTGGAGCATCTTAACATTCCACCCATCACCATTCTTCGTCCAACTCATTACTACATAGGCATCCCCTTCAATCTGAATCCTCTCATAAATCATCAAAATTAGAAGCCTTGATCCCTGAATCAGTGATAGAACCTCAGGCCTTAGTGCCTTACTTGATCTCTGGATCACACTGAACCAGAAGATGCCAATATCAATGTTCAATAGTTGCCTCTGAAAATGGTGTTAATTCTTAGATGGACCTGGATTGTTGGAAAACAGCCCTAAAAACTAAATGGCATTGTCTTTAGGAAGCATCCAAATGAACTATTCCCTCTTTCTTTTCTTTTCTTTTTTTTGATAAGCTAATAATTAAATCCATGATCAATCCTATAAAGATTTCAAAAAACTTCAAGTCTGCAACCAATGAATTATTTAAATGGTGGCCAGCTCAGTTGCTGCCAAGGAAGGTTCTTTGTTTATTCACATATTTATTTTTATTTACCGCCCATATATCTTTTGTCAACAGACACATGCATTCATCATCCCAACTTTAAGAAGACAATCAGCTGAAATATGGAAACCCAAAATGAAATACTGAACTTAAATATACAAAACGGAAGATAAAGCTATCACCGACAAGTTGAATCACTTCAATAAAGATTGCAGCCCAATCAAGATCTCTCTTCTTCAGGCCTCTCATTTTTCTCATCCAATAAGGAAACTGCACACCAACAAGGACTATGAGATCATCCTTCATTAAATGAAAGGATCCAACTTGCACCCTTTCCTAGTTTCTTCCTTTCTAGAGCTTTCAACTTACACCCTTGACCTAGTTAATCACAAACAAGGACTAATTAAAACTACATCCTTTCTTAGTTTCTTCCATTTTAGAGCATTCAACTTACACTCTTGACCTAGCTAATCAACTATGCATTTAAGATCCTTAGCAACTTGTTCACTGGCTAGGCATTTAGGACACCTACAGGATTTAAGTATTTTTTCAGCAAAACAATCACCTGGAAGGATAATTTATTTTTTTATTTTTAAAAAATCATAAACTAATTCATAACTATCCACTATAAAAGATGAAACAAAAGGATGGAATTTGAGAATCTAAGGAGACAAGAGATGAGAAAATGATTAAAATAATGGCATTAATTTTCATTTACTTTGACGGGAAAATTGAAATGCAAGTTTATGAGGAAAATAAAATATTGTACAAATAATAGATAGTTAATGTACTATTTACTTAAAGAGCATAATGTTGAGAATCAGTAGTATAATTACTGATTTGGGTGAGCAAAATTGTTTTTGAGAAATAAGGATGCAACAAACTGCCTTATGCCACTTTATTTTTATAAACAAATTATAAATATTGCAAAGTCATTAAAAAAAAAAAACAGCACCTACTAGTCTTCACTTGCCTGAATCTTCTGACCTATTTCTCTTTAATACTAGGTTTCCACTTAAGGTACATGTACACTTGAAATGGGTGTGAGACCTTTGAGAACATGTAGAGTGGGGACACCAAAACCTAAACAACATTTGGCAGAATGCTCCTTTCTGTTGAATCCATAATATTTCTTTATCGAATCCATAATATTTGACTAAAAAACATTTGAACTCTTAAATATAATTTATTAATCCATTCATGTAGCCGACCGCAAATAGCAGGGATTGAGGCTGAACTCAGTTTTGAATTATAAATCCATAGTGTTTGATATTTTGTGTAACTAATTATACTAATAGTTTATTATCATTTAAATTGATTTATGTTTCTCCATTTAAGTGTTTTTTTTTTCCAGCTGAAGTTCAACCAAGCATTGTCCCAACCATATGGAGTTGGCAATATGATAGGAGTGCAACTCAGATTTCCAATTTAAAGAATTTGCACTGCATTGGGCTGGGCTTTCAGGCCATGCCCCTTCAAATTTTAACAAAATTCCAAGCCAGCCCAAGCTACACTCCTACTATATGAATCCAGTTCCACCATTTGTTCAGTGCCATATCCACTGTTCACTATTCCATTATTAATAGAAAACAAGGAAACATAATACTAGAAAATGAAAACAAGAAGTAAAGTATACCCAAGTGTTGAAATCCTATTTTATTGGGTTAGCCAAATCTAACACCTAGTGCATGTATCAAATTCAAAAACTCGTGTGTTGTGTCCTTGTCCATGTAACATGGGTTTCCACTAGCTCAACCATTTCTTATGTCATCCTTCCTATCCTTGCCAATTATCTATTTCAATGTCCTCATCTCATCTATGATTTTTGCATGAACATCATCAACATCATCTAAGCCTTATCCTAACTATATGGGTCAGCTACATGAATCCTGTTTCGCCATTCTGTTCTACTTAATGCCATATCTATTGTTTAATTATGAGTGCTTAAAATTTTTCTTACTACCTTAACCCATGGCCTTTTTGGTCTGCCTCCTAGCCCTTCTAGCCTTTTCAACATGTAACTGATCAATTTTTCTAATGGGTTCTATAGGTGGTCTCCCATGCATGTGACCGAGCCATCTAAGTTTATTTTCTCTCATTGTACCTATTGGAGCTACTCCTAGGTTCCATCAAATAACTTCATTTCTGATCTATCCTTTCTAGTATTTCAGCTCATCCATCTCAGCAAATGCATTTTTTCCACAATGATTTTTCTATGAACATGTAGTCTTATTCGTTGTCCAGGTCCAGCATTATGTTCCATAGCGCTTGGCCATTTCTTTTTGTAACAATAAATTAACAATGTGAAAATCAGTTGAACAGATATTGTTTTAATCAACTATAAAATTGTAATTGTATATTTTTCTTTTACTTGCCTCATATTTATTAATAGGAGCATATGATAAACTGGCAAATTGGATGACTGTAATAAGATATTTTCATTTGGTTTTCTCATCACATTTAATGTCCCAGAAATTACTGGGTGCATCCGTAAGATTCTATAGTCAGTAACATTATATTTTATTTCTTTTATATTTCAGCAACATAGTAGGTCAGAGAACAGAGATTAATTATAAAATATCAGTTTTGCCTCTGACTATATATTTTCAAATTGACAAAACTAACCTCTTCTGTGCACACAAAATACAGTTTTACCATCTCAATGTATTTTATTTTATTTTTCTTGAGCCTTTTTTCAAATTTTCAATCACAGCTTGACTTTTATGGTAGAAAAAAATTGTCCCTTCAAGAAATATAGAATGAGGTTACCTTTGTCCATATAATGTATAAGAAGGTGCTGAAATGGACCTTCGAAAAATTTTAAATGATGTGTGGATACTTTCTGTCACTAAAACTATGGATTAATGGCAGCTAGAATAAGTAACTCAACCCCAAACTATGAGGGTTGAGTAAGTTAATAGGTAAGCCTTAGGGGAGGTGTTTGTATTTGACCAAAATCTCAGGGAGTAACTTACCTTTTTTTTAACAGCCATGGTTCAATCAGAATCCTAAAGCAACAATAAGGGTGATCTTGTATCTATTAGTGATTAAGTGCAGACGATGAAACTCTTCAAATCATAATCCTAAGCATATGCAAGATCTCAGAAAGGCATCGCAACAACATGACTTCTATCTTAGTAGGGAAGCAAAGAGCTTATTCTAACTTCTAAATTAGCAAATTAAGAAACTTCTACAGTTCTACTGCATGGCACAAATCAATAAATCAATAAGAATACCTTCCTAAAGAAATAGGAGCCTACCTCAAGAACATAAGCAAGGGCATAAAGACACATCTATTAACAAATGTGCTTACAGACTTGAGTATAGGCCTTCTTGTAAATGAGCTATATGTTAATGAGGCACTACGTAGAAAACCAGGCCAAGTACCTGAGGTGTGGACAAAAGCTCGGCATCATGTTTGTTGAGCCTGGAATGGAGAAGAACAAAATAAATCATCCAAAAACATCCCTCACTCATATGGCCTGGGCAAAGCTCAATCCTGAGAGCTGCTAGCCTTGGAGCAAGTCTTTCAATAGCCAAAGCATGCTCTAGTTGCGCATCAGACATGTCAAAATCTGAAAAAAAAAAAAAAACGTTAATATAAACGACAATATCAACAAGAATGCGAAGAAAGAACACAGTACTGAAGAAACAGAAGTACAAACTTGCAAATGTTTAATTGCGAGATACCACTGTTGGAGATACAGAGTTAATTTAACTTTAAAGTATAGGTAAACGGTTTGAATTTAGTGCCGTTTTCTTTGTTTTTGCTTTTCTCCATTCCCTTTTCTAAAGATAACTTTAACTACAAAATGCAGACTCCATTAGCCACCTAGTAATCAAGTACCAGTACATCCTTCCAGACCAAAAGGAAATCAGGAACAGAAGAATTGATTAGCTACCTTAGGTTAAAGAAAATACTACCTTTTCATCATTACACGAGTTGTGAACTTGCAAAGAGTGCAAAAGTGCAGGCAAATGATTTCCGTGTAAATATGTGGATTCAAAGTTCAATCTCTCTCTCTCTCTCTGTATATATATAATAGCAATCCTTCATTGATCAATAAGAAAACATGAACTATCTCATGAATGAGATTCAATCTCAGAAATCCACATACCGTCCAAATCTTCTTCGTCGACCAGAGGGAAATCCAACCACGTCTCCGGATGCATTGCGATATTCTTTGCGAATGCGAGTACCTCGTCAGTTATACCAACCGCGCCTCCTATAGAATTCTTCTCCATAGATTCTCCATCAGTTCCAAAAGGTGGAAGAAAGGTAGAAGCGATCTTTGAAATCTCGGAAACTGCTCTTGTATTGGATAGCTTGGAGAACCCGGACTTAACTTTCCCTCCAATCTCAGCAAAATCGCTACGAATTCCTGCAATTCGCGCTGGATCAGAGTCATCACAGTTGAGGGATCGATCCGATGATTCCGAACGATTCCAATCGGAGATAAAGGGATCAGTGGAAGAGATTCGTCTGGGAAGGGGAGGCGGAGGAGGAGGGCTAGGGGCTGAGGATTGGGAAGAAGAGGAAGAAGGAGCAAGAAACGAGGCGACGCCCCATAGCTGACGAGTTAGGGTTTTGGTAATCTCGGTGAGATCTTCTTTGACGCCTCTTCCCTGATTCTCCGATGACTCGATCTGGTGGTGTTGCAGTTGCTCCACGACTTTCGGTGATTGTCCCTTTTTTCTATCATTGTTGGTAACCTTTGCCTTATCTTCATCGTCGTCCTCGTCGACTTTCAGCGAGTTCACCAAAGACCTTGCCAACCATGACATTTCGATTTCAATCCACGGATACACACATACACAGACAGACAGAGAGAGCGCGCATAGAGAAAGGGAGAGAAAAGATAAATCTATCAGAAGAAATTCAGAAGGTAGTTCGAGTTGCAGCGTTGCCAACTTTTTTTATTTTTAAAATTTTCCTACGTATTACGCCCATATGGTTACAGAAAGGAAGTAATTTTCTGTGTAACACATCACATCAACAGAGACATGGTCATCTCCCCAGAATTCTCCACGTGGCGAATCAAACGAACGATATCCACTACGGTCCATCCTCTCCGTCTCGTTCAGTACTGGAATTGGTAGCATTCGCTTGGCGCTTGGCAGTTGGCACCGTCATTGGGTGCCAGCATAATTAGCGGTGTTTCTGTTTGGCGTGATGTTACCTACGGATGTCAATGGGTCGGGTATGAACCGACTCATGCAGCTCCATGTAGCTGAGTAAAATTGATAATTATGTAACAAAAAAAAAAGAGTAAAATAGGCAATAGAAAATTGAGGGGGTGTTAATTGAATTGTTTTTTTTTTCTTGTTTTTTTGGGCAGTGTTGAATTGCTTTTCGTGTGTTTTAAAAACAAACCATTGAAACAAAAATATGAAAAACATCCTCTTGTTATAAATAAGTTTTTATTATAAAATTAAAATAAAAATATATTCTTGATTTTTTATTTGAAAAACTTTTTTTTTTTTACCTTAAGGGTAAAAGATAAAAATCTCCCTTGAGGTTTCTGACAATCATAAAACCTCCCCTAGGGTTTCAGTTTAATAAAAAACTCTCCTATAACTTATAAAAAAACTCTTGTTACCACCCTTTGGTCATTATTTCATTAGTGGAGAGACTTGGGATTTATTATATTGCCATTATTAGTTGTTAGGGCATCTTTCTACATAATTCAAAATGTGAAATTTGCATTCACTCTAATTGGCAAATTTGCAAAGTAAAATTATTTTACTGTTTTCAAGTTGAAGCAAGGAACTTTTTTTTATTAAAAGTTAAAAGTTCTTTTGAGGTATTTTAATCAATCTTCATGTGAATTGATAGGCATAAAGGTAGAGTTGGTATTTTAAAAAACTATGCATTAAGCTAATATTTTGTTTATGATAATGATGGAAGGGAGGTAACTGCAGTTTTTTTTTCAAAATAATAAGGGGATTTTTATTAAAATGAAACCTTGAGGAAGATTTTTATTAAAATGAAACTTTAAGGGAGATTTTTATGATTGTCATAAACCTCAATGGAGTTTTTTTCTTATATTTTACCCTTATTTTAAGTCATACAATACATCTCACCATCTTTCCAGAATCACACAATATTGGTTTTGTTTTAAAAATAATAATTTTGATGTTTTAAAAACATGCTTATTTTTTAGGGGTTCTTATCATCCAGTCCATCCCTAGGTGGAGCTAGGATTTTCTAGGGGTGGACTTAATCTTGCCCGTGGATTGATGCCAAATTCACAGGCAGGATGTGGTTTATAGGGGAGGGGGGGCTACATGTAGATTAGGAGAGGGCTGCAAAAAAGATTTTTGAGGGGGAGTGCAGTCCAAAAATCCCTATTTTTTTTAAACAAAATCAACTTATTTTTACTTCTCAATACAAAAACAAAATTTCAAACACATGTTTTTGTTTAATTTCAAAAAGCAAATAAAAACAAAACATTAGAATAACCCTACTTCTCTTTTTAGAAAATATCTTATACATCCATTATAAAATTAAATTTTTTAGGCATTTTATATGAATTTTTGTGATTATATTTGGAATCAATCCCAATTCCATTTGAATCAAAACTCAAAATGTAAGGATCCATCTGGTTCACATAACTAGGGGTTTAGAATTAGAACCACCCAACCATATTGGTTGGCCAGAATTGGAATCCTATTCCCATTCCATCCAATTCCAATTCTCATTCCACCAGGAATGAGAATAGGATTTTGGTTCCAATTCTTAATTTCTAATTAATTCCGATTCCCCCATTTGAAGGAATGGTCATTCCCTCCCCTCCCCTGAAAATGAGAATCCATTCCATCCAATTCTGATTCAACTTCAATTCCCACCTGAAACATACAGATAAAAGGAAAAGACCGTAAGACCATTCAAATTCTGAATATGAGGGATTTTGATTCCAATTTCAACTGTAAACCAAGCAGATCCTTAGATGCAAAACAAGTTTTCCTTTGGCATTTTATCCTATGTGGTATATTAAAAATGGAATGTAACCCAAATCCTTTTTTTGGCTCAATTTGATAAAAGTGAAAATATAAGGTTTAGAAATTCTATATGCAACATATTTATATTTATATTTGCACTCTTTCCAAACTGAGACTATGTATTCCTTTTTTCAATGTTTACATGTTAAACATTTATGAATTTAACCAGCATTTCCACCCCCAATAGTTTTTAAATTACCAAGCTGGTGTAGCCGTTGTACGTTTTTGTTTTGAAAAAAATAATAATAATAATTTATAAATCGACAAAGACACCATAAATTGTGCGTTTATGTTTATGGTGCAAAATTTACAAGGCAATACATAGAGAAAATATCAGAAGTATAAATACAAATATTTACGATATAAATAAATACAAAATACAAGTTTTTTACACAACATATTTCTTGCAAACATAGCAACTAATGTTGCGTGTGCACATAACATCATCATTCAACATGCATACGTACGTTTTTTATTAATCAATACTTTGCTATAATCTTCATGGCTTTATGTGGCAGGATATGGGATGTCCAGATGTGAAATGATTGCCTTCAAAGTGGATTCCTCCCACAGTCCCACGTTGAGCGTGTCCTTCTGTTGCAAATGTAACCCTCGTCCAGCATGCCAAAGCCAAACCATCTTCATGGCTTTATGCAAACTTGCACTCCTTGCTGAACAAGAAATTAAAAAAAGATGTCATTGATGATGTTGTACTTTTTTTTTTTCTTTTAAAGGATTTCATTTGTAAATTTTAAAATTTACATAGCGTGATGTAGTAGGATTGAAGTCTATGACCACCTGGCCCTTACATGTAACGTATGCAAAAATATGGGCAAGGGTGTTATAGTTCCTATTAAGATGTATAATAGTGCAGTGCTGAAAGCGTGAAATTAGACGACGGATATGGCCTTCATACAGCTGCTCGATCCGATTGTTCGGCCTGTTACCATTCTTAACATAACAAACTAGACTACTACTATCAGAAAACACAGCTATTTGTATATTTAAAAGAGTCGATGGCCCAGCATGGGTGGTGATGATGCACAATCTGGCCGGTCTTAGCTGTCGATGATCTTGCCTCTGAACTGAGTAACAGGGACCTGAAACAGAGGGAGAAGAGAAGCTCCGGGGAGAACCCGGCGTAAGGGCTCTGAAGCTCAAGTTAGAATCCTTCAAAGGCAAGATAAACCAGATAGCGCGAAAGTTAGCATACCTCGTTCATGGGGGTAGAAGCCTTTTATAACCACCTCGCGCACTCACTTCCAGGCCTCCGTCAGGTCGGGCATGATTACTTCTGAACTCCTGCCAGTTCGGGTGTCATTTCCTCTGGCCGGACAGAACCGCCACTGTTCCTTTTGTCGGAGCCGTCTCTACGGCTAGTGACGACGGTTGCAGGTGGCGGTGGCAGGAAGCCGTTTGAAATGCGGCTGTCAGGCGTCAGATCCCAAATCAGTCAGGCGCGTCGCCCTTGGATACGGACGTCCTTGGTGTCGGGTACGTTTGGCTGGCCTGGTGCTTTGGAAGTGAAGTGTTGGAGTGGCGAGCGAGGTGCCATGAGTTCGGTTTGGAGTGTTCCAAGCTGCCATGGGCAAACTCGGGTCAGTTTTGTGAGGCTTGGGGCCCAGTATAGTTCGTGCTCCTTGCAGGGAGCTCGGGTTCTCAGTAGGGAGCTCGCTCTTAATAGGGAGCTCGGACTCCCAGTAGGGAGCTTGTTCTTAATAGGGAGCTCGGATTCTAGGGAGCTCGGGTTCTTAGGGAGCTCGCTCTTAATAGGGAGCTCAGACTCCCAGTAGGGAGCTTGTTCTTAATAGGGAGCTCGGATTCTAGGGAGCTCGGGTTCTTAGGGAGCTCGCTCTTAACAGGGAGCTCGGACCCTTAATAGGGAGCTCGCTCTTAACAGGGAGCTCGGGTTCCTAGTAGGGAGCTTGGACTTAGGGAGCTCGGGTTCTTAGGGAGCTCGGACCCTTAACAGGGAGCTCGGGCTCCTAGTAAGGAGCTCAGGTTCTTAGGGAGCTCGGACCTTTAACAGGGAGCTCGCTCTTAACAAGGAGCTCGGACTAAGTACAGCGGTCTGGAGTTCGGGCTCGGTAGTGAGCTTGGACTTGCTTCCGATGTTCGCTTTGGGCGCTCTACTGTCCCGAGCTGCTTGCCTTTGCCACGTGTCGGGCGATCGCGAGGTCGGGCCAAATTTCCCTTCATCAGGTGGTGTAGTTTTTCAGGAGGGCGATTGAGTTAAAGTAATAAATAACTTCCAAGAATGGGTCAAATTTCACTAATTGAATGATTGTACAAGACTGAATATATATACAAGAATAATAAAAAATAAATTAGAAGCAATTATAAGTATAGAAACAAAAATATAAGGAAAGGAGCATTAATAGGAAACTTCCTAAGAGGAGAGTTTCCTTTTTGCTTTGATTGATCTCTCTATAATAAGAATCTTTTGTATAGTAACTGATCCTTTTTTAGCAAGAAGACTAGAATCTTCTTTGATAGGAGATCTAGCTCTCTTTGGTAAGAGTTCTAGAGCTCTCTATGGTAAGAGAAGAGCTAGGGTTGGTCAACTCCTCAATACGCCCCCTTAAGCGAAAGTGGGCTAGAAGCACTCGAAACTTGGACCGAAGCCACGCGAACTGGTGAGAGGAGGGTGGCTTAGTGAAAACATCAGCAAGTTAATCTTGTGTGGGAAGGAACTACATGATCGGAGACTTTTTAACAATAAGATCTCGAAGGAAATGAAAATTGACCTCAATAGGTTTAGTATGAGCACAGAAAATTGGGATGAGCTGCAAGATATGTGGCCCCAATATTATCATAATATAGAACCGGTGGTGATTAGATTTTGACCCCTAGATTGGAGAGAAGAGAATTTAGCCATAAGAGCTTCGTGGTGGCATTAGCTTGAGTTTGAAATTCAACATCTGTACTAGATCGAGCAATAGTTGGTTTTTTCTTAGCACTCCACGAGATCAAGTGAGAGCCAAGAAAGATGCCATATCCACCAGTAGATCATCTATCATCAGGGCAGTCAACCCAATTGGCACCCGAGTAAGCAGTCAATGTCTCCGATGTGTGAGCCAACAAAAATAAGCCAGTGTCAATGGTACCTTTCAGATACTGCAGAATACATTTAATTACACTCCAATGTTCAGTAGTAGGAACATGTAAAATTTGACAGACTTTATTAACTGCAAAGGCAACATCCGGCCGACTAAGAGTGACATACTGAAGAGCACCTACAATGCTCCGGTACTGAGTGGGATCAGATAGTAATTCGCCATTAAACCGTGAGAGACGAGAAGAGGTGGCTAGCGGACTAGAAACCGATTTGACTATAACAAGATTAGTCTTCAACAAGAGATCCAAAATGTACTTGCGCTGAGAGAGAAACAACCTTGTGGCATCACGATGAGATTCAACACCAAGAAAGTAGTGCAATGACCTTAAATCTTTCAGGGCAAAAGTTTGAGACAAACTGCTAATAAGCTAAGAAACATGAAGAGAAGAAGAACCAGCAATAATAATATCATCAACATAAACAAGGATATAGATGATGATCTGATCTTGACTGTAGATAAACAGAGAAGGGTCACATTGGGAGCCATGAAAACTAAGATCATATAATTTATTACTTAAACAAGAGAACCAAGCCTAAGGGGCCTATTTGAGGCCATAAAGGGTTTTATGAAGTTTGCAAACATGATGGGGATAATTGCTATCCTCAAACCCTTTTGGCTGATGCGTATAGATAGTTTTAGTAATAAACCCATTAAGAAAGGCATTATGTGCATCCAATTGAAGCATGTCCCATCCACGAGTAATTGCTAATGAGAGAATAGGGCGCACAGTTGTCAGTTTGACCAAAGGGCTGAAAGTCTCAATGAAGTCAACTCCTGAAACTTGAGTGAAACTTTGAGCGACAAGACGAGCCTTATAACAGTCAGTCGAGCCATCAGGGTGCCGTTTGATTTTGAAAACCCACTTGAAAAGTACCGTTATGAATTAACGCAAGGAATTCGGCAGCCATAGAAGAATGCCAATGAGGGGACTTAGCAGCCTATCCGTAAGAAGATGGCTCATCTTCATGAGTAATAACATCATGAAGTAGATGGAAAAGGATGACAAGTAGCGGATAAAGCTTGAGCTGATCTGGATGTCATTAATCTTGTTGCCATAGAATGAGTGCGAACAGGGGGTCCCAGAACAAGGGTTGTGTCAAGCAGTTCCTGAATAGGTTTGGTGTGTCGAACTAGTAAGAGATCATCAGTGATGGAAGCTCCTTGTTCTGGTTTAGAGGAAGAAGTAGCAAATTCCTCATTAGTAACAGATATAGATGGAAAGGAAGCAAGAGATACCTTAGGGGCAGGTGTAGGAGGAGCAGGACATGTGTCAGCATTAATGGTACCTAGAGAAGGGAGAGTAATGCGAGTGGGAGCAGCAGGGCTGGAAGGTGGTGATGACTGCACAAGTCCAGAAGGAATGTTCATCAAAAACAACATGTTGAGCAATGATTTCCTTGCCGGTAGCAAGGTTGTAACAACGGTACCCTTTGTGACTGTTGTTGTAGCCAATAAAGATACAAGGAGCAAATCGAAAATCCATCTTGTGCAAATTATAAGGCCAAAGAAGAGGAAAACATTTGTAGCAAAACACTTTTAATATAGAGTAATCAGGAGGTTGGCCAAATAACTTCTCATAAGGAGAGAGATTACCAAATCCCAGAGTCGGCAATCAATTGATAAGGAAGACGTCAGTTTCAACAACATCGGCCCAGAAAGACTGAGGGAGAGAAGAGGCGGTGAGTAATACCAACATTGTCAAGATAGCGAGAAAGGGAGTGAAACTCACCAACCCAATCACTCTGGAACATCTTGATTTTTGTAGAAAATAGATTCTCAACATTATTCTTAAATTTAAGAAACGTATTAAACACATCCAACTTCCCCTCAAGAGAAAAAATCCATGAAAATTTTGAATATGCATCCATAAATAAAACATAATATCAGAACCCTTTATTGGATAAAATTGGGGCAGGTCCCCATACATCAGAAAACACTAATTCAAGAGGAGAAGAAAAAGATGTATTTGAAGATAATAAACTTAAACGATGGCTTCGCTCATTCTACCAATGGGGTTTTCTCACCAACAAAAGCTTCTAAGTTTTCTGTCTTGTGCTGAACTGCTCTAGGAAATTGATAGAGTCCATTTTTACTAGGTCCTTTGAGTAAAATTCTCCCTGTATGGTCCTTCAAGACAAAGAAATTCGGATGAAATTCAAAAATCAGATTATTATCTGTGATAAATTTACTTACAGAGAGCAAATTCTTAGTAAGAGAAGGAACATGGAAAATATTCTTTCAAGCAAACTGATTATCATTCAAACTAGTGAAGTCAACCCTATAATATTTATAGTCAAACCTGTGCCATTACCAATCTTGACTTGATCAGGACCTTGGTATTCGGATCAGACTTGTAGGATGTCAGCATCCGGTGTCATATGATGAGTGGTACCACTATCCGGATACCAAATTGGATCAAATCCATATCCAGACATAGAGCCATTGTGAGGTATGCCAATGTGAAAAGCTGCAGGGTCTACTGGATACGAGTTGCTTTCTCCCTGATATGACAGATTGAACTGTTTGTAACACTTCAGTGCACCATGGCCTGTTTTGTTACACAGTTGACAGATTATGTTATTTCCTTTTTCGCGACTTTGTCCGCGGCCTGAGGGCAGACCTCCACGCCCGTACCTCTGCCACGATTGTTGCCACCCCTATTTTGATTATATGAGTTCTGAGAGGTCTGAAAATTTTTAGTAACATTTGTATTATTCATGGCAACATTCGCATTGGGATTTTCACTGGAAAAATTATGTTGCAAAAGCCAGGATTCAAGGCTCAAAAGTAACCCAAGGACATCACTAATATTGAGCTGATTTGCATCAGTTCGACTTGTGATGGCCGTAATAAGATATTCATACTCACTTCCCTAACCAGATAAAACGTATAGAACCAGATCCTCTTTTGCTACTGGTTCTGAAACCACATAAAGGTTATCTGCAATGGTTTTGGCCTTCTAGACATAATCACTGATGGAGAGATTTCCTTTCTTGAGATTCTGAAATTGGCGCCTAAGTCGTAGCACTTTGAATCAAGAATGAGAGGAGAATGATCTTTCTAGAGCACTCCATACTTCGGCAGTTGTAGAAATACCAACAATTTGTGCCAAGACTCCCTCAGTTAGAGAGGCAACAAACCAGCTTAGAACCAGCTAATCTAGCTGCACCTAGGTAGTGAAGTTTGGGTTCAGAATTTGCCTATTGTTGTCATTGGGATCTGGCATTTCTTCTGGAGGAGGCTTGGCCGATCCATTAATCAGCCCCATTAGCTTGTGAGCTTCAAGTACTAGAAGCAACTGAGCTTTCCAGAGAAGAAAATTATCACCATTAAGCTTGATGGTCAAACAATGATAGATGTTGGGAGTTGAGTTGATGCTCATGTGTAGAAAAGCAGTTTGGGAAAAAGTTGAGCTCAAGCTCATTGCTTCAAAAGCAATGGAGGTATTGTAAGTCATGGCTCTGATACCAAATTAAAGTAAAAGAGAAGAGTAGACTTCAAAGAATGGGTCAAATTTCACTAATTTAATGACTGTACAAGATTGAATATATATACAAGAATTATAAAGAATAAATTGAAAACGATTACAAGTATAAAAATAGAGAAATAAGGAAATGAGCTTCAGTAGGAAACTTCCTAAGAGGAGAGTTTCCTTTTTGCTTTAATTGATCTCTCTATAGTAAGAACCCTTTGTATAATAGCTAGTCCTTTAGCATGAAGACTAGAGCCTTCTTTGATAGAAGATCTAGTGCTCTCTTTAACAGGAAGGCTAGAGCTCTCTTTGGTAAGAGGAGAAGAGCTAGGGTTGGTTCTAGGATTGGTCAAGTCTTCAATAGATTGGATGACGAACCCTTGTCTTGCAAGACCTGTTAATGGGTCAAAGGAACCATCAATAAAGGGGAAATAATTGGTTCGGAAGTTGATGCCTGGGTGTGAGATGTCGGTCGAGGTTGGATGTCTGTGTTGATGTAGTTTCAGTGAAGCTTTGTTTAACACAACTATCGGATCTAGCTGAATTTGTTCGATTTTTTTTTTGGTTTCGTGCCTCCCAGATGAAGTATGCTATTGTATAGAGTTTTGCAAGGCTGCTATGAATTTGCTCTTTGTCCACCACCCTTTGAATCCTTGTTATCCACTCAGAGATGACTTCAGGCATGGTCTTTGGCTCCATGATGTGTGTGTTCAACCCGATCTAAACTGTACACCAGATGGCCCTTGCAAAAGGGCATTTTATCATAAGATGGAAGAGAGTCTCTCTCTCTTGGTTACAAAGACAACATGTGTAGTCATCTGCGGGTGTTAGCCTGTGCATCTTGTCCTTTGTTTGAAGACCATCCCACATCAATTTCCAGGCAAAGACTTGGAATCGGAATGGGATCTTGAGTTTCCAAATTATGCTCCAGTTGAAATGAGTAGATGAAGGGGACGGTTGGTGAGTGAGGAGTGAGAAGTTTGCCGATTTTACAGAATATACTCCAGACTAGTGCCTTTTCTAGATGATTTTGTCATTTGGTAGCTGCGGTTGAGGTTCAATGTGAGATGGTGTGGTTATCGAAGAAGAATGGATTTGTTGGAGATTCCATGGTCCATAGAAGTCTGCAACTTTGGGGGCAATTGGGTTAGGAGAGGTTGTGATAGGTGTGTTGCCTATGGTGGGGATCCATGGTAGCTAACATGTTGACTCCATTTTTTATGAGCCAAATCAGATTAGGCTTGAAATCAGGGATCAACTTGTGAGCCCGTTGCCACCCTTTCTTTGCTGAAAAAATATTGTTGTTTGAAAAGTATTTTTCCCTGATAAGCATGCACCACAAACTTTGATCCTGTTTAAGGAGTCTCCAGATCTATTTACCAAACATGGCTTGGTCCATTAAGCTGCTTTTACGAAAACCGAGACCTCCTTTGGATGTGGGTCTGTAGAGCTTCTCCCTTGAGGCTGTGTGTGATGTCTTGGAATTACCATTGTTCCACCAGAATGTTCTTAGAGATTTGTCAATCTCTGAATGTGTTGAAGCTGGCAGGATGGATGATGCCATGGAGTATATTGGTATAGATGATGTTGCACGTTGTGATCATAAAACAGGACGTATTTCACACAAGGTCCGTTTGTTTTACAGTTGGAATTGGAATGATCTATTTTATAGTTTGTTTGGTTTAGACAAAAATGAAAATGGGAATTAAAATCAGAAGAAATGAGATTTTATTCCTAAAGAAGGGGCAGGGAGAATGGCCATCCACCCAAATGGGGAAATGTCATTCCAATAAGAATGAAAATGAAATTCTGATTCTAGTCAATCAAACAATTGAAATCGAAATAGTTCATTCGGATTCTGATTCCAGACCCCTAGTCATGCAAAACCAAACAAGGCCTAACTTCATAACTCCAGCTCTTGTAAATAAAAGACACATGGATCATAAAGACACGTTTGAGCAGAGGCCCCACGGAATTAGAAACTACAATGCTGGATGGACCAGTGATATATTGGTAAACATTAATTTCTAATACATTATTTTCTAAAAGAAAAAAAAAAAAAGTTGACGTAGGGCCTATTGGTTTGTAATGAAATTTGACCTTGGAAAGTAATTCACCTTTAATAAAAGTACGGTAGAGAGTTGTAATTTTTGTCTTTTCCCCCGACATCTGAACATCTAATGTTTTGAGAAATTATGATCGATAATTTTACCCTTGATGATACAATGGTAGGTAATAGTTGTTTGTTGTTTTAAAAAGATGAAGTGATTGGAGATGAACATAAAATGAATTAATTTGTAGAAGAAATGATGAATTAATTACGCAAAATTATAAAAATGTCAAAACCACAAAAAAAACTTCTCAATAATAATAATGATACGCGACCTGGCAATCCCCTGATGAAGGAAAGCTCGGAAGTCAAGCTGACGAGTTCCTTGTTGGAAGGTAGTTTGGATGTCGAGCCGGCTAGTTCATCGGGTCAACTTACAAAGAGATAATATCAGAGTGCCCGGGTTGTTTTATCCGGATTGTCCACTTCGATGCTTAAGTCGGCGATGTAGAGATTTTAGAGAGAGCTAGAGAACTGCAAGAGCTAAGTTGTGCATATCTTCTAAGGTTGGAAATGAAACCTTTATATAGGCATTGTTTAGCGTGGGCTTCACGCACAGCGTCAGAGATCTCCGGGAAGACGTGGCTGGCCGGTCCGAAGTCCTCGGAGACTTTGTGCCTTTTTCGATTTTCCTCTGAAACATTCGGTGCGGGAGTTGACTTCCAGAAGACTCGAAAGTAACGGGATGCACACATGAAGGAGGTCGGAAAGCACGTCTTGCGGGTCGCCACCTGGACCTTAGTCAAGTCGACAAGTCCTTGAGGGAGGTTACTCCTCGCGTCAAGGTCCCTTGGACTGGTAACAACGTGCTACCATAGGTCGGTCCTCGACGAGGTGCTCCTAGTTGCCCTACTGAGGTACTCGAGTTGTGTATGAGGTCATCAACTTGGACTCCATCAGGTCGGCGAAGGTAAGTTGCCAGCTGGGTCTCTAGTAGGTCGGCAGCTAGGTTTTCATCATTTTTGCTAAGGCAAGTCGTCGCCCTCGTGGTGTCGGGGTGTCGTCCAACTGTTATGAGATGTCACGTGTCAAGATGTGAACGAAGGGCCAAGTGTGCCCTAATCAAATAACATATAATTAAAAAATAATAATTGGATTCTTTAAGAATTTAAAAATGCTCATAATATTTGGTACTCACTTTTTAAGTAATTATGTAGATAATTAATATAAAATAATGTTAATTATTAAATAAGTAACCTTAATTATTTAATTTATTAATTAAATAATTGTAATTACATTATTAAATAGTATAAATTAAACAACTAATTGAATATTTATTATGTAATAGTAATTAAACAATATTAAATAAATATTTAATGTTTAAATAAATAACTAATTATTAAATAATTAAATAAATATTAATGAACAATATTCAATAGGCTATTATTATATATTAACTAAGCAATTATTAATTATTTAAATAATTAAATAAGTATTAAACGTTATTAAGAAATAAAAATTAAAAAATTCCAACCACCCAATTTGAATGAACAACCCATTCTGATTTAAAAATTAAATAAAAATGGTCAAAAGCTGTTTTCTGGGTCGATGGATCGACAGTTCAACCACCCGGGTCAACAGGTTGTTGACCAAATCAATGATTTTTTTTTCTTTTGCTTAAAAGCAGTATTATGGTGAAACGGAACCGATTCCTGGGTCAATTGGTTTGACTTCCAGTCCAGTCCAATTTTCAAAACCATGGCACAAACAAACGATACCTTAGAAAACATTCCATTGACTCATGGCTGAACTGTTGATGCATTTGATCCATTGAACTGCTGATTGATTTAAACACTCATAATAATTTGATAAAAGAATAAAAATATTTAAGCATTTATATTTTAACAATGGATATATATATATATATATATATATATATATGACAATAAATATAGGATGGAATGGTGAAATGAAATTCATATAACCGACACCTTATAATTGGGATAAGATTTGGATGATGAAGAAGATGACAAGGGAACTGATAGATGGTAGGCCAATCATGACGATGCACCACATCAACAAGGGAGAACGAGGATTCAGCCCAGGGTCAGAATTGTTAGGCCCAAAGTACATTTGGAATGGGTGTTAGCTCGGAATTGATGCCAATTCATGGATGGATATTAATGTATAGAATGGGGATTATTAACATTTTAAATGTTTATAACTCTGTAATAGAAATAAAAAATCTGCATTGAGTACTTCTCCGCATCAACTAAATACATGGCTTCTCGCATATAGAGATGAAATGGTGCATTATGATTGGCTCAATATCACGAATACATGAGTCAAAAATATGGCTCCACAACATTGGTATTATCTTCTTCATTGCATCTACGGCAGCATCATGGAGAGACAGAGCTCTTTCATTATTTTAGTGATTTAATAATAAAACAAAATGAAAAAAAGCGTGAAATTAGGCAAATTGGACAGGTCCAATCGGATCGATCCAGTTTGCAATTTTACATGGGCTGTGGACGTGGATGCATTTATATGTGTGCATGTATAAAGTATGAAACATATAAATTTCCTATTTAAAGATTAAATAAGTTTGTGCAATTTTTAATACATTTTTACTTTAATAGGCCCACCTGAGGCCAATTGTTTAACCAAAGCCCGGCCCAGGGTAAGTCCAACCCCAAATATGTCAAATTTCAGTTTGATTGGACCCTGATATGACAGATGGGGTTTGAGCCATAAACCCAATGCTTAGGATTGAGCTTGACTTGACCTTAAACTCGGCCAAATCCGCCCCGATTTGCACCCTTACCCTAAATAAAACAGTTTTAATGACCTGCTCGATCACTTCCCAAAAGAAAAGAATAAATAAATAAAGTAGATCAAAACCAATACTTGTTTCATGGCCTACGACTTCATTTTGCGAAACCAATTTTACTAAGATATAAAATAACATAGGTAGTCTATGACTGCAGCCTGCAAGTGGATCGTATTTGAATTGAATATACTTAGATCCCTATGTGTTATTTATTAATTTTCAGATTTGAATTGACTCGTATCAATGGTATGGATTCGTTTCAAACTTGATCATATTCCATATATAAATAAAACCGAAAATAATCAGAAATATATTATTAATAAAATAAACCAGAAATGATATTTTTTATATTATACATTGAATGACGCGAAAAATAAACTAGAAAAAATTCTATGAGATGTTGGGCCTATGACTCTTCAGTAAAAGTATAGCATTCAAACCAATTTATTTACAAATACCGACATATTGGTTCTGCGTTGATATATGCACATATACTTTCGTTGAATTCCAACAAATGAATAGTTGATCCGTTACGGCCAACAGAAAGTTTGTAAGTCGAAATTTCGAATTACGATCCTTTCCCATATGGCGCATCACTGACAGACAGAGAGAACGTCACCTTAGCGATAGAGGTTGAAATTGGAATGTCGAAACTGTTATATGGATTGATGGTTCTTCTCTATCTTTAGGCTTCAGAGTTCAGGCTAGCGTCAGCTTCCCGGTAAGTATAGAAAACAGCATCTGTCTGGAGACTGGACCTACTCTGAAGACTAACCAGAGCCTGGGAAATGTGAAGTCTAAACCAGAGCGTGTAATGGGTAGTCAAGTTACTACCTGAACTTTTAAACGTGCTATGCAGTATTTAAATTTTATCTAAATTTTCGAAAAGTATCAAGTTGGTTCCTGCCAATAATCAATCATGAGTTATTTATTAAAAATCTTAAAACTATCTTTTTTGAGAAGAAAGTGTTTTGTTTTCTTTCTTTAGACTGAACCAGTTGAGGTGTTTGATATTCTAGATTAGTGAAATCATTGTCTTCTACCTTTAGATCTAAAATATATTTTTATTTAATTATTTTTTTACTTTCGGTTATTGTTTCCCTTTATCATATTTCATATTTTTTCTCTCTCTCTTTTTTTTTTTTTGCAGAAGATAATGATAGTGTAGATAATTTTGATATTTTTAACAGATAACTTATAGTTCATGAATAGCGTCAAGTCATGATGCGCTGTTAGAAGCCGATGCATAATAACAGGGCTCACGAATTATTTGTAGAAGATCCAGACTAGTCCAGTAATTACAATACGAAATAAAGCTAGTATACATGTGAAACTAAGACTGATTCAATTCACAAAAAGGAAAACCCTTACCCCCTCCACTCCGCTCCAGTTATAGGCCTTTCCAACGATCTAATACATACTGCTTCATGACGTTGCGCAGCAGTTAAAAAACTCACACTCTCACATAATAAGAGATTTACTTTAGAAAAGAAGAACTAATAAAAGAGAAACTGACAAAGTGAAAGGAGAACAAATCGGAGTCCTTCGGAACAATGAAGAAACGCTGGGTAATTTAGCTCCTAGTAAAGTAGAGTGCTTTGATCCAAAGACGCTAGAGTTCCTGGGCTCAAAAGAGAATTCCATATAAACGATGATGATGGCGAGGAACACAAGCTGGAGGACGACCAATCACTTAATTTTCTTGCTGGCTTAGTCTCTAGATGCGTCTCCGTCGGTAGCATGTTTTCATTATTATTACCGTTGTGAACCCCAGGCTGCGATAAGTCCGGGTTACAGAACAGCTGCAGTGGTTCAGAGATATCATTGTTGGACGGTAGGGGCAAGACTGTGTTAAGTGGTGGAGGTGCCACTCTTTGGAGACGCCGAGACCGTAGATCAGGTGAGCCAGTTAACTGTTGCACCACCTGCCGGAAGTTTCTCGAGTCCACTCGGTAGACTCTAGGAGGTGGCGGGGGACCTGGCTTCTTCCATGGTTTGGCTGATGACTTACGGACAGAATGGAGGAAGGGTATTGTTTTTGTATCTTCCGGCGGTACTGGTGATCTCTGTGGTTCTACCTGGTCCGCTAGTAGTAAGTCAGCAGAGCAAGAAGAAGAAGATGAATCAAAGGCATAATTAATAGGATCCATGTGCGTCGAAATATTGAAAAACCGATCCAAACGAACCTCTATCTCTCCCAGGAGGAAGAGAGAGAGAGAGAGAAAATAATAAGAGGGCGGAACGGTGGAAAGCAAGAGAAGACCAAGAATAATTGAATTGAGTAGAGAAATGGTTTGATCTTGGAGGGGATATTATACTCCAAATATATAACACTAGAAGGTGAATGAAATTCAATTGCTTTGACATTAGCCGCCTGGGGTGGGGCATGTGTCTATTGAATGATGATATTAATTGGTTATTGGTCAAAAGCGGAATTTGACCGAGATTCTGTCTACTCTTAGCTTTTAGCATCCGGTTCAGGAGTAAAACAAAAAAAATAATACAAAATACAATGAGTTTTGCATTCTATTAATTTGTATTTGTAGGAGTATAAATACAAATATATACAGTATAAATATATATAAAATATAAGATTTTACATTCTACATATTTGCATTTGTACTCTTTCCAAACTAAGCCTAAATTTTTTGTTGAATTTGTATTTGGGCAGTTTGTTTTAGTTGAATTTCTATTGTTATTCTTCTTCTAGTGGGCCAGAGAGAGAGAAATGATACAGTTGCTGCATGCTCTGGTAAGGTATCATCTGTACCTTGAAATTGTATGTTGAATCAGCAAAAAAGCCCACTCACCTGCAGGTATGGGTGAGAAAAAAACTAAAAAACTGAATAAAATCCAACCGAAAAATCGGTTAATTGAATCGATCGGTTCAATTTCGATTAACCAATATAAAAAATCGGTAGTTAATAGAATTGACCGGTATACATATTTCTATATATTATATATTTATGTATATTATATATATTTTATATATTATAAATTAATAAATGTGCATTATATATAAATATATATATTTATAATATATGATATATTATTTATTATTTAACATATAATATTTTATATATATTATAAAAATTAAAAAACCAACGAACCGTACCAACATTTAACTGAACCGATCAACCGATTAACGGACTGAATTCAATTCGATTCCCTTTACTGATTTCAAAAAACCGATAATACCAATTCAGTTCCGAACCGTGAGCACCCCCTACCTGCAGGGCTAAAACCGAGAGTGATGACCCCTTACATGTGTTGCTGTAGCCCCATCAAGATCTAATTCAAGAAGGGACCACGCCATGGTAAGGCATTGATTTGGTTGTTTTGCGTTGTGTCGTAGCAAAATCGGTCAGTGATGGATGAGTAGATTGGACCCACGCCCACCAAATGTGCGGGTCCCCGTTCAGGGAGAACCGGTATTTGGCTGGCTGCTGGTTGAGATCATCTGTTCAAGCACAAGGTCGGCGTAAGTGTCTCATTCGTCATTGAGAGCGAGGAGTCGACGACGACGGCACAACTATCCAGAACGGTTGAATTGCATGGAGTCGTAGGGGTCTGCAGTCTGCACATCTAGGATTAATGCAGCCCTTGGACATAAATATATATATGAAGTCATAAACAGGTTGGTTTTGTGGTATATGATCTCATCTCTGTGCAGTAGGTATTAGCTAGGGCCACCATGTTAACTGAGCGGATCGGAGCCCAGTTGACGACGGCGGCATGCATCGATCAATCTCCAACATTAAAGCTTCAAATTAATACAATGGTGGGGCTCCATCAAAACCCTAAAAAACTGGAACAAGGGGGGAGCCCAGCCCAGTCCAGTTTGTCTCATTTGTTTTATATATCCAACGGTGGACACCCCAACTTCCCAAACGTAACCGGTCCCTTTCTGTTGTATGTCGTTCGATCTCTCCCTTTTTTTATTCTCTACGTTGCTTTCAGGGACCGCTTGGTCTTTAATTTCTCATCACCACCACATGATTAGACCGCCATTAGGGTGCAAAATCGATTGATTAATACGCAGAAAAGATGCCATGCATGATACGTTCAGCAGAAGTCAGCAACTGCAATGGATAAAAAAAAAAGCGCTACATATATCTAATTGCATGGATGGAAACCCGAATCTAATATGAAAGTGCACTTCACCTCCGCATTATTTACTTGCAATTTTGCACTGCAAGACATTTTGGACCTTTATTCAATTGATCCGAGATGGAAGCTAAGGATTGATTTCTTTGTCAGGCTTACCTATGACCAAGTTTTTATTTTTAGTATTTCCAGTGAAACAACTCCATCTGCATAATAAGATACTATAAACTTCGATATTTATGATGAGTAGGTTGTGAAGTTACGGTCATGAAGGGGACATGCCCAAATTGTTTTATGTCATGATGAAGTATACTGTTATCCTTTCCCAAATTCAGTGGCTGTTTAATTTGCCAAGTCAAAATTTCAAAGAGCGACAAACAAATAATGCAGATCAGAAGAAGACTGGTCAATTTCTTACGGATAACGATTAAATGAAAACTTTACACTCAACCACCTGTCTCAGGCCTGATTCAATGCCGGTCTAACTCAATATGAGTACAGATCTGCTCACCACAACGCTCCCAAACAAAATGTTTGAAGTTTGAACGCCACCAGTCCCGCTACACAAGACAAAGACTCAAATATGCCAACTCCCAACTTAAAAAACACTAGCTTCTCACTTTTTTTTTTTTTTTCTCTTTTTTGTTCCGACCATTCTTGTTCTTTTGTTTCAATAGTATACCAGCATAAATCTCTAGTTATCATAATTTTCATTCTATTTATTACTAAAAAAGAAAATTGATCTTCTCACAATCAAACACTTCAGTGAAGATCTTCGGGTCATACTCGGAACATGAATTGAAGGAACAATACTAGTTGCTCGAATGAATGAATCCTCATTCTTGTCCCAATAAATACTTCTCCAAACAAAGTAAAACCCTAACAGTTCAGAAGGATTTGTTTGAACCCTCCAACCATAATGTGGCAAAGCAACCTGAGATCAAACCAAGAAAATGAATCTTGTATGTGAATCCGACAAAATAATAATAATAATAATAATAATAACAGAAACCGAAAGGGGTCAACTTCAAAACTACGATATGTCGTATACGTAAAATGAATTTCATTCGGCATGCTGTCGGTGTAACGGGAAGGTAGAGAGAGAGAGGGGGGGACTCAACAGTCTTGGCTTTTGAGTGGAGAAGACGATGAACATGACGCTTGGCACTTGATGAGATTAAGAGGTTGTGTCGGGATCGTTGTTGCAACTGTTGTGTTGGAAGCAGATTTGGATTCACATGAATCTAGTCTGGATATGGGAGGGCAGGGAGGGTAGATCTGCTCCCAACACCTCATTACAGTCGCGCGTTGGCAACATATCCCCGTGAATGTTACCGATATACGGCCGCGATGGCCTGATGAAACAGTGTTGGGAGCGTTTTATTGGTAGTAGATCTCTAGTCGGATTATTGTTAGCAAATTCTATTTAAGATTTTGTATTCAGATTTTTTTTTTCAAAAATACATTTTAATATTCAATTATGTTGAACAAAACACAAGCAAAGTGTTTATACATATATTGATATATAATATCATATTGTTATCATCCCCAATTCCCCATCGTATGTTTAGCAGTATTAAATTAAGAAGATTAATAAATATTGTCAATTTTATTAAAAAAAATGGCCTAAAACTTGAATCGGGATTGTACTTCACACCGACTGTTTCACAGCACGTCCCACCGTGTATTAGAAATAACTTTCCATGAATAATAATACACAAATAGTTGGAACATTTTGTAAAGTTCTGTGAGAAGCAGATCTGGGCTTTAGTTTTCCATTATTTTTGTCATTACTTTCTCCCCATGTATCTTAAATAGACATATATGTTCAATAATTTCATGGCTTTAACAATATATATATATTCAAGTATCCCAATCCAATATCAAACTCTCATTAAATATTTTAAAGCATTTACAAAATTTTGACTTTTCAATTATCGTCCTTAAGGCTCAGTTTGGAAAAAGCATAAATACAAATATGTACGAATAAATGTATACAAAATATAAGATTTTGAACTCTATATATTTGTATTTGTACTCCTTCCAAACTGAGCCTAATTTTTGAGCAACATCAACATAAATTTGATTTATTTCCATACATTTTTTCATATAGTGTCTTGCTAACAATAGTTTGATTAACGTAATTCGGCTTAAGTTTGTCTAATCTTAATTCAGTGTTGATGAGGCCTGATTCATCCATTTCTACCTTGAGAGCATTTAATCTAGAGTATTAGTTATAAATAATTTCCATCAAGTATTTCATTTTAAAACCTTTTTCTCTAAGATTCTTTTACACGTCAATTCAGTCCACCAAAATTAACACACAAACTTAGCCCAAGTAAAATGCTTAGCTAGTTTACAAAACCTATATTCAACAAGAAAAATCTCTTCTTGTCATTCATACTTAATATTATCAATACATTTTCTGAATATTAGAGAGATGAGATGAAGTGCTCTTGGCAATCAATAAATATCCATTATATTCATTGTTAGAATAAGATACAACTTCACCTTGCTCTTCAAAAAGACCAGTATTGAATTATTTCTTTCCTTTCATAATAGAGGAAAAAATATAAAGGAGGAAAAGGTTTTTTTTAGGGTTAACTAAGGTTGGGTATCTTAAGTTTTGTAGGAGAATGTAATATTTAGTAGTCTTAATCATAAGAGGGCCTTGGTTAATCTTCTAGAGATGGTTTAAGGGGACTAATCTAGATTGAATGGTTCCTTGACAATGGTCGGTTGAAGCAATGACAAACACATGCCTATTTCTATCTTATGCTAAAATGTAGTTAATTATAATGACGATGACAAGGATCAAACACTAAACTATTTGGTCAAAGAATCATTCAACCTAAAAGCCCAACCTGTTATTTTGAGGTCCCAAAATAAGGTGCCATCTGATAAATCTCTTTAGGAAGATCATCTGACAGTTCAGATGGATAAAAGACGTATTGAGCTTTTGGAGTCTTGTTTTTAAAAATGAAGACCATTTGGCAAACAGCTCGATCTAGCAGGCTCTTAAAAAGTCATTTGGATGATATTTATCTCACAAAAAGACCGGGAAGCTTTCTGAAAATTGCATTTTGGTCTTTTAGATTCTTTCCGTCCATGTGTTTAATAGGTTTTTAGCTTTCAGCTATCAAATGAAAAAAGCTGATTTTTGGTCTTCCAAACTTATCGAAAGCCCAAAAGACTGAGTGAAAAGATTTTCTAAAAGCTTCCAAGTTTTTATTCTCCAAATGAAGGGACGTACTGTATCTAAGAGGATTAACTTGATTAATACCACCCAATTGGGAACAACTTCTTGTTCTTTTTTTCTAAACATTTAGGTGGCATCTGATAAATCTGAAATATAAAATCTAAAATCTGGGAAATTAAAAAGATATTAAAAGCCTCTAAAATCTGGAAAGAGACAGTCGTTTTTTTGATTTTTTAAAAACTCTAAATAAAAAAGGTTGTTTGTATCCGATCAAACCAGCATCTAAAATTCACTAATTTTACTATTTTACCCCTAAATTAGATTATTTACAGTGGCAAGAAAAGAAGAAGAAGAAAAGACAGAGAGAGAGAACAAAACATCATCCGGCGAGTGGCGAGAAAAGCAAACGAATGTTGTACCCTATTACTCCTTTTGTCTCTCTTCTTCTTCTTCTTCCTCTGCACTTTTTATCTCTCAACGTATTTTACTCTCTGAAATTGATAGTCCGATTTCGATCCTTGCAAATATTCGAATTCAGATACCGCATGATGATGCACATTCTCCTCTAGACCGATCTCCGCTTCGGCGTCATCTACTCCAACTCAGCCACCGGAATGGCCGAAGTCGGCTGCATGGGCGAGGTCATCAAGCATGAACGCCTCGTTGATGACCAATTCTTCCTCATCTGCAAAGGCCAGGAACGATTCCACGTCATCAATCTTGTTCGGACCAAGCCTTATTTGATTGCCCGAGTTACGTGGTTGGAGGATCAGCCTTCCGGCGGCAGCGATGACAACTTGGAGGGGTTGGCAAATGAGGTGGAGACTTACATGAAGGATGTGATATGCTTGTCTAACCAATTGAATGGAAAGCCTGAGAAGGAAGCCCAGGATTTGAGGACGAATATGTTTCCCACTCCTTTTTCATTCTTTGTCGGGAGTACATTCGTAGGGGCACCCAAGGAACAGCAAGCCTTGTTGGCATTGGAGGATACGACGACCAGATTGAAGAGGGAGAGGGAAACCTTGAGGAATAAGGCAGAAGGGACTGAGAGAAAGAAGGAGCTTGGGATTTCAAAAGCAAATCAAGAGATGAAGCATCAGTAGCGGCGACCAAAAAAATAGAGAAAAAGAAGAGAATTAACTGGTACTTGTGCATTGATTTCTAGCATAATGAATCTATAAGAATGTAAATTTTGATCGGTAGCTTGATTTGCCTTCATTGACTCATCTCCGTTTATCTTGTATAAGAGCCAATTTTCACTTCTATGCTATGTTTAAGTTTGGTAAATATACAGAGTTCCTTCAAGCGATCATAGTGTTGTTTTTATTCTTTGTTTTTTTATCGAATCGAATTCGAGGCATCTTCGGCTCTCTCGTTTTTATACATTTATACAATTGAACCCTTGCTTGCTCCCAGTTGCAGCAGCAAGAGAAGAAGAAGAAGAAGGAAAAGGGAGAGAGAGAGAGGATCGGAACTCGCCGCCACTAATTCTCCGAAGGAGTTGCAGTGGCTAGAGAGAGAGAGAGAGAGATTTGAGGGTATTTTGGACTTTTGAACAGGTCGTAAACACATTTGAACGGGTTCTGCTCATAGCACATGTCTTATTATTTCAAATTTGAAAATAATTTTCAAATCCATAGATACACTTTTAAACACCTCGAACGTCTGAAAAGCAACATTTTCATACTTTTAGAATTTGAGAACACTACCTTAATTTTAATTTCCCATATTTTCTAATCGTCTCTAAAGATGTATTGACTGAGGGAAATGTTTTTCTAATCAGTACCTATGTCTTGTCTACCCACTATTTATAATTGGGTTGGTGAGCGTTAATTTCAATCCACATTCAACTCAAGGATCGAATAACCAACCTAAGTAATTGGCTAGGTTTGGGTGACATGGATCAAGGTGGAGGCACGCGCTATTGTGAATTGAAAATAAATCAAGGATTTCCGATTTGTAATGTCTTTTGTGATTGATTATTCAATTGATCCTATATATTGTGTGGTTGAAATCATAAAGAAGAATGAGAAATAAAAAAGACTGATGAATTGAAAATGACATTGACTAAAGCAGTACTCGTTCTAATACCAACAACACTATCAACCATGTTTATCTACTCCCACTTCACAAGCTGTTATTATGAAGTAGTCAACACTAATTTATATATATAACACTAATTCGTAGGTGGATACTTCTTCTAATACCGAAGTACCAACTTTAAGACCAATTAATCAAACGAACACTTTTAAGTAATTTTGGGATTAGAATTATGATGCTAGGAGCCTCCCCTCCTATTTAAATCTATGTTCATCCATACTAAAATATAATCTTGATGACATCCATACTAAATAAATATATGTTCATCATTAAGGAAATTGACTATGCTATGTATTGATCATTAGCAAAGATGGTTGAGCGCATGCAGGGTAGAGGTTAAGAGGAAGTATTGCATAAATATATATTAAGTTAGATTATGAAATTGGATTTCCTTCTTGTAAAATTCGTCCTCACACGCACGGCTCTTGCAGCCATTCATTGGGAATATTTTCCCATGAATAAAATCGTACAAGTACAGGGATGTTCTATTTGATCGAATTTGAATCACCCCTGTTTGGATCTTGGATCTTTGGTTCAGATCGAATAATAGGGTTCGATCAGAAATTGTATCGGATTCGAATCACTCTTATCCGATCCAAGAAGATTTGATCTATATTATATACATATAATACATGTATATATTATTTATTTTTATGAAAAACATGTATATGTATGATAAAAATAATTTAAAATACTTGTATTTTTTGTTTTTACTTTATTTAAATTAGTATTTTTTTTCTTTAAATAATTAATTAATTTTTAAAGAAAATAAGTCAGATTGGATCAGATCCAAAGATCTGACTTACCGATAGGATTTGAATTCAAATCAAGTCCTATCAGATTCGATCGGATCGGATTCAATGTGAATAGTGTCATATCGGATTTGAATATACCTTGATTCAAATCCAATCCGATCCATTTGTATCCCTCTATGAGACCAATTTTGCGAGGAGAAAACCTAAACTCTTACATAAATTATTTCCAAGGTTTACATTGTTTCTCTTTATTACCATTTCATCAAATCAATGCATGTTTTCTGACTTCATAATAATTAACAATTTAAGGCTGCATTTGGCATTCCTTATTTTAAGGACTTATCTCCTTTTGATTCTTCTATGAACACTAAGTTTTTAACTACAAAAAGGAGATGAGTCCTTAAAATAAGAAATGCCAAATGCAGCCTTAAGTCTGCATGAGAAGGTAGCTACTTTGTGTGGTGCTTGGTTATTTGAATATTTAGGTGCTGTTTAGCAAGTCTTATAAGTAGATCTTTCAAAAGCTCAATAGACAAGAAGATGCATTGAATTTTTGGGGTCTTGTCTGTAAAGATCAAGGCTATTTGATTTATGTTGTGGTCTATTTGGTTGTTGAAAACAGTTGGGAAGGCTATTTTCAGCATGAAAAGACCAAAAGCTTTATTTGAAGCTTCTTGATTTTAAGCCTTTTTTATCTTCTACATGATTGTCTTCGGTCTTTTGATCTATGCGATACCAAATGGGAAAAAACCTTCCAGTATACCAAAAGACACACTGAAAATATGTGAGAAACATCACTTTAGGCTACTGGTGAAAGGGCAAATGGCACTTGTAAGTCCCTAACTCAGATTTTGAGACTCCTTAGGGTCCGTTTGATTTGCAGTCGGAGTCAGAATTAAAATCCTTTGGAATCGGAATCGGAATCAGAATGATCCATTCCCATTGTCTATTTGATTCAGACAGGAACAGAAATAAAAATAAAATTCAGCAGGAATGGGATTTCATTCCCAAGGGAGGGGCCGTCCAATAGGAATGAAAATGGGGTTCTGATTCCGCCCAACCAAATAGTTAGAATCGAAATGACTCATTCCAATTCCGATTCTAGACCCCTATTCCCACAAACCAAATGGGGCCCAAATGTCTTAACCCATTGATTATAACAAAGTAAAATTAGCATTATATATTGCTTTTAAATATTTCGATTTTAACCAAGGCAAGTAACAGCATCTATACAAAATATGTTTGGTTCGATTGAAGATAAGAGAGAAATAAAGGTCGAGGAAAATTTCTTTAATGACTGTGATGCTATTAAAATTTTCTTAAGAACTTTCCCTCAACCTTCATTTTTGTCTTTCATGTTCTACCAAACCAAATACAGCATTATATACTAAAATACCCCCCAAAAAAAGAAGGAAACCACTAAGAAAATTCCTCTCCTTGAGAAGAAACACCAAACACCTCTTCCTTGAAAAATACATGCTCAAAATTTCATGTCTCCAATTGAGGGTACATGCAAAATTGGTCATGCATCCATCATTCGGCAAATTTTTACTGTTTCGATCTAGGACTCAAAGAACAATGCTAGCATCACAGGCCGTGCCCATTAATAATATAAAATACACATATCAGAAGATGACAAAAACATAAATAAGATTTTCTACTTTCTTCTTTTATTCAAACAAGGAGGTCCTGTGGCTGTTCTTCTTGTCTTGTTGTGATTGAAGAGAGGATAGAGAACTTAAAAGTTAAAACATAGAACCTTGTTACAAACGGCTTATAATAGGGTAGGATTGAAAAGAAATCTGTGATCCAGCAGCTTCAAAAGTCTTGAAGATGTCATCATGTATGGCAGAGTAATATTTTAAACAATATAATTTGAAGGCGTGGAGTGGAGCGGTAAAATCGTACAAAAATAACAGTTCTCTCGTAGGGCTCACGGTCACCTCCTCACGGGGGGTGGCTTGGCTTCAGGCTTCATCAATGTCCACGAGGAGGAACAACGTCGGCAGCCGACGTGGACTACGATGCTGCTGGCCATATGACCAGCAGGGTTGATCGTGCAAACGGACAATGCTTTCATCGTTTGTTGTGCCGGAGACTGAGAGACCCGTCCAATGTGCAAACTGCAAATTTGAGAAATCATATACATTTAGCAGTGTAAGTGTTGCCAAGAAAAGAATTGTCCCTTTGCTTATTTCATCGCCACGTGAACTAGTGCCCACTTTTTATTACCCTCCACCTCCAGCAACGGTCTTCCTAGATTCTCTGTTCATAAGCACTCCTGAGTCCTGCCTCCCAAGGTCCCCCCTCTCCCTCTCTCTCATCAGTCTCGTTTTGTTCAAGCAACAGAAGAGGAATTGCAATTTGCAAAGGCACCCACACCCCGATACGACACCATCAGATGTAAATGCAATGATGACTCAGAATTAGGCGCTGTTTAGAACCGTGGGACAGACGTTTATTGCATGTTTTTTATAACTGAACCGGTCAGGGGTCCGATTACCAGTTAGAATGGTTAGCCCGTTTTGACAAAAAAATAAAAAAAAATTAAAAATTGAATACCGGTCAAAACCATTCGAATAGTTCGAACGGTTAACCAGCCGGTTCAGTGGTTTGTTGATCAAAAACAACGGTTCTGGGGAAAAATGGAATGGTTCCTGATTTTTCCGGTCCAACCATCCGGCCTGGTCCAATTTTGAAAACCATGGTATATTGAGTAAATGCTGTTATATAGGTGTCATTTCAGCATTTTTTCCATTATATATATCCGTATGTATAGAGAATTGCAAAAGGAGGTCTTGATTTATTTGTGGGTCTATTGTTGGGAGAAGCTTCATTTTAGTGCTTCCTCTAACGATTAACGGATTTATTATTACTTTTTTATTTTTCAAATAAATCAAATACAAACTTTAACGAATAAACACCCACGATTCCAAACACATATTTAATCTCTCCAGTTCTACCTAGTGAGCGACCCATCTGTCTCGGTCATCAGGCCAGCCACCACAGAGCAACAACAATTGTGGGTCATCAGATGCTCTGGGAGGCTGAGGATCATGTTTGCATTTTGGTAATTGTCAGGGTGTTTGATTCTATTTATGTTTATTGGTAGTGCCACATAGGCACCATCTCAGCATTTTCTCTCTCTTGTTTTTCTGCATGTATCAAAAATACAAAAAGTGAATTTTAGTTTTTGTGCATGCCAGCGGTTTGTGGAATTTATTTTTTAAAACTTTCACAAATGGCCAGGCGTTTATTATAAATTGTTACAATTATTGTATTTTTCTATTTTACCAGCAAATAAACTACAAACGTTTATTCAATAAACATAAAGGGAACCAAACACCAAACACGTACTGTATTTCTTTTCCCCCGTTTCTGAGTAATTAAACGAACCAATTGTTTTCTCAGTAATTAGAGCGAACAGTTTCACGCCCACTATCAAATCACTTGTCCTTTCAAAAAAAATTAAGGAATATGTGAATGTAGAAAAGCGCCCTATGATTTTCAACAAGACGAAGCACTATGTAGCCTCGGCTAGTTTTTCTCCAATTCACATGAATCGTCCTTGCTAAGAATTAGTAGTGGTCAGTGCTCAGTCTATAGATTGTCCTGCTTCAATAGTTCCTCAATCTATCCTACTTCACTAGTCTAATGAAACCGAGCTCGGTGCACTGTGGACACTGTTGTACATTCATTTGTCCAATATAATTGACCCCTACTCTCTCTAATACTAACTTTGATTGCGGTTATAATTTTCAACAAGTTCAAGACTAATAAGAAACAGGAAACTATCTGGGTGCTAGGGTTTATGGATCAATAGATGTTTAGAAGATAATAAACCACCATTGAGTCCATCCCATCTAAAAGAGGACCTACAGAAATAATCAATTTGGATTTTTTAATGGATGGAAATACCATAACTCCCAGTATTATTATCCTTCATTTCTCCGTCACAATTAATCTTCATGGAACCTCTCCAAAGGGGTACTTCATCTCATATTACTTTCTATCACATTAGCTAATATTCATTTTAAAAAAAATTTCAGGACCTCATGACTGAACAGCTTAAGCTTTTAGGTTAATTGGTTCTTTGAGATAATATCAGAGCCTGTTTAACCAAGTGGTCTAATATTTGATTCTCGTTATCCCTATTCTAATCAATTAAATTTAAGCACAAGGTGTATAAGGGAGTGTGGAATAAAAACATGTTGAGGGATCTCACCTTACAGCATAAGTTTTTAGGTTGAATGATTCCTTGAGAATCAAGATAAGAAGACCTTCGTTTTAGTAATTTAATAATATTTTGTAATTTCAGTAGCGGTACCACAAAAGCACCGTGGGACTGTAAAATATCCACCCAAAACAGTTTGTAATTTCGGTCTGTAAATCTTGCGAATCCAGGGTATAGTTTTTCAAACTTCAATGTTCCAATGCTTTTCAGTTTCTATTTTGTATCAGAGCAAACAATGTGACTATTCTGGTTTGCGTCATTAAATTGGCTTTTGCTCCATATGTTTGCATTGCAATTTCATTTGTGCTGATACAAATGAATGGGAATGCAAATGAGAAAAGTGCAAATTTTGATTTTGTTTTGGATTTTATTCTTCATCTGCACTCTCATACTTGGCAATTGGCACCAGTGCAGATAAAAATTCAATTGCAAACATACCAGGCCTTAGGTACAAGTTCCTCTACAATTTGGGCAAAGTTAGTACTTGAAATGCTTTAAAAAATGGCACGGAATCGAAACTATTTTGGCCATCGGTTTCTAGGGCAATGGTTTAATCATCCGATTTGAAATGGCCAAAAACCGTTGAACAGATCAAATAGATCATTAACCGATTCAATGGTTTTTGGCCAAAAACTAGGTTTGAGATAAAACGAAATCGATTGCCTGAACAATTCCCAGGCCAAACAATCCAGTCGTCCAGATCAAAGGCGGTTTAAAAACCATTTAAAAGTCACTGTTGCTGAGAGATTGTATGGTCTATTGGTCTTAAAATGAGCTAGCCCACGGTCTACGGATAGGATGATATAGCTTAGAATTTGGGTGGGTCAGGTATGCGCCTTAAGAGTTAGGGCTCAAATTTGAATTTGGTCTGATATTGGGCTGACCCTCTACAAACTTGAGAAATGATTGCATATCTAAGATAGTATTTTTTTTTAATAAAGTAATTGTACAAAGTGCCATATTTGGCAGTTCAAATCCATTATAGACCCGATTTTGAGTCAATCTCAAATCTGTGGCAAATAATTGCACATTGCAGCTCATATGGAGCTTGAATTCATTGACATAAGCTCAGGCTCTTATTACCAGAATAAAACAAAAGTTGAGGTTCCACCCTCCTGTCCTGACATGGGGCTAGCACAGCAGAGCTGGACTCACGCACAAGAACGTGTGAGCGGATGGATTCATCATTCATTTCGAATGTACCTTGGACCAGGCGAACCTGACCTCAATCCTCCATTAAACCCATAATACAACTGCGATATCAGGCCACGTTCTCACATGAAATGAGGTGCCCCCACTTGATTATACAGTGGAAACCCCCACTAAACGGATCACAGGTCATCAGGATCAGGAATTCAGGATGATATGGGCCTTTTTTTATTATTGTATTATATTCTCTGAAAGTCTGAATGACCCGATTCATGCAAATTGTGCCCACAAAATATGAAGCCTACTTTCACGTGACCCCACCCGCTTCCCAAAAAATAATAATAATAATAGTAATAAAGAAATTCATAAGTATGGAAATGGAGTTGATCGGTCCACACAGGTTGGAAAACAGAGAAATCTAATGGCAAATTGAGAGATGAGATAGAAGCAATGCAGATTGACAGATCCTTCAAGTGCATCAGGGTAAATTTTGAGAAATATAATAAATAAATGGATGATGAGTTTAGCTTTGAACCATGGTTCAGGAAAGGATGAATTCAATAGAGGTGGCAGTACGTGGGCGGGATCACGATTGCACAAGAACATTCACATTCCCCTCCGACGGTGGAAATCTACTCTTTTATACCCTCTTGAACTTTTTACTGATCCGGCAGTTTTTGGCCTCTCTCTCATTCAAAGATGACAATGTCATGGAATTGGAATCCATTTCCTCCTGCCCTTTCCAGCAGGTAACAAGTTATTAAGGTACAAGACGATATGTGACCACGCTCAGCCTGATTTTCAATTCTTTCATTTTTTTTCTTAAAAATAATAAGAAATAATGAAGTTAAAAAAAATAAAAACGAAAAGAAAGCATAGTACTAGACAAAGCATCCGAGTCTAACTATGGGGTATTGTCCCCTCTTATGGTAGAGTTTAGAGAAACTCCAAAAAAGGTAGAGTAGGATGAGGCCCCATCTGCTTGATTTCAACTGACTCTGAGTGTCTCTGAGATGTCTAATGTCTGAGGCAGACATCACCACCACGGCACCACTACAATCCATCAAGAAATTCAGAAATTGTTTATTAATAAATTAAAAATATTATTATTTTTTTCTTAGCGACGAAGGCCACTCAAGTGTGTGGCTGTGTGCACCAACACATTGAAGAGTGATAGGGTTGCTTATTGTTGGAGTTTGCCATCATCAAGGAGCACTTCCATGCCCTCAAATGTTCCTGTTCACTGAAACAACTACATAGCTTTCTTTTCATTCAGTTTCAGTATCAACTTGAGTGTGTGAAAGAGAGAGAGAGAGAGATGACAAGAGGACCTGTCCTCAAAAACTTTCCACAAAAAGATAAAAGACAGAGGACACTAGGGCCACATTACTCCCAGTGGTCATTCCCAAAATAGGATCTTACTTTCTTTCTGGCTCTCCAGAGTCCAGCCTTGCAGCTCCACTCACATCAATTTCTCAATTTAATCCTAGCATCATTCAATGCAATGTATAATTTTAAACATAAAATTCTCCAAATCAACAATGGAAGGACTGAACACGCCAAAAAATAATAATATTGATAGTAAACACCAACAAATCAATGAAATGAAGAGAATTGAATAAAAGAAGGAATGGCAATTTTTCATTTTACACTTTGAATGGATATTTAGAGGCCAAAGGCTTTTACAGTCTCTACAATGGCTGGAGCTACATCAAGCTCCCCTCTCTCAGGAACCCAAAACAAAACAGCCCTCCCCAAAACCCTAAAACAGAAACAGGGTATGGGATTAACTGGGCATCTTGACAGTCATTTCAACCGCAAACTGCAAGAGCTAAATGCTTGCAAGGAATCCCCCCATCCCAAATCTCTCTCCATTTTCACACCCATCCAACCCCTATCAAAGTACATGCATAAAGAAAGATATACAACACTTGCTTTGAAGACCAATCACAACCTATAACACTTTGGAGTAACCAAAAAAATGGCCCAAATTAAAGCAGAACTTCACTGCGGTTTATTGGAGAAACTTTTGGGAGAGCCACCAGCTATTATCCAGAGGCAGTGAATTTATCCACCACAGATAGCAACTTGCATAGAAACCCACATTATGATGATTCTTCGTGTGTGTGAAAACAATCGAGAGAATTACAAGTTTTTAGTATACACAAGACAAGAGGAGCAAAGCCGAGTACCTCAGAACCCCCCCATCCCCCAAACTTTGCACCACTCGAGCTGGTCAATTTCTTGCTTGCAATTTCTGTCGGAGCTGGCGGGCCCTTCAACTCTGTTACTCCCAAAGGCAGGAATGGAAAGGGGATGATCGGATGTATATGCTCAAACAGAAATTTGTCTTTACTGGATTGTTCTTGTAAGCTTGCACTTGGAAATGAAGATAGTATCGGTGTAATTTAGACTACACAGCTTCAAAAGCTCTGATGATCGCTGCTTCAGAGCAGGATTACAACCACTCTGAATGACGAGTAAAAGCTTTGCTGCCAAACCAGCTTCCACCGCAATTGCTGCACATTCCTCAGGAGCAAGTTTGCAGACCTCCCATAAGATCGACAATGCATACTGTGTACAGCTCTCGGATACCCTCATCAAGAGCCTCACCATATTTGGAATTGTATTAGAGCAAACCTTCAGAGCCGACCTTCCTTCGGGCAAGGTGCACAAAATGTCTAAGATGAAAAGAGCCGATTCCAAGCAATCGGGATTCAAATTGGGCAAAAGCTCAACCAATTGGGGAACAGCACCAACACTCACCACCAAGTTTCTGACTTGATTATGCGAACAAATTGTCTTTAGGAGACCAAGCCCAGCGGAAGTCCCATTTGGGTGTCGCTTATCCTTGATCAGCCTCAACAATCCAACCAAGAGGCTCGGACTGGAAACAACCTCTGAACTAAAATTCTTCTCATCCATCAACATTTCAATCAGCCTTGTACAATTGATCTTGGTTTCGATGGACCCCTCATTCAAAATGTCTACCATCAAAGAGATCTTGGCAGGTTGCATCAGATTCACCTTTGACTCAGAATCGAGGTTCAAGTTCACAAGTATCCCAATGGATTCGGACCCAACAGCGTGGGAAGTGAAAGGACCCAGTAGAGATGAAATGAGAGCCACACCGCCCTCGTCAACCACCGTCTTCTTCGCCGAGGCATGGGAGGCTACGACCTGTTGCAGCTCCTTGAGGGCTTGAACTCGGGCTTGTCCCTTAACCTTCTTTAGTGTCTCCAAAAGCTCCGACGCCCTGCCCTGCAAATCTTCGGACCTCTTCTTCATAAGCAAGTATTTCTGAGAGAACCATCTATAGATTAGATGATGAAGCGTTTTGTTTGGTGTGATCGAATCGTCCCAAAGTTCCTGCATCGTTGTCGGGCAGGTGAAGTGCCCTAAGGAGAACCATTTGAGAATGTTGGATCTCTCATAAGTTTGGCCAGTGCAGAGCGTCACTGGGTCCTGCATAGGTTCGAGAGAGATGGGGCAGATGAAGACGGAGGGAACTTCGTCCAAATCGAGCTCTTCGATCATCTTCTTCAGATCCAATTTCTCACCACCACCACCGCAGACTCCACCACCACCACCCCCACCCAAAACACCATCTTTGACTGCAGTGTCCAGATCTAGAACATGCCCGCCACCACCCACCACGTCAAACCTAACATCCCCATCCCTTCTCCAACCAGAAGGCTGGAACATCGGCATTTCTGGTAAACCTTTAGAAAAATGAAAAGAAATAGCCAAACAACAGAAACCCTAGAAAAAGACCCCTAAAATATCTCTGCAACTACAACAACAATAACCACCCCTTCCAGGCAGATCACATCCGCTCCACATGAGATGTGTGAAAAAGAGAAAAAAAGAAACGGAGAAAACCCAGTTTCTCTTTCATTGACAATCACAAGCAATACTAGCCTTTAATGGAGACATCTTTTCTTCTTTCCTCTTTTTGCTTTATCTGATCTCTTTCTCCAGTCAAAAGACTCCTCACCATCATCACGGACATCATAAACGTATAATCTTCTTCCCTAAAACCAAAGCTCACTTCCTCTTCAAGCTCAAAAAGGGAGAAATCATCAAACCCAAATCAGAAGGAGAAAAACACAAAAAGATCAATAGAGGCGAACCATTTATAATTTCACTCAAAGATCAACAGTACCCCCTCACTCAAAATTCCCCGAATAAATCATAAATTGAAACCTTGCGCTATAATCTACTCAGAAGAACGGATGTGATGAGATGGAGGATAGACGAGAGAGAGAGAGAGAGAGAGAGAGTAATGAGGGCATACCAAACCAAGATGGTGAGGAAAAGAGAAGAGAAAAGCTAACCCTGCAACGCTCCTCTGCTTCTCTTTCTTTTTGTCACAGACTCAGTAGTGAAGACCCCCAAATTTACTAAAAATTAAAAATCCAGTAATCGAGTTCTTCTTAAAATATTGGATTACCGGGTAGCAGAGGGCTACAGCCGGTGGTAAGCCCCCTCGACCCTCGCACCACACGTGCAGTCATATCACCTGTCGGCTCTCGCCGTAATCTCCCGGTTGCTATTTATCATTTTTACCTAATTTTAAAGATTGGCAAGAATTCCAATTTGACAAACATACCCTTGCTTCCGCCCAAAATTATGCTTCTCACCTTTCTCCAATCTCCCTCACTACTACAAGACTAGGACATCTCTGTCACTGTCCAAAGTTGTAGTGTTAGAGAAAGTTCCAACTTTGAACTTTGACCTTTTTTGAAGACTAAAATTTCTCCGTCGTATCTCTCCTGATCAAGGGTCCAGATTAACCAATGGGAATGTCGATTTCATATCCGTTGGATGGTCCAGTTAACAAAAGATTGCAGCCACCGGAAGTCATTCACTGTATATATTATTGTTGGCTCTTTACTCTCTCCAAAATCCAAATAAAGTAGAAGGACAAATCGGTCTTTTGATATGAAAGAGTGAGGGGGGGAGGGGGAAGAGGGGAAAAGGAAAGCCCCACACGACGCAAAAAGCCGGTCCGTTTTCTACTCGCACACTCATCAGAATTCAGAGTTCAGACCCTCTCTCCCTCTCCCTCTCCCTCTCCCCTCGAAAAGAGAAGGCCCACGGGACTCGGGCAGCGTCTTCGGGGTGGACCTCCCCCCCAGTCCCCAGCTTACGATGGTCGCACATCTCGATTTGGCAAAACGAATATTTCAGAATATAAATGGCAAAACAAAAAAAAAAATATTTATTAACGGGAACTGGGTCCCACTCACCTCACCTCTTTTATAAAGTGCCAGCTCAGCATTTGACCATCATAGCTTTGCTTTGACTGCACGCCTCGGGCTTATCCGGTCTCTGGTTTGACTGCTTTGCATGGCGAGTCCTCGAGAGACCACTCTTGCATGCTTACCCTGTAGCCAGTAATGCAATGACACGTAGTGGTGGGAACCGTGCCTAGCCTGTCTAAACTCTGTTTTACTTGAATTGTTTTTTGGACTAAATTAAATAAAACTCAGCTCAGCTGCTGATCAAAGCATCAAACACAAGTGGGTGGGAGGAGTGATTTATATTTGCTTTAAATACAAATCTACATATATATTATAATATTGCCTCCTCGGAGCACTCAATTTACAAATATGCCCCGGCATCATTAAGTAAACATCGGAAAAGCCATTTAATTCCTCTGCTCCGCTTGCTTATCATGTGCTAAACTTAATATTATATACGATTCCATGAAGCGACTCACCTTTATTTCCCCCCGCTAGGTCCACAAACGATTTGTGCTATGCTAGTTACGAGGAGATAGATTAGTGGTCATTGTAGAAACAAAAACTCTTGACTATGGTGAAACGTGAAAGACCTCCTCTGACTCGGATCTGGGCGAGTCGATGCGGTTGACTTGGTGAGTCAATATTTCCAATTTATAATTTTGTGCAAGGACCAGTGAGCCCACCATATCGTTTTTGCATACAAACCGGAAGGCACCTTGCACGTGACATTTAGTGAACAGAAAAAGATAAGAGACAGGCTTTATATAGTTTCTTTCCATCCCTTCAAAGTTCAAACCTCTCATAGAAGAAGTGAGGTATCGTATCCGCTTTATATACAACAGGGGTAGGTAGCACGTGCATTGCACGTGCTATTCTTATTATTAAAGAGAAAAGCCTCACTGAGACTGAGACCGAGAGGCTTCGTGCATATATATATATATATATATATATATGTGTGATAGAAGTAGACATTCATTTTTATGGTAATAGATAGGGCTGTTTATAACAAGATCCAAATCTATCAAACCGACCAATCCGGTCCGATTCAATATATATGTGTGTGTGACAGAAGTAGGACATTCATTTTTATGGTAACAGATAGGGCTGTTCATGACAAGACCCAAATCTACCAAACCGATCAATCCGGTCCGATTCAATTCGAGTTGGCCGGTTTTTCTTTAGTTTCGGTCAATTTCGGATTATAAAAAAACATAAACCGATGGTTCAGTTTGGTTTCGGTTTTTATGTGTGAAAATCGAAACTGAACCGATCCAAACCAAGTTAAATATATATTATATATAATATATTTCAGATATTATATATATATATATCAGCTTTATTTTAGAAATATACATATTATATATAAAATTTTTTATATATAAAATATCAGTTTTAATCCATCAAATCATTTTTAATTTCCAGGCATCTAGACTTTTTTTTCTTAGACTTGAATCCTTTACCATTCACACCAAGAGAATCATTCACAAAACCAATCCAAACTAACCCAAACCAATTCAAACCGGCCAAATCAATTTTACTTAGTACTAGGTCGGTTTCGATTTCATTTCTAGGTAAACTGATCAGGTCGAATCGATTGAAAAAATACTAGTAAACCGATCCAACCTGACCCATGAATAGCCCTAGTAATAGAAGTGTGATATATAAACATTAAAGAAGCAAGAGAGCACGTGCAATGCACATGGTGTACTGAATAATGGACAAAATAAAAGAGGTCCACTTTGTATGATGTTTCTGCATGCGTTGAGGCCTCACACTGAAGTGGGGGTATCCACTTTACATTGTAATACAGGTAAGACGTTCATCTCGCTAATTCATCGGGCAACCTATATATAAGCACAGTTGCCTATTATTATTTTAAAATTTAATAAAAAATATTATTATTTGTAAAATGGAAATTTTTTCCTTTTTTTTTTGTTTTTGATCTTCAAAGCATTACTAATTTGGAAGGCAAACCCCACAATAGTGTGAAAGATCCATGTAGAATAGATGGACCAAGGCAAAGTAACAATAGAATGATCTCATCTTACGTGACTAGAAAGCATTATTACCATAAAATGCCAAACTTAGTCCCTTATGACAGCTGCTGTACATTGCAATGAACCTCATTGAAATCTTTACCAAAAAAAAAGAACGTCATTGAAATGTTTCCATTTATTGATAAATGTGCAACGCAAACAGGTGTTTCTTTACTAGTTTTGTAACAGTTGTTTAATAACCAACACACATCAGAAAATATGGTAGATAAAATTCAATTAAATTATTTTATAAAAAATAATAATTCAAGATAAAAATACATACAAAATTGCATGGATGGGTTCGACTATGATACAAAAAAGATATGATATCAGAAAAAGCTTCGATCAATCAGCTGATATAACAACAGAGATGATCAATCAGGTGATATTAATTAAAATTCATGAGTTGCTTTAATTGGTAAAAGCTTTTTCAGTACCATATCTTTTGGTATCATAGATTTTCACTGTTTTCTTAATTCAAATAGAAAGTAATCTCATTCCCTTTATTAATAAATTAAATTTAAGTAGACTAATTAACTGAAATAATAAAAAACAATCACCAAAGGCTTTCAAGCCTTCAAGGTACCACATACTTAATTGGTGTGGAACTGTGGGTCCATACTTGCTGCTTGACTGGACTAGTATGAATGGATTGTACGGGATTATTGATATTGTTATGGTCAAGGCCTATTAGGATTTTGATTTAAATGCATCATACGGTTATACCAACATGTGAGAATCGCAAGTGATGAAGGAAGATTTAGTTCGATCTCGTAATCACTCAACATATGGCAAAGGCAATAGTTCGGTACAACAGTCTGCCCAAGGCGTGAGCTCCGAAAAGAGGAACCAACGGTCCGAACTCCCTACAAAGAGCCCGAATTCCTCGTAAGGAGCCCGAGCTCTCCCTTAGACCCCGAGCCTTACGAACACAAAGGGCAACAACCTGAACTGCCCTGTCCAATGGTAGTTCAGGCCACACCTCTATCCGAATTCAAGACTTCACATCGCACACCACCCAACACTTCGCCTCTAGGACGCCGAACCGTACCTGACACCGAAGGAGTCCGTATCCAGGGGCGACGCACTTGACTGACTTGGGATCTGACGCTTGACAGCCGCACTTCAACAACCACCTACCACCGCCACCTGTCACCGCCATCTCCAGTTACAGAAATGGCTCCGACAAAGGACAGTAATAGTTCTGCCCCAACAGAGGTGATGATGCCCAAACTGACAAAAACGATTAACTAGTAAAGCCTTAACAATGAAATAGGACATTTTTGTCATTGAGAGAACGGAATCTTCCGATTGGTGACGAGTGACGACAACATTACCAAAGAGCAAGTAAATTTTTTATTGTTGTAGAGTCCAGTGCCAGGGGAGAAAGGGTAGAGGGTGTTGTTGAGCGAAGAGGGTTACTCAGCCCCAAATTGCAACGTCTTGTCGTTTGTCAAATCTCAAGGGGCGTTCTCTTAAATTAAAGAGGGGCCACGTTGAAATGTCCATATCCACACTTTCCACGTGTAAGGCTCTGATTAGATTGTGAATCAGACATTACATCAACATCAAGCAAACCCCTACAGCCCTACATTATTTTTACCCTCACCAAGGCAAATCAGTAATAAATTGCCTTGTCGGGTTAACGGGGCCGAGCCGTCCGCTGATGGCCTGGCCTGAGGCTGAGGCCTCTTTCAGTTTCACGCCAGTCAGTCATTGGTCGGTTAGCTAAAGACGCATTTTTTGTAGTCAAAATTACTTTTGAACTTTAAAACTTTACAAGTGTGCCGCAGCGTGAGTAAAGGGGCAATTTCGGGATTCAAAGGAACCCGCACGTGAGCGTCGATTCGATCCCTGTAGGACATGTGAGGGTTGCTTTGGACGAGTACGTGACGAACTGGCTATATGGTGATGTGACAGTCACACTGCGCTCAATATTAAATTTAATTAAATTTCTTAATATGAACGAATGTTCGGATTGGCTGGTTTAGCCGTTGGATCAAATAGACCTGGTTATTTTATCGCCCGTGCCAGCTTCAAGCCTTCAATAAATAATCAATGTGCAGTGAAAACTTTGTATTTTAAAATGGGTTGGCCGGATTAACTCTCAGCTTTCCACCGGTTTGATATGATCACTGTGATTCTTTGCCACGTGGAAAATAAAGAAGACCAAACTGACGCTTTGACCAACTATGCAAATGGGCCGCACTTGATTTGACGGTCTAGATTTTTTTTCACGCAAATTACTTCGTGTATACCGTAAGCAACATCATCGTCCCACTTTCCCATAGCTGAGGAACTGCCCCCAGATTTGAAGGCATTGACTTTTGACCAAAATGCCCGTAGTAGTAATTACCGCTTACGCTTGGCTAATTCTCTACCCAAAAGTGGAAAACATCAGAAATTGGTTATAATATACATCAGAAATAAAAGTAATAAGGTTCAAAATAATATATAAAAAAGTTTCATTATTCGATGTATAGTGCATATTATAATTATAATATTAGCAGGATCATTTATTAAGGGAAAGCTAAGTAATAGAAAGAATCATTTGCTAAAATATTCTTTATAGTTTTATGGATTTATTAAAATCTACCTTATAGTTAGTATTTTACTAAAATACCACCTATAATTTGTAATGGATTTAATCAATCTTCAATTAGATGATAGTGGGAAATGACATTATTGATCCCAATGTTCATTTAAATAAATATAATCAAAAGTATATAAAAATAGAAATACTATTTTTGCACTTAATAAGACACGGACAACTACTCTATTGACTATATTTGGTTAATTTTGTTTTCTATATAAAAAAAGTGTTAAGGGTATTTTTGGAGTAAAAAATCATGGGCCTAATGGCAAAATAAACACTCCTTAATGAAAGGTTGATTAAGTAAATAAGTTGTAAAATATATGGGATGTTTTTTAGTAAAATGAAAACTATAAAGTAGGCTTAATAAATATGTAAAACTATAAGGTGTGTTCTAGTAAATGACTCTAATAGAAACACAAAAGTGTATACGATTGTTTTATATTTTCAACTTTTTAAATAATTAATAATTATTCATATTTCCTATATTATTTTTAATGATTTTTTTATAATACAAAAATAACAATAATTAATTTCAATTAGGATTCTTCATCAAACTAATGAAATTGACCAACCCGATCAACTCGACCCAAGTTGGTCACTTTTCTAGTATTTTAGGTTGGATTTGGTTAAAAAATTTCTCAATTGGACCAAGTTGGATTAATTTCACTTTGGCCATTTGTAAACCGACCAAAATAAAACGACCTAACCATTAGACCTGTTCATGGGTCGGGTCGGGCCGGGCTCAGGCCAAGCTTTTACTCTTCATAAATAGGATTTTGTTAGGCCCAAGCTCGAGCCCAACCCGACCAACGGGCCTACAACTTAGGCCCAAGCCTGGCCTTAATAGAATGCCCGAAGCTCGACCTAACAAAAAGATGGCAAAGAGAAAGGACTCACTGCTAGTGACTGTGTTCGCCGGTGCTAAGTTCGTGTCTGAGTGAGAGAGAGAGAGAAAGAGAGAGGACTTACCACCACTGTCAGTGCCTGAGTTCGCGTTTGAGATTCTAAGAGAGAAGAAGTGAGCAAAGGAACGAGAGAGAGAGAGAGGACTCACCGCCACCGCCACCGTCACCGGTGCCTGTGTTCGCCGCCTCGCCGGTGCCTGAGTTTGCGTCTAAGATTCTAAGAGAGAAGAAGTGAAAAGAGGAATGAGAGAGAGAGAGAGAGAGAGAGAGAGAGATGACTCACTGCCGGTCCGCTGGAATTTGCTGGTTGTGTCGGTGAGTGTTTGACTACTGAGAAGAGAGAGGTTCGGCTAGAAAGAGATGAATGAGAAGAGATAACTATTTTAGGGTATTTGGTTTAACTTAAAACCCGGGCTTTTTTAACAAATCCGAAGCCCAACCCATAAAATAATCAGACTCGGGCTTTTAGGCTCGAGGTCAAGACCGCGGGCTCAAATCTGTGTTCAAGCCCGTCTGAGGGCCAGGCCGGCCCGGCCCGTCGGGCTACCCAGCCCATGAACAGGTCTACTAACTATGGACATATATTAATATTTTATATTTTAAATATAATTCTTAATATGGAAAAGTGGAAAATTTCCCATTTTTCTTAGTATAAAATGTTTTATATCATAAATCTAATTTTTAAATTTATTTTTTAATAATTGTACTATAATTTTTAAGTTTAAATCTTTTGAACCAACTAACCAAACCAAAAAATCGACCCAAACTGATACGCCTTGAGTGGATCGGTTTTTACAAAAGGTAAGTCGGTTTCAACTTACCAATTCCCCAGCCTGACCAAGTCATTTGGTTGGCTAAATAGCATACGACTGAACCGAACCAACTCATGAACACTCATAATTTCAACTAAATTAATAGTCTCATCTCTGATAAATAACAATAGTTTAATCTCCAACAATTATTGAAAATCTATAGCAAAAATACACAAAAATTGGAAATATATTGATAATGAAAAAATACAATAAGTACAAAAAATATATTAACTTAGTCAATAAATAGTATAATCTCAAATAATAATTTAATCTCTAATAAATATTAATCAATAAGTTATAACAAAAATACAATAAACATTGTTTTCAAATAATATATTGGATGTATAGTGCATATTATAATTATAATAATATCTAACAATAGAGTACCATCAAATAACACAATTAATGATTATGTGAGATATAATATCTAACTTGGTACTAGTATCATGTTATCTCATTAGTTAAATTTGGTTATTTAATTATTCAACATTTGAAGGTTTTGTTCGCTTTTTAGTAGGTTATTTATCCAGGTAAATGTATTATTTATTATCTTTTATTTCTTAGATAAATAAGCCCATGACCATTTTTGTTCCATTCAAGTATTGACAATTTTCTTATGTGAGAAAGTTATTTATCCAACTATATAATTTGAATCAATTACTCAGATTCAGGAAAATAAGTTTTCTCTAATCCCTACATAAATCTGAAAAAAGAACATGGATTTCTTGGTGAATTTCATTGACCAATTTTTCCCTTTCAAAATCCAAAAAAGGAATGCCCCCTAATAGTTTTCATTGATTAATTCATGGAGCTAGTATTGTGTTAAAGAGACATCAAAGCAGCTTCTCTTTTATTCGAAGAAGAAACTCAAAACATTGTTTGTTTAATTTCTCTCTTGTTCAACCACTCTATTGCGGTTTCTTGGTGTCTCATACTAGTCATTGTCCATTGTAGGTATTGTTGCGGCCATCTTCGTTCTTCCTCTTCTTCTCTGAACCCCCTTGACTGGGGTCAGCCTTGCCCTCTAGATGCTTGCTTGTCGAGGCCTCCTTGACAACGATGTACTTTTGCGCCTTATTCAAGAATTATGCCTTGTTTTTGGGTGGTGACTTGGCAATGGACCATTTGAGGGGTCTAGGCTGGAGGCCATTGATTGTGATATGCATCAAAATTGAGGGGTCGAGGTCTCGGACCTTGCCACGCTTCTGTCGGATGGACATGAGGGAGATGATGGTCTTATGGCACTGTCAACTACTGACAAATTGGGAAAGGAAAAGATTGGTGAAGTGTTCCCACGAGCAGATGGAGCGAGGGGGAGGCCCGAGAACCATCAGGATATCCGTAAAGGGCATGAGCGCTCAGAAGCTTTCCAGGTGGTCGTCCGAGTTGGTGGTTCATTTGTACTTCTCCAATGTGGGGGCTTTGAAGTGGGGGGGAGGGGCTCCGAGGTGATGGAGTCTATGAAGGCATCGATTCTGTTAGACGAAGGGTTCTGGCTTGTAGAGGCATCACTCCGGCTCTGTTTAACCTACTGGAGTTCGTTTTGCATGGCGCTGATCTGCACCTATAAGTCGACAATCCTTTGGTCAATGGGAGCCTGGGCCTCGTCCCGATCTTCTCGAACGCATAACAAGTGGGCCTGGTTTTCGGAGTATTTTGACGTAGGCATGTCCTAATTCTTTCGGGCCCATTGGTTGTTGAGGAGTTCTCGGAGATCTAATACATGAAAGGGAGAGGCGTGGCATAGGCCTCCAACCCTCAGAATAGGATTGTAGTTTCCAAAGCGCCTGCCTTCGTCCCAGGGGCTTTCCATTCGATACTGTTGATCATGGTCCTAGTAGTTCTCACAGGACTCACCTGACTGGATCTCCTCCTCGCTGGTTGGGGAGGCAGGAGGTCTTCAACGACTTGCTAGCGCGTTGGTTGCAGCTGTTAGACGCTAAGGGGTCAACTCCTTTGGGTCTGACCAAGCGCAGAATCAGTGGTGCTTAGGAAGAGCATCCACTATGATGCCCCAAGCTCCCATCGGAGCGGCCTCCTGCCAGGTGCCCCATCTCTTCCAGCCTCTATGTGATGTTGTCGAGCCGATTGAGGACCATCCTGAATTGGTCCATGGTGACCATGTTCTAAGCATTTTGAGTTTTATCCTGATTATCATCCATTGTGTAGGAAGCTCAGTAGTTGATTTTAGAGTGAGTGTTCACTTAGGGGAAGTCTTAGCAATCGTTCCTACAAACAGCGCCAATTGTTGCTGCCAAGGATGGGTCAAGGGAAACAATGTAATTTCACTTTCGTAGATGAGGGCTAGCTAGGTCCGAGGGCTTCAAGGTCTGACCTGTGAGCAAAGAAAGATGTTAGAGGCCCCGGGTGTTATCCCAAGGGCGGAAACTTCGACGGCCAAGTTAGCAAGGATGTAGCGAGGGTAGAATGAGGCCCGAGTAGATATAGCTCATACGAGGTCACCAAAGAGCCAGAAAGCTTAGAGTAGTAGAAGCCAAGATATCTTACCTAGGGAGTGACACCACTTATTTATACTTGAACCTACCTAGAGTTTGTTATGAGCGGACGGCTAGGATGCGATCCGACTTGTGCCATGTGTTGCCATCCTGGGCCTGCCATGTGTGCCTATGTCATTGGGCTTGCCTTGTGCGCCTATATCATTTACATTCGCCTCCCTTTCCTTCTCACTAAGGAAAGGGGCCCTAAGCCCTTGACGGCATAGCTCGGCCTCGGCTGGACTCCCTTAACTTAGTTTCCTAAAAGAATGTCTAAGTAACTAGCCACTACCTTTTTTCACTATTTGTGACCTCTCAGAAAGGGGCATCAGACCCTAACAAAAAAAAATGAAAAGAAAAATGAGTATTGCAGGCAAAAAAAGGCACAACTTGTTCTCATAGTCTGGAGTCTTCTTTTAGGCCTCCATGGCCTCCTCTACCTGCTTCTCAGCAGACTCATGTCCCTTCTCGGCCAGGAGCCTTCTCTCCTCGGATGCATTCAACTTGTTCTCATCTGACTTTAGTGCGTTCTTCAGTGACCGCACCAACTCCTTCTCATTCGAGATCTTGGCCTTCAAGACATGCCTTATATTGCGCTCCTCTCACATGGCCAAGATGATTGCCTCTCGACCGTTTTTTTCTTCGGCAACCCAAACTTCGAGTTGCTCCCTCTTCTCCTCAGAGGCCTTCAACTGAGATAGAAGAACCTCCACCTTGTCGCATAGGCCGACGGCATAACAAGTAGCCGGCAATAGAAGTTCAACCATCAGCAAAAGGAAAGCAAGAACAAGAAAATTTCCTAACTGACAAAACAAATATCACTCACCTCGGCCATGCGGTCCATAAGGGTGTCTTGAACACCCTGCACACCCTTTTAGGTCATGGCTTGCCTATCAGCTGATGGAATCATCCCAGTGAGCAAGGCCCAGCCAACCCCTGGGATGCTCAAGGAATCCCCATCCTTGGCATTCCATTGGAGAGCGAAGGTGTGCTACGTCATTAGTGGCATATCATCCCTCGGTTTGGATGAGTCACGGGGCCCTGAATGCTGGGACCCCCCGATGGCCGCCTTTGTTGATCGTCCCCTTGACGTGCTCGCGTCACCGCCCTTAGTAGGGTGGTTCTATGTTGCCAGTCTCTTGCCCCTCAAAGGCTGAAGGGGCTCAGCTGGTGTCTTGGTGGCGAGCTCCTTTTGCCAGTCCACCTCGACAAGTCCCCTCCCTCTCTCGGCCTCTACACTAGTAGGCGACAGCGGCCGAGGAGTCCTCTCGGCTGAAGCCCCTCCCCTTGACGCCTACTTTTTTAACGGGCCCTCGCCCAGGTTCTTCTTTAGCGACTTTGTCACTTCCAGTTGGACCTCCTTGGTGTTCAGTCTCATCTCTGCAAAAGCACATCAAGCATGTTAGTACTGTGCACCAAAAATCAAACTGACATGTTAAGCCGACAGCAGGAGCTCCCCTACCGAGGCGGGTGGGGCTGAGGGTAGCGCACACCAAGGCTTCCTCCGATACCAAGGGCTCGGATTTGATGGTCTTGGACAATCGTATGTGGGTCATCACCTCAGCCTCCTCGTCCTTTTACGACGACGTTATCTTCTTGGCTACGAGGTCTGGCTTCCTCCAATCTGACCTAAATGATCAACCCTTGAGACAAGTTGCGAAGAAGTACCTCTTCTTCCAGTTGTGCAAGAACGACGGGTTGTCAACCACCCTCCCATGACGTGCTTAGAAGTAGTAAATACCCGCTTCGGAGAGGTGCTGCCTCAGGATGAATATGAATCGGAAGATCTTCTCCGTCTACTTGACGCCTCAGAGTCGAGCCATCACCATCACGGCGATAATCATCTTGACGGTGTTGGGGGTCAGCTAACTCAATGAGATGTTGTAACACCTCAGCAACTCGGGGATGAGGGGAGGAAGGGGAAGGTTAAGGGTAAACTAGAGGTAGTGCTCGTGTACACACACCTCACCCTCGTCTGGCTGGCACGACCGATCATTGACGTCAGGGACTCTAAGTCTATACCCCTTAGCAAGAGCCTTCGCGTGCTCAATGCTAAGGAGGCTATCCAATTCGGAGCGTGAATAGCGCTCTATTCTACGCCCTGTCTTGTGTACTCATCCACCAACCTAGGGCTCATGTCTAGAATTTCTTTGCCCTTTACCACCTCGGGTGACCCTAAGAAAACTTTGCCATCCCTCAGCCTCGTAGACCTGAAACTCTCATCAAGAGAATCATCGCCCCGTCGGCTGCAGTCGGTCCCTACAGGAGCAGTCCTCTCCCTTAGTACTTAGATCTCAGGCCTCAGAGGCATGCCCTCGGGCTCATAACCATAGCTCTCGCTATTGTTGGCCGACATTGTGGTTCGAGGCAAGCTTGCACCCGACAGGTCAGAAAGCTCGTTGCACTCAATGCTGGAGTTAGAGTAAGACATGATTAAGGATCAAGTCTTTATCTAGTGGACGAGGTCTCTAAAGGTTAAAGGGTAAGCAAAGTTGAAGGCCGAGGTCTCTAAAGGTTCAAACTATTGAAGGCAAATGGTGAAGATTGTCTCGACTAAGTGCCTTATTTAAAGGAAAACAAATGGCTCAGATCATCTCCAATCCAACGGCCACGGGGCAACCACCCTAGAAATCCGAACCGATGCCCGTCACGTGTTGTTCTCCTTGGGAAGACGAAATGACGTCGAGCGAGTTAGGTGGTTCGTTCACTGATTTTAAGCTCGAGGTAACTCAACTCGGTCGACCCGACGCTCGTCTTACGTACAGTCCCCAACCGACGCCCGTCTCGCGTATGGTCACAACTAATCGATGCTGAGACCCATCGCACATACGGTCACAAACCGATGCCCATCTCGCATACGGCCATGACCAATCGACACCGAGACCCATCGCGGGTATGACCCCAACTCGTCGACGACAACACCCGTCTCATGCACGGCCACGACAAGTCGGTCCATCACCCATACCACACATGGTAGCCACCAGTTGATGCCGAGGACTGACTTGCACGACGGGTTCGCTAAAACTTCTATGAAGCACACGACTAGGGGGCACATGCATCTCATACCTGTACAAGGCACGGTACCGAGCCCTCAACCCCCATAATTTTCTTAAGAGGTAGAGTCAATTCCAAAGCAACTGACACTAGCAAACTAAGGGAAGCCCTTAGAAGCCAAGGCTGATGCCTCTGCGCTTCTGAGCCAGGCTATCACCGCCAAATTCGACTTCTCCGCGCTTCTGAGCCAGGCTATCTCTGACAAAGCCAAAGCCAACGTCTCCATGCTTCTGAGCTAGGATATCTCCAACATAGTCCTAGCCGAAGCCAAGGTTCTTGCTAGGACACATCACTTAGCGCCTCCCAATAATGATGATACACTCTCTTCGGCCGAAGCTGAGGTCTCCACTTAGACCTCCACCACGACCTCAACAATGGGGGGCAAATGATATAGGCGCACATGGCAGGCCTAATGACATAGGCGCACATGGCAAGCCTAGTATGACAACATGTGGCATAGGCCAAATTGCATCTTGGTCGTCCGCTCATAACAAACTCTAGGCATGTTCAAGTATAAATAAGTGGTGTCGCTCCCTAGGTTACCACCAATCTTGGATTCTATTGCTCTAAGCTTTCCAACTCTCTGGTGACCTCATCTGAGCTATCTCTACTCAAGCCTTGTCCGACCCCTCGCTACACCCTTGCTAACTTGATTGTCGGAGTCTTTGCCCCTGTGATAACACCTGGGGCCTCTAGCATCTTTCTTTGCTCACAGGTCGGACCTTGAAGCCCTCGGCTCTATCAGTCCTCGTCTACAAAAATGAAATTACATTGTTGCCCTCAGTCCATCCTTGGCAGCAATAGTAGAAATTTTCTGAATGGATTTTCAATCTCCTTGACTACTTGTAATAGTCAAATTTGCTTGTATCCATTCAAAATTCATATTCGGTCTTGTGTACATCTTTTTTTAATAGTAAATGTACTGATGAAGGATTCGTTGTAATGAATTTAGACTATGGGCCTTTCAAAATAAATTAGTCCCCGTTTGGTTTGCAAAAATAAAGGTCCAGAATCAGAATCGGAATGGACTATTCCAATTCCACCTGTTTGGTTGGGTGGAATCGGAATCCCATTCCCATTTTTGCTAGAATGGCATTCCCCCATTTGAGGAAATGACCATTCCTTACCCCCCCCGAGAATGAAATCTCATTCCTACTGATTTCAATTCTCATTCTCATTCTTATTCCTGTCTGAATCAAATAAACTATAGAAATAGACCATTTCAATTCAGATTTCAAAAAATTTAGATTCCAATTTCAATTCCGATTTCGACTATAAACCAAACGGACCCTTCATTTTTTATTAGCTTTTACACGTTAACTATTCTTTAACAAATTAATTAGAAAAACAACTTTACTCCGTATATATTATACTCCATTCTCACACACAACATATACGTTTTGGTAGGATCATAAATCTGAATAATCATGATTATTCGGGGCTACAAACCCTTGTCAAATGGTTGATAGTAGTAGTACTGCCCAGGTAATCAAGGTAGAATTGAAGGGTAAAATTGTAATATAGGTGAAAAATCTAGTGAGTCTCCTATATAAATGGACCGCTTTGATTCGCTGTATTATATCAGCGTGGCAGAAAAATGACAAATCATGGAATTGGACGGAAAATGGTTAATATATGTGTAAGGTTTGAACGCACGGTGTACAGAATATACAAGACAACCCCGTGAATGCACACGGCTGAGTGGATATTACTTATTTGTCAGCCTTAAGTCATAAGCATAACCCAACCCCCAGAAAGGGGGAGATAGAGGAGAAATCGTGAAAGTTAAGATCCCAGATGAGCGTCTTCTCCCTCTCCCGTCCGTTTCTGTTTCTTTGACTGTTCCGTTTGACCAAAAATTCTGTATCAGTCCAACCATCTCACTTACTCTCGATTAGATTTTTTAAAAAAATAAACAGAAGACTGCAGACGCAGCCCAAAAAACAAATAAAAGGCACATAACAACTGAATAAGCTAATATGTGTTTTGGTTTTATGGATTATTGTTTTAAATATTTATTTGAAAAATGTTATTTTAAATGTTTATTGTTTTTGTTGTTTGGTTGGGTATTTCATGAAGAGTTAGATAACACCTATAAAGTTATTTTCCACATCAGACTAACATCTCATAAAGCATGACACATAAGCTTTTCATTTCAATATATGCTAGGGTGTTGGGAGAAACGAGAATTTGAAGTTTTCTCGATGGCTCATATACATAAAACCAAGCATTTATGTTTTTCGGTGTTTATTTGATAAAACGTTGAAACCAAATAGTGGTTTCATTCACAATAAACTCCATGTGGCAGTGTTATTTCAATAAATGCCCACAGAACTAAACATAGCACTACAAGTGGTTTAGTATCTAGAATGTTTGTTTAATAAATGTTTCATAGGAAATATATTATGAAAAATGAGAAAAAAGTGGTTGATAAACGTTTTTATATTGTTTTACATCTTGGCATTGTTAGACATTATTAGGCATCACATAAATTGAATAGTAAATAAATTTTTTGGTATTGGGAAAACATTAAAACTAAACTTCTCCAAATAGATGTCTCTAACATGAACCAAAATAAACATTTTACCAAACATCATTTCAAAATAAACACCTATATAACAATGAACTTATACAATTTTTCAAATAACTGATGATGCACAATCCGGCCGATCTTAGCTATCAACGATCTTGCCTCTGAACTGGGTGGCAGGGACCTGAAACGGAGGGAGAAGAGAAGCTCTGGGGAGAACCCGGCGTAAGGGCTCCGAAGCTCAAGTTAGAGTCTTTCAAAGGCAAGATAGACCAGATAGCGCAAAAGTTAGCATACCTCGTTCCTGGGGGGGGGGGGGGGGGTAGGAGCCTTTTATAACCACCTCGCGCACTCACTTCCAGGCTTCCGTCAGATCGGGCATGATTACTTCTGAACTCCTGCCAGTTCGGATGTCATTTCCTCTGGCCGGACAGAACCGCCACTGCTCCTTTTGTCGGAGCCGTCTCTGCGGCTAGTAATGACGGTGGTAAGTGGCGGTAGCAGGAGGCCGTTTGAAGTGCGGCTGTCAGGCGTCAGATCCCAAATCAGTCAGGTGCGTCGCCCTTGGATACGGACGTCCTTGGTGTCAGGTACGTTTGGTCAGCCTGATGTTTCGGAAGCAAAGTGTTGGAGTGGCGAGCGAGATGTCTTGAGTTCGGTTTGAGGAGTGTTCTGAGCTGCCATGGGCCAGATCGCGTCATAGCTTTGTGAGGCTTGGGGCCCAATATAGTTCGTGCTCCTTGCAGGGAGCTCGGGTTCTTAGTAGGGAGCTCGGACTCTTGGTAGGGAGCTCGGGCTCCTTTTAGAGCGGTCTGGTGGAGTTCGGGCTCAGTAGTGAGCTTGGACTTGCTTTCGGTGCTCGCTTCGGGCGCTCTACTGTCCCGAGTTGCTTGTTTTTGCCACGTGTCGGATGATTGCGAGGTTGGGCCAAATTCCCCTTCATCACTACCTATCTTACACACGTGACGTATAGATTTTCTTTAAAACTCAATTTTGCCCTTCGTCCCTCTCTCCTTCTTCACCATCCCTCTCCCTAGGCGCAGCTACAGCTAACCACTCCTCGACGACCGTTGGTGGTTGTTCAGTCATTGTTTTGGTCTTAGGTAAGGGATTTCTTCTGCGTCCCCAAATCCTATTTTATTGCATGTTTTTTTGTTTCCCGCACTAGTAGATTCAATGGTCATAAACTATGTCCAGATCGCGAACAATCTCCCATCTCCGGAAAATGTTCTTTCTCTGCTCCGATCGATCAGCGCCAATAAAGTGAAGTTTTACGATGTAGATCCCCGGGTGCTTCGTGCTGATTACTATCGTCTTCTAAATTATTGGGGCGATTAAAGAAAGACTCAACTTACCCTTTTATGTCTCCAGCACTGGCACTGGCATTTGCATCAATCATCAATGTAGATGCACGAGAGTCGTTCGACGGGGGAGGTCCTCTTGGAGCTTGTTCAGAGTCTTCAGACATTAACGATGCCACCGAAATTGACGAAGGGCTTAGAGACGTCAGAGATTTCAATTGGAGAGAAATATTCGGCTCTGTTACAGGGTGAAATCTTTGGTTCTCAGTGAAATCTAAGATTTTAATTTGAGAGAAATCTTCGCCAGTGATTTCAACTTCTGCAAGAACACTCTTCACTAGACATATAATGCTCTTCACTCTCCCCTCTTATTCGACAACCAATAATACTGTGTTTTCGACAACCAATATTCGGCTTTGTTACTGGTCACTTTCTGCAAGGCTTTTCATATTACCCAATCGCCGACGCCGGTACCATCGACGCCGAAAATAAAGACTATGCAAGCCGGCCAAGTCGACTAGCGGAGCTTCATTAGTAAATCCTTAGAGAGATGAAACTTGCGAAGGATTGGCTGTTTATCCACGCTCTACACAGCACTCAAAGCCAGAGAAATCGATGGAAAAGCGGAAGACTTTTGGGTGGTGTGGGATTACTATTGTCTTCTAAACTCTGTTAATGCTTTGGAGCCCCAAATTCAGAGGTTGTCTGATAAACAGGCTTGCTATCTCAATTGGGATTTTCCCGTTATTGATGGTTTGGTTTTTATCACCTAGATTTTGGCTTATATCTGTTGGTTTGCAGCTGACTGTGAATATTGAGGAATTTCGATAACCTGTGAAAACTGAGGAATTTCGATATCTGTTGGTTTGTCGATGGAATCCCTGAAGAAATGTTGATAACCCACTTGGTACTGAACCATTTCATACAATGGCAGTGGCACAGTGCATTTGTTGTGTCCCCATTTTTCTATGGGTCTCCACCGACTCGGGCAACTAACCCACTAATCCAAGACGCCCGTTTTGGGGAGGAGAAGTTGACCTCGTTTGCACCGGTTCCGATCCCAACTCCATCGGGTCTTTGGGCGAGGAGATGGAAGATGCAGTGACGGTGGTGGTGAGGTTTCTGAATGAGGAAATCAGGCTGTATAATTTTTTTGCCGTCGTGGCGGTGCGAAGGTTGCTCAAATGTGCCGGGAGTGGTTACACCGTCTACTGGCAAAGGAAGTTCAAGGTAGGGAAGCGTCCGCAAAGTAGCGGTACCATTTTCCCGTGATCACAAGAATCGGAGGAGCTTCAAATTTGATTTGAGGGCAAAATAAATATTTCAGTCTTTCCGTTAATATTTTAACGGCAAGAGTAATTTTTTAAAAAGTCAATTTTGCAAACAGTAGGGATAGTTTAAGGAAATTATCCAAAGGACAAACATCTAAGACTCTAAATCCAAAAACAGGGCTTCTTGAATGCCTTTAGGGGGAATCCAACGTAGAGAATCTTACCTGTCAAACCCAATTTAGCTAGAAGATGAACAGGTTTGTTAGCCTCTCTTTTCACACACAAAAACATGAAGGAGCATTCATACAAACTATGAGTATCATCCAAGATATGCGATACAAGTGGGTAGTCAAAAGAACCAGTAGAGAGGTTTGTGGTTGCTGTCTTGTAATCACTTTCAATTATCACAATTAGACAGGCCCAAAATAGGAATAAAAGAGCAATATTCATGGATAGCGTAAAGCCCAGCATATAGAGGTGAAGTAGCTTTACAGGGACCCGATTTCCCAACCAAAGAAAAGACCCATTATCAGTTCTGATCACAAAACCAAAACCACCCAACCCTGCTTTGATAAAATTGCCATTAGTATTTACTTTCACAAAACCTGCAGCAGGAAGATTCCACAAAAACTGAAGGGTCCACAGTGCTAGGATGATAAGATCCTGTTGAGTCTTGTGGGGAAGCTTTTTTGACTTCCATCATCATCTTGTTTTCAATTAGAATAGTAATAGAAGGATTAGGAGCTATAGCATTGAAAATATAGTCATTACGTGCTTTCCAAATGCACCACAACAAGAAGGTGGAAAAACTAACAAGTTGTCCTCTTTATTAGATTGAATCAGGTTTCCAACACAGATATCTAACCACCATGACCACCAATCAGAAAATCTTCTCCAGGTTGGAGCTTCTGAGAAAGCTAACCACAACAAGAAGGTGGAAAAACTAACAAGTTGTCCTCTTTATTAGATTGAATCAGGTTTCCAACACAGATATCTAACCACCATGACCACCAATCAGAAAATCTTCTCCAGGTTGGAGCTTCTGAGAAAGCTAAGGAATAGTTACACCCGAACCAAGAGGCTCTTGCATGCTCATAGTACAATAAAGCATGTGTACTAACAGATCCATGTTCTTTTCCACACAAGGCACAAAATGGGTTTATAGATAATCCTCTATGGGATGTTCCTCATTAGCAATAATACTATTCAAGCAACACTTCCAAAGAAAAGTCTTAATTTTTGGGAGAGTTTTTAATGAACAAGTTTTCTTCCAGTGAATTGATTCCAACCCAGATGTAAGTTCTGAAGATTCAACCTTTCTGGTATGAAGGAGAGCTAGAGGGTATGACAGATTTGACTGAAAATTTACTTTAGGATCTAGAGTCCACATTAATCTATCGCATCCACTTAACCTTGGGAGCTTAGTGGCTTTAATCCTATTAATCGTAACTTCATCAAAGTGGTGTTGCAGCTTGATTTCATCCCAAGTATTATTTTGGGGGTTGATAAGATCACTCACTTTTGATAATGAGAGGGGGTTTGGTCTAAGACCTATAGGTTTAAGTTCATCCAATATTTGAATCCAAGGATCATCCCAAATTTCAGCTTTTTCCCCATTGGAAATTTTCCAACAAACTCATTGTTTTAGTAAGTCCCTTCTAGCCAGAAGGCTTTTAAAGCCTAGGATGCATTTGGAGGAGTCTTTACTAACCAGAAACTTTTTCTTTTTAGGTACTTGCTATAAATAATTTGGGCCAATAGATTGTTCTTGTTTGTGTAAAATCTCCAAACTAACTTTGCTAATAGAGCTAAAGTTGAAAGTTTGAGGATCGTTGAATCCAAGATCTCCACTGAATTTACTACAGCACATTTTATCCTAACTAACCCAATTCATTTTCCTCTTATCTCTGCCCCCCCCCCCACACACACATGAATCTAAAAAAGACTTCAGATTTTTGGAGATTCACCTTCTGACCAGCTACTTCTTCATACATTTTCAGCGCTTCCATGATCTTTACTCCCTTTTGAGACATTTGCTTTGGAGAAGATATAAGCATCATCTGCAAAAAAGAGGTGTGTGATGACAGGGCAAGGTTAATTCATTTGAATATCAAAAATGTTACCTGAACTATGTAATCTCCGTAAAGCAAGAGAGATGAACTCTTAGCAAATTAGGAATAGAGATGGTGATAAAGGATCTCTTTGCAAATTAGGAATAGAGATGGTGATAAAAATTTTACTTGGGCTTCCATTTACCAACACCTAGTAAGAGACAACTGAGATACATTGCAAAATCCATCCTATGAACTTCTAATTAAAACCCATTTTGTCCATGACTTTCTGGAAAAAGGCCCATTCGACTCTGTGCATGTCCAATTTAATTTTCATGAGACCTTGTTTTTATTTGGTTTGTTTCATATAATTGAGGATCTCATAAAAATTTAAGATATTATAAAAAATTTGCCTTTCCAGGAATTTATACTTGGGAATCATGGGCAATGTAAGTCTTATTTAATTCAGGGTTGAACTTACTAAAGCGAAGAAGTCTCTTACAGCCAGAGAAATATCATTGCCTAAGATATTCTAATATTTCGGTATTTGGTGGACATTTTGTATTTTCCTCGTTCTCAAGAGGGGGCGTCCTGTAACGAGTAGCACGTGGCGCTCTAGTTAGCGGAACGCATTTATTGACTCTTGAAGTGGGAATAATCCGGATGTGGATATGGGTCTCGTTGAATGATGTCCAAATACCATGCTCCAATTATAAAACAAGGAAAAAAAAGGGAAAATATTAGAACCGATCAACCGGGAGAATCACTAGACACATTTATTTATGCGTTATTTGTAAACTGTAGGTTTATCAAACTGCAAATGGATTGTATTTAATACGTTCCACTTAAATGGCATTCGAAATATTTATTCAGTCATCGTGGTATTAGACCGAATTTAAAGGTGTGATCATTTAATTTATTGATGGGATCAAGTTTGGATATTTGGTCTATCTATTAGGATATGATCCAATTATATACAAAAGATCTTTTTCTAAAATTTAATTTAAGCTTCTTAGGATTTGGGAATTTGAATGTACCTATTTTTTCCTATTTATAGTTTATATTTTGTTATTTTATATGTAATTATGTAGATTTATGTTGGTTTTAAATGTTTTATATATCCTAAGACATTGATGAAGTAACTACCCCGGTTGAACCACAATGTAGATGGTGACGTGGACAACACCTAGCTGAGCTATTCAGCATGGGCATGGTGGAGAAGGATGGTGTTGCATACCACTATTTGCCTCAACAGATGGCTACGACGAATGCTACATACCTCAAATGAGAAAAGACACGTGGTGAACACCGAATCCAGCCCAACCTCCATGCTAGGAGCATACAACTAACTCCCAAAACCTCAATCGAAGATGACCTCTGGACACGCCAATGTGTACCGCAAAGCGAAGAACACAATGACACACACCTTCACAAGTATTTAAGGGCACGTTGCCCAAGATATATTCTTCTTCCACTCACTTTGGAATTCTGGTTCTCCTGTTCTTTTAGCTCTCTTTATCTCTTCAATTCTCTAGCTTTACTCAGTTATGACCAGCTTGTCTTCACTAGCTTGGCCTAGCCAACCTCCTTATCTCCACTACTGACTTGATTATCAAAGTGACATGGCTTAATGAAACATTTGGTAAGGGTGAAGGGATAAAGGAGAGAGAGTTAAGGAAGAAACGAAAAAGGAAGAATGAAAAAGGAGAGGCTTTTTAATATATAGTCATAGATTTTTATTGACGTATCGCATTGGCCCATAATCAGATTTCAACCACATCGGGCTCAGATTTGGGCTCGGGCCCATCCAAACTTGAACCAACCCAACCCAAGTAACAAAATCTACCAAAGGCCAACCCATTCAACCAAAAAACTGCGCATAAAAAATTAGATCTGGATGATCTTTTAGGCAAAAAAAATGCAACTTTGTTGAAATGTAAGAGCAGAGCTGAAAGCATATACTTCCCTATCGAGGAAAGTGATATGCAACTGAGTTCAGGACAACAAACAACCTTTGATTAACAAAGCTTGAGGTGGGCTGAATCTTTCTCCGGTACCCATAGCAGTAGGGTTTTATGAGTGGAGAGGATTGTTGGTCGAGACGCCGAGGGCTTTAGTTTTTGAACAATTGCAAGATTTCAGATTCATTAGATCAAATGGGAATTGGAATGGATGATATGTAAATAATTAAGAAAATGGCAATTAGATATAAGACGTCTGTTAGGCATCGATGTCGTTGCTCCATAAAACAGTGATACATCAGTTAGTGCCATGTTGGAAAAAACGGTGTTCCAGGAAATGCCTATTTGTTTGGAACCGTTTTTCAAAAAAAATAGTGCTTCAAGTCATGCCTTGAAAATCAAAAAGGCATGTTTGGAGCAATGTCGAATTTGGTATTTTCTCAAATTGCAGCTCATTGCTGCCAACGAGGATGTGATGTGACAGTGACATGGACTACCTATAATGTGTATCAGTGCTGAAAACAAACATGAAGCATTGGTACCAAATAGAAAGTGTTGTTGTTGCTCCAAGAAACATTCTACCTGGTAGTAACATTTTCAAACAGAAAAAAAAAGACATCATTTTTTCAGAAAACGATGCTTCTAGCCCACACATCAGCAGCAAAAACGGTGCTGTATCTACAGCACCGATGCCAAACATATACAAGATTTCAGCTAATGTTTTAAAAGCTGATCCAGAACCCGAACCGTTCTGGCCACCAGTTTTAGGGTCAATGATTCGAAACGGATTACCCATTTGACAAACAAATTAAAAAATTTTAAAAATAATTAAAATAAAAAATGACCAAAAATCATTGAATGGGGTCGATAGTTCAATCACCTGGGTCAATGGGTCATTAAACAATTCAATAGTTTTTGATCAAATACTAGACTTGCGATAAAACGGAACTAATTGCCTGAATGGTTTTTGGTCCAAACGGTCCGACCATCCAAACCAATGGCAGTTCGGAAACATTGATTTCAGCTGTATAGTTCCCTTGGACCTAATAGAGGATACAAGGTTTGCCACTGTGTAACCACATGGACATTTCTTTCTCTCACACTTTGAGGGAGAGCAACCACTGTGCTGATTTATTGGCTAATAAAGGGATAGAAGAAGGCTCTTTTTGGTATTTTCGCAGCCAGTTCTCAGCTCCCTCAAGACCTCTCAATCTTCACTGAATTGAGATCTGCTCCTCACATATAGCACGCCTCATAAAGGGATAAAAGAAGGCTCTTTTTGGTATTTTTATTGCCGGTTCTCACCTCCTCCAAGACCTCTCTTCTGCCAATATCAATCTCCACTGAATTAGGATCTGCTCCTCACCTAGTGTGCCTCACACTAGGTGTTAAGTTATTGTGAGGTGTGTGTAGAGGTGTAAAGTGGGCCATGCCGCCTTCCCCGGTGAAAATTTTGGGGGTTGGCCTGGCATGGCCCACAGCCCAGGCCCGTGCGGGCTTGTGCCACGAGCCGGGCTGGCCCACGGGCTGAGCCTTGTGACAGGTTGGGCCAAAGCAATTTATTTAAAAAAAAATGACAAAAAACTTAAAATTTTAATTTTATATGAATTTTGTGTATATAATTGCTTATATATACAATAATTAAATAAATTATTATAATAAAATAGAAAATATTTATTCTATTAATATATTATATACTATATACTATATATTATTATATAATTATTATTTATATAATATTATATAAATAATATATATGGGACGTGGACCTAAAACCCCAGGCCCAGCACGGTACGAACCATTGTATCGGGCCTGGCATGGCCCATGGGCTATCGTGCCGTGCTGTGTCGGGTCAGTCCAAATTCGTGTTGGGCTGCAGACGGTACGGCCTGGTTTACACCTCTAGGTGCGTGGAAACACCTCCTATGAATAATAATTTATAAGTACGGAAAATGTTCCCAATACATGGTAGGATGTACATGTGAAGTCGGTGTGAGGTGCCCTCTACAGAGGAGATTCGGTCTCTCTAGTCTCATCTTCTCTCACTTTGCATTGATTGTTGATCTGCCCTTTCTTTGTTTTGTTTTGATGCTCTTATAGCGCGTAGGGGTGGGGGTTGCTGTGTCAAAGCGGGCCATGTCCTCTCATGTTCTTGTGCTTTTTAGTTTTCTCTCTCTTTTTTTTTTATTTGACTCGGACTTAAATCCCTACTTCCGTGGGTTCATGGTAATTTGGAAAGTGTCCAAGCTTGGCCTGGGAATATTGATATTTTTTCTTTTATTCAATAATTGAGGCAGGACATTTCTAGGAAGGGTCGACCTTCAAAAGTGGCCAAATATCTCAGCCTTTAGTATTTACCATATTGATAGATTCCAAACTGATATGTATCAATAACTGAGATCGGATTCAATCAGGGTAACTCTCGTTCGAACAGTCTTGCATTGGAAATATTTACAATGCAAGGTTGTAAGAGGCTGTTTGTCCTAATCGAAGCCGATCATACAATGCCATATCCCAACATCAGCCATATGCACAAAGTTTGAAATTAAAATCTAGATTAGCTAGAGACGAAACCATGGCCCATGCACAACAGACTGGGCTACCTATTACAACTGATCATGCTAGTGCTCCCTTTCGCATATGGTGTGGATCCTATGTGGGCTTCATGTATAAAGAGCATTGTCATATTCACTCGTGATAGATAACCCAATTCGATGTGCATGATTGCCTCCAACCCATCCGGTCCCAAGAAAATGATGGGTGGTCGTGGGAAATAGCAATTAACAGTTTGTGTGGGGGTTTAATAATGGCTACACAACCCACTAAATAGCCAATGAATTCAGTTAATCTGGTCTATCATTCTACTAACCCAACAGTATGAGTATTAGAGTATATGACGGTAGTAGGTAGTTATACGTGTAAAACCCTCACACGAACTATTAATAACACAGTGGCAGATGCGAAAGGCATATATAATCAGAAACAAAGGACATATGCATTCCTAGAGCAATACAGAATTCAAATAAGAGGGAGACAAAGGAATAAAAGGCTAATAGGGAGGAGCTGGTGGTTGGATCTCGAGACATTCCTAACCAGTGTTTCTCGTTGGAGTAAGAGGATCCAATTGAGGCCATGATTAATGATGAAGGAGGATTTGAGTACATCAGGCCACAAAATGAATCAAAAGAACCTTTGTGCTAGCTCAAGGAGAGCAACAGCCAGGTATAGCAGCTGTAGATGAGAAAATTTTGGGCTGACGAAGAAGAGAAGAGAAACAGAGTTGGTGGCTTGGTTCACAAGCAGGCTGCAGTTTCTAGGGTCTAGACTCACCATTTAATCAGAAAATTCAAGATCAACATGAAATGCTAATACAACACTAATCAGCTCCTTTGTTGTTGGTTGGTTATATTTGATTTCTACAGGGAAATCCATGGAATTGATCAAACTTGGTGGATTACTATTTTATTGGGTCCTTGGGAGAATGCAGATGGAGAGACGAGGGAAAGTTATGCGGCAGTAATAAAGGCAAGGATGTTCTAACTAGTTTGAGCAATAGTAAAGGTTTTGACTTTTGATAGTGGTTACTGGTTATATGAAGAGCCTTCAGATTAATTAACTACAACTGATAGCTGTGTTCGGGGCTGTTTAGCCAGTAATAATGCCTACATCAGCTATTGCGTAGATCGGAGTGCTTGTGGGCCTTAAACACTTGATGTCTGAGGTAGGGCAGGGCATTATTTTTGGTTAAACAATTCTTAACACGAGTCACAATAACTTTGCCCACGTTTACCCACATATCATCACAGTCACACATGGAGAACATTTCATCCCCTTACATGGTATTTTGCACTGGAGATGTTTCAATACATGGGGATACTGTATTATGGGTAGACTTGGGCAGAAGATCAAGAGTCCTGATGATGCGCATTCCGGCCGGTCTTAGCTGTCAACGACCTTGCCTCTGAACTCGATAGCAGGGAACCTGAAACGAAGGAGACGAGGAAGCTCCGGGGGGAACCCGGTGTAAAGGCTCCGAAACTCAAGTTAGAATCCTTCAAAGGCAAATAAAACCAGATAGCGCAAAGATTGCATACCTCCTCTTTGGGGAAGTGGAGAGCCTTTTATAACCACCTCGCGCATTCACTCCTAGACTTCTGTCAGGTCGGGAATGATTACTTCCGTGCTTCTGCCAGTTCGGGCGTCATTGCCTTTGCTGGGGCAGAACCATCATTGCTCTTTTTGTCGGAGTCGTCTCTGTAACCGGAGATGGCGGTGGCAGGTGACGGCGGCAGGTGGCCGTTGAAGTGCGGCCGTCAAGCGTCAGATCCCAAGTCAGTCAGGTGCGCCGCCCCTGGATACGGACTCCTTCGGTGTCAGGTACGGTGTGGTTCGTCCAGTTCAATGCTTTGGAGGCGAAGTGCTTGGAGCGACGTGTGAGGCGGTCTTGAGTTCGGATAGGAAGGGGTGTCCTGAACTGTCATGAGACAGGCCAGTTCGGGTCACTGCTTTGTGTGGCTCGGGGCCAAAGGGAGAGTTCGGGCTCCTCGTAGGGAGTTCGAGCTCTAAGTAGAGAGTTCGGGCTCCTCTTAGGGAGTTGGTCTCCTCAAGGGGAGTTCGGTCTCCTCGAGGGGAGTTCGGATCGCTGGTCTTTTCCCTTTGGTGTTTGTACCCTCGGTACGCTGTTTTAAGTGCCGAGCTACTTATTTTTTGCCACGTGGCGTGATTTGCGAGGTCGGGCCAAATCTTCCTTCATCAAGTCCCATAATACAGCTAATCCACTTGTGTAGTTGTGTTAAGGCAAGCCTGCATGCACTCCCATTTTCTGTGAGCACCTGTGCAAGGGGTAGGGATCTGCTATCAATAAAATACTCCCACTAGCCCCCTGCAACCGCACGTTGGGATTATCTTCCCATGAATGACAAGGAGATGTTCATGTGTGACTACAAGTTGGGACATGTTGAGAGCGTTTTGTTGGTAGCAGATCTAAAATCTTGTGCGAGATCACTAGGTGGAGAGTTGATCCCTCCATTATGTCTTATTTTCTTTATTTTCAAATTCAAAAACTTAAAATTAAAATAAAAAACCTAACCCTTCTTCCGCCAAGGTATTCTATTAACGGTTTCTCTGAGCAAAAATGAAAATAAAAGGTATTTAATCAAGGATTTCTCAATGAACCCAAAGGACCCCATGGGCCTCTGAAAGCTGATAGTGCAAGGACGATGAAAGGTAAAGATGGTTCATGTGAAACTGAGAGGTTAAACAAAAGTTCATTTATCAACAGATGGTTGAGCATCTTGTGTTTTGAGTTGAGGTAAAATAGAGGTTACTTACAACCGGGCAATATCTATGGTGCCGGGAAGGTCTTAAAACAGAGTTTGCAAAAATTTTTATTAGTTTTCGTATAAAAAGGTGGTATTTAACTTCTAGAGCCAATAAAATATTGCTGTTTTGTGTTGCTGAGCTCACCCAAGAAACTGCTCTGTATTGTTATTCTCCTGCCATGTTTTATCTTGCTTATTTTATTGAACTCACCCAAGATTCCGCTTGTTTTGGATCAGAGATACGTCAAAAACGTCATCAATGGAAGACCTTGGCTTTAAGAAGGGTTAGTTTTTCCTAATTTTCTCCTGCTATATATGTTTTTTCACAGAATGTCTTTTTTTCTCTTGAGCGGGCAACCAATGGGAGAACACGAGTGCAGGAGATCCTGACTCAATGTTGATTGGGTCTGAAATTCGACCCAGTGCAGCTTGAAATGTCTCCTGTCTTCTCTCTCGTGATCAAACCTCGGCCCTCTAGGCCTCTACAGAATAGGAGTTCTACCGAACAGAGCCAGGGCCTAGCATCAAAATTGTTCCCTTTGGCCCTCTCATCAGACCTGCTTTCCCATGAATACTTTCCTCCACTGCCCACACTTCACTTGAGTCGTCTAGTAGTAAATCCTTGTGGCAAACACCACCCAAAGCAACCAGAGCCAGAGGCGTCCAATATGCACTTATAATTAAGAAACAAACCATCCTCATTTCTCAAGGTCCAATTTTGAACAATCATATATCTCAGTTGTAAGGGACAAATCAATATTTGAATTAAAGAAGAAAAAAAAAAAGAGGAAGAAATTTATAGGTATAAGTATAACTTCTATGCAACAGAGCCAGTAACAACTGAGTTTATATCAGAAATTTCAGTAATGATCTTCTCAAGTGCAACAATATCATTGAGGATGCCCGTATGAGAAACACCAGGGATTCTGATCACCTTAAGAGGCTGCTCTGCCGTGTCGGCCCACTTGGCTTCAACAGCTAACAAGCTTACCATGTTCACAGTCCCATCCCCATCCCCATAAACAACTTCAGGCTGCTTATCGAACCCCTCACTTCCATAAAACAAGGTCTCGGGAGTCTCGACGCCATACCCAATTATGCAAGTAACCGCCACCTCTGGCGCTATCAACTGTTCGTGTTCGATTAGTGGCAGAATGCGCGATTTGTAAGGTTGAACTCCTTGGGGGAAACCTATATCCTCCAGGAATCGTGGTATATCAGATGCTGAGTAAGTTGCATTCTGGGTAATTACCAGAAGCTTCATCTGGCCAAATATTTTAGGAGAAGGCAAGAGCCACAGGTTGCTCTCTGAGGTCCTCTGTTCCTCTCTTACCAGCAAAGGGTCTATGAAGGGCACGCGAAGGGTGTAGCCTGAAGCAAAGGTGAGTATTTCCTCAACGGTTCCGCCCCATGGCGCTGACAGTGCAACAAAGTGCTTTACGTATCGCCGGCGCCAAGAGAGTGGATTTCTGTTGAGGAGGTTGAGCACGAAGAGGCCTCCTAAGCTGTGAGACATGATTATCACAGGCTTTCCTCCATTAGTCGCGCTTGCATTCTCGATCAGTTCCTTTAGATCATGGAGGAAGCGAGAGCCCACGAAAGATGGGTGACCTTCTGCGGCTAGACCGTAGCGGAAGTCATATGGCGCTCCAAATAGGTTTACACCATCTATGTAGCCAATTTGTTCCAGTGATTTCACAAGGTTTGCCATATATGAGGTTATGTGCCTGGGGATTGAAACAACAGAGTTAGCAAGAAAAACAAGAATGCGATCATAAAGCACTCATATTATAGAAAGGAACCCCTCCATGTTGAATGTTCAGAGAGAGAGAGAGAGAGAGAGATTACTTAAGGTTGGGATCAAGGTAGGCAAGGCTTTGAGTAGATCCAAAGAAAGGAACCCTGGTCTCAACACCTGGACCATTATGGTAGTCATCCTTGTCTGGGTCGTAGTAAAGGGTCATCTGCTGAGCAAAGCACCTAGTGAAAGGAGATAGCAGAATTTTGGGATCGAACCACAGCCTGAACCAATCACTCTTGTCTTCTTCCTTGTGATGAAGAAACGGCTGGTAGCACAGCAGGCTCGATGACTTGAAGGCGCCTGTTAAGCGGGCCTCAAGCTGGTTTCCGCCATTTCCAGGCACCAGAATCAAAGGATGAAGAGCAGCGCTAGAATGACAAGCGCATAGAGTTAACGCCATGTCAATCAACACCAACAAGATCTTCAATCCCTTCATCTTCGTTTTTGTTGGACAGACAGAGATACAGAGAGACAGAGAGAGAGAGAGAGAGAGAGAGAGAGAAAGAGAGCAGAGGGACAGGGAGCAATCGCAATGGAGGCTAGATAAGCTGCAACTTGGATGGTTGCGTGTCCATAAATCCAATTGTGGTGGAGAATTCGAGTATGACCGTACGTGTGGGACGCGAGTATGATGCTGCTTACCTTTTTCTTATCCTTTCCTCTTTGGACAAATGAAAATACGACATGGCATCTGTTTTACCGAGCTATGACATGAATACATCAGGGAGTTTTTAGCTTTAGGTGGGGTCCACGCAACGGTAGCGGTTGATACTACGAAGGATCTTAGAAGGATTATCTACGTACTCCTTATTATGTGAGTTTGAGGGCAGGTTGTGTTTTGTCCTTTTTGCACCAGGAAAATTCCAAAATTTAACCGGACGCATCTTATTCTTCTTGGTTCCAGACTTTTGGAGTTGTAGAATCAGATTAGAGAGTATTGGACTTTAGAGCGAACGCTTTAAAGTTAAAACTAGGAAAAATAAGGATTCCACCTCTCAAGCCGAACCTATACCTGATGAATTGGGATGGGCTGAGAAAGTGAAAATCAATCAGCAACTTTGAAATTAGAATTGTATCAAGGCCCAATCTACCCCCCCCGCCTTCTTCATTTTTGGCCCAAATCTCACCCATTTAAAGAAAGAAGAAAATTCAGGCCCAAGCCCAACCTGTGAGGTTGATGTCTTATATAAAAACCAAGCTATACTGGACCACACCTTAAAGTCCATTCTGCCATCCTAGTCCCTTTTCAATCCTTTCTCATATGCCTATTTTATATTATAAGTCAGAGATAATTATGCGGTTCTCCTTGTGATGTTTTTTTAATTAATATTTTTTTAAATTTAATTCAAATGTGAGTTTTTCTACTATTTTTTTTTCTACAACTTGATCAATTACAACAGCTAACCCCTTTTAGGGCTGCAAACCGATCAAATTGAATCGGGTATTATTCAATTTGGACTGTAATCAAATATTAAATGGTGTAAGTAAATTAAACTAAAAATGATCATAATATTTATGTTATTCATAAAAATGAAGTAAGAATGACTTTGATATTTGATAAGGCAGATTTGGCCCTCCAATGACATTGTGACACATGGCATCTCAGAATATCTAGATGACACCTAAACACCATCTAAGTGATGATTTGGAGTCCTAGATCGTGGCTCTTCTTTACCCCAACCTAGCGACCTACCTTTACCGTCGACCTGGCAACCTACCTTCATCGCCGACCTGACAATCTGCCTTTATGTCGACCTAGCGACCTCGACCACAACTTAGGTCGGCTTGTAGCACCTCGTCCAGGGTCAGCCTGTAGCACCTCGTCACTGACCGAAGTGACATCGACGTGAGGAGCGACCTCCCTCGAGGGCTTGCCGACCTGACTGGAGACCAAGCGGTGACCTACGAGATGTGCTCGCCGACAAATTCAGCATGCATATCCCAACGCTCCCAGGTTTCTCGAAAGTTGGCCCACATACCGAATGTTCTGGAGGATGGTCAATGTGCATGGTGGTTACCGCCGAAGATCTCGGACTAGTTAGGCACGACCTCTCAGAAATCTTGGATGTAGTGCGTGAGGCCCAAACCAAACAATTCCTATATAAAGGCACCAACCCTAATGACACAAGAGAGAGGCGAGTAAGCACATTCTAGCTCTCATACTTTATGATTTTTTAGCTCGCGGTCTACTACGAGAGTACTAACTTAATCATCGAAGCGACCTCGTCGGGTTAGCCACCCCGGGTCCTCTAACATTTATTCCTTGTAGGTTTCTCTAAAGAGCTACCTAGCTCAGCAATCAACCCAGCTTGGCACCCAATCTACCCCCAGCTCGACATCCAAGTCGTCATCCAGCAAAAATTCTCCACTTCGGCCTCTGAGTCATCGGCCACCTGGAAGTAGTCCGAACAATAGAGTGCTGCAAAAAACCCTTCATCAATTGGCATTGTCTGTGGGATACGCTTCAAGAAGCTAAGTTTTCACCTCTAAAAAGCTAAGTCCTTATCTTCTAGAAAGCTAAGATCTCACATTTTAGAAATTAAAGTTCTCACTTTCTAATTTCCATTTTTTATGAACTCAAAGGCACTTTTGAGCAGCATCAACACTCAGAACGAATGCCGGTTACTGGGGGGCAAAAACATCTGTGATGAACCTGGAGAACTCCCCAATGACAACCAGACAAGTTCAGGTCGAACTCAGCATCCCCAGTGCCCTAGATAAATACCCCGCTACCGCATGTGAATGCCCCTCTCCCCACGGTAGAGCCATTAGCAGTTCCTGTCGGATCGAAGCGCGGCAGTTCCATGAGATGAAGCATGAATTTCCATATGTGAGCACGGGAGAAGCTCAACGTATTCATGTCGATGCTGAATAGGCAGCAATAGAACGACCTTAACAACCAGCAGTTTGGCGACAAGCACCTCGGAGTAAGGTTGTCCCCGCAGGTCGAGCCAGCCATGGTTCCCGTTGGAAGTTGATGGCCAACAAACTAAGCAGCTCTGCTGACTTTATTTTAGCCTGAATAAGGCTCATCAGTCCTCTTCGTGAGGTCTCCCCTACAGATTGAACCCTTCGTGGATCCCACGGGAGTTAGTGGCCTACGAACTATACAAACGCCCTTGCGGGTCGAGCCCCTCAAGGCACCTGAGTGAGTCGGAAACCTATAGTTAGTAGAGCTGCTCCCGCAGGTCGAGCTCCCTGTGGATTCTTGTAAGAGTGGACAACTAGTGTCATTATGAGGTTGATACAGTGCAGTCGTGGCCCTAAACTGCCCACTCACACCGACAACAACATTATGCCCTCGCAAGCGGGGGGCAGAACATGTACGTCGTGGTCTCGCAAGCACTCAGGAAGATAATCCCACGGGATGATGTAGAAGCAGCCATATGAAAATTTACTACAGAATGACCACCCGTGTAGGCGGAAAGGTCAGACCGCACATCGGCCAAATAATATTAAGGAGAGTGGACTACGAATTCGCTCCCAGAGCCTAAGGGCTAAGGTGCCGAGCTAATAAAGACCTCGGCACAACCTGAGACCTAGTCGCCCCTTCGGCATGGGCAAAGTCAAGAATAAGAAAAGTGGACTACGAGTCGCTCCCTAGGCCTAAGGGTTATGGTGGCGAGCTGACAGAAGAACTCAGCACCACACAAGACCCAATCGCTTCGGCATGGGCAACCTAAACCCTAGTCGCTTCAGTAGGGGTAACCTAAACCCCAGTCGCCTCTCCGGCATGGGTGAAATAAAAAAGCAGCTCGCTTCATCGGTGTGCAAACATGTCGGATACATTCCCTATAGTGTTCGCACCCCTCAGCTTACATCGACCTCGGATTATTCCTAACTATGCCCCGCCCACCAGTTCGGCACCTTAGGTGAATCCACACTTAGAAAATTTTTTGGAGAAAAAGAAAGAGAGAAAAAGAAACGATGGAAGGAAGATTAATTCAGAACAAGAAAGAAAAACAAAGGAAAGAGTAGTTCACTTTCAGCATCATGATGGACGCAAACTTGGCCGATCTTTTCACGGTCGACCTCCACCTTAGTTCCTAGCTCTTCATCGAACTCACTGGCTACTCTTTTGAGAACCGGCTCGAGAAACACTACGTCGAAGTCTTCCTAGGTGGAGAGACCTGATAAAACAACCACACAGAGCCCCTTCTTGAGGACGGCATGATGAGCTTCACTCTTGAGGTACTTAGTTGGATTGTATAACCCCTTGATGGCCGCATCCCTAATAAGGTAGATGCCCTCGGGGTACCTGCTCCACCTCTCATTGAGCAGATGAATTCGCTCTCGTGCCCCGATAATCAAGACAGCGAGGTCCTACGTAAGGCTGCAAACACTTGGACTCTTTCGACCTGAGAAGCAAATTGGACCGACGCTTACGACTACAAGCTTATCGAATCAGTCATTCTAGGCCAAAAGGAACGATCTACTCCTTTCATCGAGCTACTTTCATCTTATTGAATCAGTCATTCTAGATGACACCTAAACACCACCTAAGTGATGATTTGGAGTCCCAGATCGCGGCTCGTCTTTACCCTGGCCTGGAAACCTTACGTTGACCTAGCGACCTCGACCACAACTTAGGTCGGCTTTTAGCACCTTGTCCAGGGTTAGCTTGTAGCACCTCGTCACTGGTCGAAGTGACCTCAACGCAAGGAGCAACCTCCCTCAAGGGCTTGCCGACCTGACTGGAGACCAGGCGTTGACATGCGAGATGTGCTCGCCGACAAATTCAGCATGCATATCCCGACGCTCCTAGGTTTCTCGGAAGTTGGCCCACGTACCGAATGTTCCGGAGGATGGTCAACGTGCATGGCGGTTACCTCCGAGGATCTCGGACCAGTTAGGCACGACCTCTCAGAAATCTCAAATGTAGTGCGTGAGGCCCAAACCAAACAATGCCTATATAAAGGCACCAACCCCAATGACACAAGAGAGAGGCGAGTAAGCACATTCTATCTCTCATACTTTATGATTTTTTTTAGCTCGCGATCTACTACGAGAGTACTAACTTAATCATCGGAGCAACCTCACCGGGTTAACCACCCTGGGTCCTCTAACATTGATTCCTTGCAGGTTTCTCTAAAGAGCTACCTAGCTCAACAATCAACCTAGCTTGGCACCCAATCTACCCCCAACTCGGCGTAGTCAACTCGGCATGCAAGTCATCATCTAGCAAAAATCCTCTACTTCGGCCTCTGAGTCATCGGCCACCTGGAAGTAGTTTGAACAACACGGTGCTGCCAAAAAACCCTTCATCAATATTGCTCTTTTTGTGAATAAAATGAATTGAAAATTACTTTATGAAATTTCAACTTATGCCAATTTGATGAAAACACAACATTTAAACCATCTATATTAATACAATAAAAATTTTAAGTATATGTATGAGTATATATTTAAATAGAATTTAATCGGAATGTATCATATCAGGGAGTAAATCTATATTTGATCTTATCATAAATAGATCGAATTTGGATCATTCCAAATGAAATCAATTTTGGAGAATCGAATACGGTTTGCAGCCCTACTCTCTTCTGACTTATTTTGAATTCCTAAACTTTCTGTCCTTCACTTTCGAAACAATTTTTTCCTTAAGGTTGTGTTTGGTTGCAGTGCAATCTTATTTACAATAGTATAAATGTATGGAAGTGTAAATGAAAAGAATGCAAATTCTAGTTTAATTTTGTTTTGGGTTTTACTTCATACTGTTTCAGGTCTTATTTTACTTCATTTGCACTACAATCAAATAAAATAAAATAAATTTGAAACAAAAATAAACTAGAATTTGCACCCAAATCATTTGTACTACCATAGTTTTGCATCATTGCAAATTTATTTACACTGCAACCAAGCACAGCCTAAAGTCTATTTCAACTGTTTTTTTTGTTAACAATTTGTTATTCATGCCCTTGCACCTGCAAAAATGCTTAGGGTGCATTTGGCATTCCTTATTTTAATGATTTATCTCCATTTTGCAGTTAAAAATTCATGTTCGTGGGAACATTTTAAGCCCTCAAAATAAGGAATGCCAAATGCAGCCTTAGACTGTCATCATCATTATCTAAGACTTATCTCAATTACATGGGGTCAGCTGCATGATCCTATTCTACCATTCTGTTCTACTTAGTTCATTAAACTATGAGTGTTTAAATAATTTCTTTCTACTTACTTCAACACATGTCAAGTAATTCAAGACTTTGAATGGTGGGTCAATAAGCAATTATAGTTCCATACTCAATTCTCAATATGGGGTCATTAACTACTACATGAAATGATGGGGGGACAATTGTTTAAAGAGTGCAATGTGTAAATACAGTATTATTTAGGATACCTTAATCAAGTTTTCACATTGAACATACTTGTATTTTCACTCTTCCCTAAATTAAGAGAGAGAAATGATGATGATGATGATAATGATGACGATGACGAAGGTGATGATAATGCTGATGGGGACAACTATTAGCAACTGTACCATTCAACATCCATATCTCAGTCCCCACCATTCCACCATTTAGAAATTGTGGTAAATTGTTCCTGTTTGCCTTTGATTCAAATTTGGCATTTTGATTTCTTTTTTCTTTCTTTTCTCTTTTAAAAAAACAGGTGGGCTGATTGAATGTAGAAATGTGCAACAGAATTCCCTGCAATTTAAAACTCTGCCCACACTCTGAAAGCATAAGAATCCAGCCCACTGCGACAGAAAACTGTTTTGGTGATTGGGTCATGGGTTACAGGCTACAGCCCACTGCTCGATTTGTTGAAAAATTTGAGAAAAAAGAAATGCTTTAAATCATCATTTAAATATATTTTTATTAAAAAAATCTCTAAACAGTAAATATTAGAAGTATGAAGCATATTGACAAATGTAAAAGGAATCAATTTGATGAAGCAACATTTCTAACAACCGGGCAACCAAAGACCGTATAAATTGTTGATTTTTGGTTCTAACGGTCCAACCATCTAGTCTGATTTAAGTATAACCTTGAACTCTATCGTTTAAACGTGCATAGTGCATCAGTTGACAAAAAAAATCGTTAGATGGGTCCAGGTTAGAGTTGTATCTTTATTAATATATACAATATAAATTTTAAGTATATATAGAGAGAGATTTGAATTGGATCTTATCAGATCAAGTGGGTACTAGATTCATATTTGATCCAATCATAAACGGATCGAATTAGGATCACCCATAATGGGTTCAAATTTGGACAATCGAATACGATTCGCAGCTCTACTCTTTTCTTGTTTGCTTTGAATTCCTAAACTTCATGTCCTTCCCACATGATGAAACAATTTTTTTTTTTCTTAAAAGTCTATTTGAACCATATTTTTTTGTTAATATTTTGTTATTCATGCCCTTGCACATACAAAAAATGCTTAGACTCTCATCATCATCTTCTAAGTCTTTATACCAACTACATGGGGTCAGCTGCTTGAATCCTAGTTTGCCATATGTCTTATTTGGTGTCTTATCCCTTTCTTTAATTATAATTGTTTAAATCTTGAGTTTAACTATGGTGCATTATCGACATTGGATCCATCTTAAATCTAGATCTCAATCAATCATATTAAAGATCTCTTACTTTTATTGGTTCACTTTTCACAAATGTATTTTTACATTTAACACGTAGGGGTGAGCAAATAAAACCGGAAAATCAAATCAACGGAAAAAATTGATTGAAATTGAACTGAAAAATCGGTTAATCAAACTGGTCAGTTTGGTTTCGGTTTAGTATTTTTAAAAAACTGAAGGAATCGGTTAGATTTTGGTTAACCAATATAAAAAATCGACAGTTAACCGAATTGACCAGTATACATATATTTCTATATATTTTATATATATTTATGTATATTATATATATTATATATTATAAATTAATAAATATACATTATATATATATTTATAATTTTTTATTGTATATTATAAAAATTTTAAAAAATCTGAAAAGCCAACGAACCAAACCGACAGTTAATCAAACCAAACCGATTAATTTCAATTTGGTTTTGATTACCGATTTTCCAAAAACCAGTAATACTGATTTGATTACAAAAAAAGACCCACGATTCGGTTTACTTAACTGTGAACACCCCTACTAACAAGATGTGAAGCAAAGATATCATTGTTCCACATCTTTTATTATGCGGTGCAACCAATGCACCATAGATTTTGATTTCAATAATTTCTAACCACCTCAACACATGCCAAGATAAACAAAAGGGGAAACTAGAGGAAAAGTCCCCAGAATAACTTCCTAATAACACACAGAGGCTGAATTTTTTTTTCCTCTTTTCTCAGTCGCTTTTCATTTTCCTAAAGATGAAGATGATTAAGGGCAAACTTAATGAGAGAGAGAAAGGACTCACCACCGGAGAGAGACGACTGGTGGGGCCGGTGCCTGAGTTCACCTCTGAGAGTGTTCACCGGTTCCTATCTTTCTGAGAGTGTTCACCTCTGAGATTTGCCTCAAGTGAGAATGGGATGAATGAGAAGGGTTAGGATTATTTAGGGTTTAAAACTTATATAAAAGTCGAGTCGGGCCGAGTTATTTTGACAAATCCCAAACCCGGCTAAAAAAAATCGAGTTGGGCTTTTAGGCCCGAGATAAAGCCCACGGGCTAAAAACCTTGTTCAAGCCCATCCAGGGGCTGGGCTGGCCCATCGGGCTACACGGCCCATGAACAGGTCTACCAAGAAATTCAAGACTTTGGATGGTGGGTCTCAAACAAAAATAAGTAGTTATGGTTTTCATACTCAATTCTCAATATCATCTCAAACAACTATTGTATTTGCATTCTTTCCAAACCGAGCCCAATAAACAAAAATAAAAGAAAGAGTTGATGGGGGCCAAGTATTCATAACTGTACCATTCGATTAGAGCATTGTAAACGAGGTGTTGGTACATTATAATCATCCACTAATTAAAATTTCTCCTCTGTTTTTTTCTTTACTTTCATCATCGAAATTAATTTAGCCAATCATAATTGTTTAAGTTAAGTTAAGTTTGTTTTTTTTCTTTTCCTACCTTTTCCTTCCATTTGGAAATAATGATAAAAGAAGAGCATGGTCCACATAGATTTTGACCCAACTCAAACCATTTTTCTTTGCATGGGCACCGAAGTGACCTTGTTAAATCCAAAGTATTTCTTTTCTCCTTATAAACATCATTAAATTGGGTTCCCTATGGAAGTGGACCGTTTTAACCCAGATAACCTAGGAATCAAAATAGGAGAATTTTCTCCTGAGGGGAACGGGCACAGACAACAAAATCTACATGCAGGATTAAAAGAAGGTCCTCTCCTCAAAGAAAATAAATTGGCATTAGAAACCACAATCAAGTATATTGGGTGGAACCAGAAGCCCATCCTCCAACGGTCCAACCATTTACATTGAACTTAGATGCTTTGTTGATAATGAAATGATTTACCAAGTTTGGGCTCTTCCATCTGTGTCATGAATTTTGAGATTCACGTATATACGTGCATAAGACTTACAAGAAAGGGACACCACATACAACCCTCATTCCTTTTCAATATGGAATTTTCTTCAACTATTTATACTTGAACCCAATACTCTATGCCAAATTCAAGCAAATAATCGTAGTAGTAAGAATTTGCAGAACACATTTTTGAAACTTTATTCTAAATAAAGACATAGAATAGAGGGAAGGATGCACCATCTTACCCATAGTTTTCAAAATCGGACCGGACCAGATGGTCAAACCAGAAAAAACAGAGAACCGGTCACCCATTTTACCCCAGAACTGCCTATTGGCCAAAAATCATTAATTTGGTTAGCAAACTTCTGATCCGGTCAGTCAAACCGTTCAAACCGTCCAGCGGTTTTTGGCCGCTTTTATTTTTATTTTATTTTTTTAATTTTTTATTTCTTTTGTCAAAATGGGCTGTCTATTTGGTTCGAATTGTCAGAATGTTCAACCTAGGAACCGGACCCTTGAACGATTCATTGCCCAATTAGATTTTAAAAACCTTGATCTTAACTTTGTACTTTTGTAGGAAATGTGAAACTCGACGAAGAGAAATTTGGCCTAAGAGGAAGCAATAAGGAGATTTCCTATATGAAAAGAAGAGGAAATAACGCCATGTTTTGTGCTCCGCACACAAAAAAAAAAATGTAAAAAGAGGCAAAATAATTTAATTTGTTTTTCAATATATGAATCCACAAACAAAGTACATCAATCATGGAGAATGAAAGCCGAATGGAAAATGTTATGTGCTCTTCAAAAAAGATAGAGAAAGAATGACATTGATGGTGATAAAAGAAAGAATGCAAAATGATGAGGGGTGATTTGGCCTGACCTACTCATATACGGACACATGGAAGTGACCTATTGATTGGATATTGATTCGGCACTTCCTTCTACCTCAGCAGGCTAGGTCACCTTGGGCACCTCGGCCAGGACCAAGGTCCAAGCTGCTCGTGACGGCCTGACCTGTCGATGTGACACATAGACATCTTCTAGAAGCGGGCCAGTTGTCTTTGAGCTCTTCGGGATCACACAGCACGATTGTAGGAAGTCCTCCTACAATAAGCCTTATCAGCTAGCACGAAGTCCTCCTCCTGATGCAGAATGGATTCCTAACAACACGGGCCAAAGATCTTGGAGGTGTTTCGTGAGACCTACGGCAGCTCATCTATTTAAGGGCATCAACCCCAATGATGTAAGGTACACACAACTTACTACTTATTAGCACTCTAGCATTCAAGCATTCAGCTCACTCAAACAAGAGTACTAACTTAAGCATCAGAATGCCCACCCCAGGTTCTCTAAGTTTTCCTCTTCTTGTAGTTCGACCGGCCAGCTAAACAACCGACGTCCGAACTACTCTCTAGCTAGGAACAACCAGATCACACACAATCACAAAGCATACTCTAGAATGAAAGCATAATGAAAAACTTTAAAACATAGAAAGTAATAGGTTAAATTAGGAGACTAAATCTATTTTAAATTTGTAACCAACAACAGAAATGTTAAGGCTCAGTTTGGAAAGAGTACAAATGCAAATATGTACAATGCAAATGCATACAAAATATAAGGTTTTGCACTCTACATATTTGCATTGTACTCCTTCCATACTAAGCCTAAAGGGTTAATTTTGAAGGGGATTAAGAGAAGTAACCAAATGTGGAGTACACGTTTACATGAGAGACATATATTCTTTAAAATTTTTCAAAGCAACCAACTACTAAATAAAACCAATCGCAATCTTCCAAAAACCAAAAGAAAAATACAAAAAATAAAAATTTAGAAAAATAGAGAGGATTTGAAGATAATTTAGAAGTTCCTATAAATCAGAAACATAAATGGGTAGGGCTTTAATGAAAGGAAAAATAGGGGTGCTAAGGTGGCAAATTGAGAGTGCTAGGAATGGTATTTTAAAGATAGAGGTAATCAAGGAAAAAACTAGTTTGGGAAGGAGGAAAAAGAGAGACCATCTAAGGTAACCCATTTTGTTTTAATATATAGTAACAGATATGCTATAATATATAGTAACAGATATGCTATAGCTTGTGAATAACTATGCGATGTTCAGCAACATAGTTGGTTTTGTTTTTAAAAACAAAAACAACTTCTACATCAGCAAAAACCATGTTGTCCTATTGTTTTTTTCTGATGTGGCAGTTATTTTTGCTTTTACAAACAAAGGACCATTTTGTCAAACGAACCCAGATTTCCTTCAAGCAAAATTCTACTCGCATAGCATCTGACTACATATACATATTGAGAATATCTCCCATATATGTATATTAAATTCATAAGGAAATGTTTCCAAAAGATGGGATTCAGTCTTCATAAGACCATATTCACACTGTACTCAACTACTTCCAATCATGTATTGAGAATATCTCCATATTTATATGTTTGTATTCACGAGGAGATATTCCCAATGCACAACTAAAAGTAATTGCGAAGACGATGTAAAGACAGTCTTGTGAGGATTGAATCCGAGATTTTCAGTGTGTATAAAGGTTTTTGCTTCAGAGAATCCACCTGCCATGGGATCATCCATTATATTTTTATTGCTATGTATATCAGTGGAGTTGGGTTGAGATTGAGATTAGCCCGTACTAAGACTGCCCCATTGTGTTTACTATATAAATAAATAAACAACCCTAACTTATTGACATAATGGCATTCAAAAAATTGTAAACATAGCCTTTATTGTTCAAAGGATATAATGGGCCAGGTTAATTTAAAGTGACTTTATGTTGGCTTTTGGTTCACCCAAACCTGTAAAGAACATGACCTGTTTGATGTTAGACATCCTCAGTAGGGGTGATTATGGGCCAGGCCGGGCTTAGCACTTGCGCCAAGGGCTTCAGTTTGGGTCTATGAATATGTGTTCAGGCCAGACTGGGCCTGAATTCAAAACCTAGCTAGGTCCAAATCCAAAACTTTCAGGCCCGGCTGAAAAAAAAAAAAAAAAAAACATCACTCTCTAGACGCTGGTGCTATTTCATAATTAATCTACATTTAACTAATCTTGCTCCATAATTAATTGTTTGACAAATTAAACTTTAGAATTAACCAGCATATAATTAATTATAATTGGAATTAAAATTCTATAGATGATTTAATCGTTATTTTTTCTCTGGAATTAATTCTTGTAATGGTGTCGAAATCCCTAAGATCAGAAAAAAAGGAAATAATATACCCCCTCTGCAGGAACCATCAATCAAAAGATGTAAATCCTCTAAACCAAAAAAAAAAAAAAAATCAATAGATGTAAATAACGACTACAGTTGCATCATTACCTAAATTCAAAATAGGAGAATCTAATATTGGATTTTTCATTTATTTTTCGTTGTCGATGGCCAAACTTTAACAAGTTTTGTACAGTTGAAATTTCAGACGTCTGAATTTGAAAATCAACTCTAGTTCTTCTATCCAATGTTTTGAAAATCAGTTGGGACTGAGTGATTGACCGAGCTCATCCGGAATTCGATTCATTTTCGATTTCCGAATATGAACTACCCATTATATGCTTCGGAACTGTTAACTTTGGTCAAAATCTGACTGAATCTCAATTGAACCGGTTGAATTGGAAATCGCCTTGGATTTTTTTTTTATATTTGAAATAAATTAGCTTATTTTTATATCGACATTTGAGTCCAAATCTGCTGTAGTCAAGGCTAAAGCTGTCGCGCCAATAAGAAACCAACATCTATTGGTGCTCATCTCCTCTCGTGTGATAATAAAGCACTCCTCTTCATTCCCCTCCTCTTCCTCATTAGCCCTCCTATCTTCCTACAGTGGATTAACTATTGTTTCAGTTATTGCAGGTGTAGTTGTTTGGCGATGAGGATTGAACATTAAATCTTTTGGCGATAAGGATTCAACATCAATCTCTTGGTCAAAGTGATTTTTATTATCCAGCATGCTGTATGGATTAGTACATGTCAATTCATATCTTGTGCTGAAATTTAAAATAAGATCGAATTTTAGACAATTTAGGTGATATTTGGCATCAATGATGACTACCATGCCGAAGCCACATAGCATTAGAGGAATGGGTGTTGAAATTTCTGTTTGATTGACTGATTTTAGTGATTCTCTGTCAAAAATTAATTATTGAAATTAGCCCTTTACAGGGATCACCTTTTTTTATTGATTTCCCGATTTCTAGCTGATTCTAATTTTTTGAGGATGACATGACATTGAATAATAACTCTAATACAAAAATAATTGGCCCTTGAGAATCAGTGCCACACAGGTTTAAAGCAGATTTCTCAAAAATACATGGCAGAAATAGATTAATACATTTTTGTCCACAGCAAAATCCTTTAAACATAATTAAAAAATGAATAACAAGAAGGAAAAACAACCAACAAGCTTTATTCCATTCTTTCATAGAATTATGAACTTCCAATTTTTCATGGTGGATGTTAAAGCTACCTCATCTAGCATTCAAACATTTTCAACACAATAAAGAGCTGTGATCTTATCATCCATGGTACCAAGTTGAAGTATTAAAAAAGGAGCAATTTTTTTTTCTTTAAGGCTCAGATTGGAAGGAGTACAAATAATACAAATATGTACAGTGCAAATGCATACAAAATAATACAATGTACAAGGTTTTGCACTCTACATATTTGTATTTATACTCCTTCCAAACTGAGCCTTTTTTTACAATCAAAATAGAACTGAGTAAATGAAAGATAAAAGCAAGAAATATTTATTGAAAATGCTTCTTTATATTTGACTAAAATCGAAATTCATGTCTTCATGAGTGGAGGAGACACTTTCACAAAGGGAAAGGGAAATAGAGTGTCAAGATCAAAGAATTAACATGGTTGGCTTGCCACTGGATCAATATAAAACCATCATTCAATGTTAACTGCATTGGCTTTTTCGTCCATCTCTTTTTGTGAGAGATGGGAATAGAAGAACGGGGTATGAGAAAAAGAGAGAAAGGAGAAGCATATAAAAAAAAAAAAAAAAGCATTCACATGATGCTGAAATAAGGGTCCATTTGGTGGGGGGAATAGGAGTTTGAAATCAGACACGGAATAGGCTATTCTAATTCCAATTGTTTGGATCGGTGGAATCAGAATCTCATTCCCATTTTTGTTAGGATGACATTCTCCCATTTGAGAGAATGATTATTCCCTCTCCCTTACCTGAGAATGAAATCCTATTTCAATTGATTCTAATTTCCACTCCGATTCCTGTCTAAATCAAACAAATTATAGGAATAGACAGTTCCAATCCAATTTTAATGGATTTCGGTTCCGATTCTGAACTGTGAACCAAATGGACCCTGTTGAAATTCTGTTGTGTTGGCCACAACATAGCCGGCAACCATTTAAGTCGTTATCAAATCCATTGTTTGATGTTCTATTCATCGTGCAAAACTTTGTTTTAATCACTCATAGCATGGACACTTTCGATATTGACTCATAACAACTCTAATGCACTAATTGCTAATTTGGAAGTTGTGACGTGAAGTTTGACCATCCTTTATTTTTATCTTGAAACGTGCTAAAGTAGAAGATATTTTATTTTGGCAAAATCTGTGGTATAAAAAAAAAAATTGTACTATGAAAAAGTGAACCGGTGATAAAGTATTACATTGCAATTGACATCTTCAACATGATTTTTAGTAGTAACATGGGTGGTGTTTGGCACGTCCTTTCAGCCCGTTTTCAGTCTGTGGTGAGCCCAAAAGACAAAAAAAATAGTTTTTTTTTTTTTTCGTTTGGTATCGTATAGACCAAAAGCCCAAAGATAAGTGCGCGGAAAGATCCAAAAAATTGAAAATCAGGAAGCTTCAAATGATGTTTTTGGTCTTTCCATACTGAAAATAGCCTTCCCAACTGTTTTTAACAGCCTAGTAAACCATGATGCAAGCCAAAATAGTCTTGGTCTTTAAAGACAAGACCCCAAAAGTTCAGTGTATCTTTTTGTTTATTGGACCGTAAGAGTGTCAATGGTACTCAAAAATCCAATTTTGAATTCGATACTCAACATGACCAAATCGAATTTAGATAAGTCGAATATCTAATCGATTGAATTTAGATATGATCTGATTCAATTCGATAAATATCCAAATTCGACTGATCATTTAATTCTTATATATAATATATAAAATATTTAAATGTTTTATATATTTTATATATATAATTAAATTATTTATATATTTATATAAATGAAATATTTATTTTGTACATTTATTAATTACTTAAAATAATTAATTAATCAAATCTTAATTGAATCAAATATTCAAATATTTAATCAAATTCAAATTCGAATATTAATTTTCAATATCAATTGGGTATTATCCGGGTCATGGTTGAGCTGGCCTTAAATGCCATGTGGCCATCCAATCACTATCCAGTTACCTTGGCCACGTTGGCATCGCCCTGCCAAATCCATGGCATACACCGACTCCGTGGCGATGATCGTGCTACGCTACCTCTGTAGCCCTCACCTTATCTTCTCAACCACGTCATGCAGGTAAGTACGACCAAGAACAGGAGAGGGATGGGGACAACTCCGCTGGGGATTAAGACTTTATCCCGAAGACCATGGCGGTTAACCTCATCCCGACAGCCTTGGAAACCTAATCCGATTAGAACACGGACCTTCGGCTATAAAAAGATATCTCCCGCTCAATGTAAGGGGTTCCAACTTCTAACACCCATATTGTTACTTTGCTCGTACCAACGCCGTCATTGCTCAGCCTGACCATCCACCATCTTCTACTGATTTGAGCATCGGAATGCCTACCCGAGGATAACTCCTCGAGCCTCTGACATCTTTTCTTGATCGCAGATCTTGGAGTGCGACTTCGTCCTTCTACCTCAGCTCCACCCTGTAAGCAAAGACTATTTGACCACAACCTCAATTCGTACACCACCTCGGATTAAGCAACATCAGATATCAATTTAGATACGAATATCAAATTTTCTAATTAGATTCAAATTCAAATATTGATTGATTCAATTTGAATTCAATCCATTGCCACCCGTATCGGACTGCTGAAAGATTTACCTAGAAAAAACTTGCCTAACAACCCCATATTTAATGTAATTGATTAATTTTTTGCTTTATTGTGTACTTTTGCATCGTAGTTGAATTATTTTATTTTTATGAAGTTTTAAATTTTTTATATCAATTACTATTTACTAGTCACTTGTGAAAAAAACACGAGAACAATTGATCTAAAATTTCAAATCCGAACTGACATGATTAAAGGGTTGCCTAAACAAGAACATCAGCTTGTGAAAATCCACAATGCCAATAAGCTTTTCATGAATATGTGGTTATTGCAATCGCAAAATAAGTCATATCATAATCATCATTGTTGTTCTTTCCATGAATATGCGGTTTTTGCAACTTCAAAAATAAGTCATATTATAATCATCATATAGTACGGGCTACATGGATCAATTTAGGGGTTTTTACTGATTATTCCATTTAAAAACTTTTGAGTCTGTACAATAGGGAATGAAAAAAAAAAAAAAAAAATTCACTATTTAAGTGTTTGGCAAAACCCATGAAAAGGTTATGGAAGGAAATGGAATTTGGAAAAGAGAGTTGAGAGTAGATGTTTGTAAATTAAGACTAGATCAGTCTGTGTTATAAATTAAAACAAGAAATTATTGTCAAATTTAATCTCAACAAACTCCAAACCAGCTGTTTTTGACCAACCGAATATGAAATTATTACTAATTAAAAGCATGCCAAAAAAGTTAATGGAAATTATCATATCCATTAAACGCCAAATCAATGCATGATGTGGTTTAGTTAAAATATAATAAAATACTGTGAAATTTACCATCACGTGCAATTTTGTTTTCAAATTAAAACAGCTGAAATGTCAGCAAAAATAATAAATTTGTTCTTGTAAAAAGGAAAAAGAAAATAAAGGTCCTTTCGATAGAAAGGCTACGCAGCTTTCACATCCACCATAAAAAAGAACCATTTCATTGGCAAACAAATCATTAAAAAAAGGAAGTAGATAATCAAATAGAAGTCGCACTAGACCCTTCTTAATCCAGTAAAACATTCAACTTCTACTTATCCTTTGAAAAAATGTCTTCTCCTCCAAAGAGAATTACAACAAATTAACAGTTTGTCCTATTGTGAATTAGAACAAATTCACACTAGACCCTTCTTAGCGTCTGTTTGGGAGCGCTTTTGCACGGCAGCTTTTCACATTTTGAGACGAGCCTTGTATGAAAAACTCAGAAGCCATGTTTGGTAAAAATCTGGAACACAGACATGCAGGCTCCGAATGTCATTTTTATGACTGTTGAGTGCAGCTAGTTCAAGTAGCTTATCCAGAATACACATACTTAACCATCGCAGCTTGTCTATTGCAGCTCAAATGCTTAATGAAAGCTCGGAATATTGTAAATTTTTGGTGGTTAGGAGTGACCATAATATTTTAAACCAAGGTTTTTAAAATTGATTTAAAGAACGAATCGGTCAGGGGTCTGGTTCTTAGGTCGAACGGTCCGATTGTTTGAATTAAATGATCAACTCGTTCTGACAAAAAAATTAAAAATAAAAAACAATCAAAACCATTCGAACGGTTAACCACCCAAATCAGCAGCTTGCTGATCAAAATCAACAGTTTTTGGAAAAAAATGGAATCAATCACCTGACCGATTCCCGATTTTTCTAATCTGACCATCCAATCTAATCCAGTTTTGAAAACCATGTTCTAAACGACTGATCATCTGTATATATCTATATATTATATAACGTAGTCATTTGTCTTAGTTTTAGTGGTTAAATCAGAGTTCTTATTACTTGTAATTTTACCTTTTTATCTTTACTTACATCTAGAGCCCTTATACTAGCAAGATATAATCATACAATCGAAAAAGGATAAATAATTGTCGATTTAAACCCTTTATTCTTATTAATGATCTTTAAGGCTCAGTTTGGATGAAGTATAAATAAATTTAAATTTGTAGAATACAAAATCTTTTATTATGTATAATATTGTATTTATATTCCTTTTAAACTGGGCCTTAAATACTTTTATGATAAAAGCCACAATAACATATATATCTTTGTTGTCATTGCTAAGTGAATACATCATAGTGAGAATGAAGTTGAAACTGGAAAAAAAATATATTATGTATCAAAAGAAAAAAAAAAAAAAACTCTTGTTTGACGACTAGTAACACCATGGTCACATGTTCAATGCATGTGCCTGCTTACTGATTCTCAACTATGAGAAATTCCAAAATGAACGCTTCTATATAGTGCATGATTCAAATTGAATATGAACATATTCATAATTTATTAGAATCTCATTCCACAATGGCAGCAGGTCCCCCCCCCCCCCCCCCCTTGTTTTCTGTTATATAGGATGATTAGGATAGGTTATGTCACACTAGTTTGACAGAATTAATTAATCAATGCCCTGAAAGTTTGTTAATTATAATCATCTCCCTACATGGTTGCAACTTGCAACTTGACCATCTTTGTTAGAATCTTCTAAAAGAAAGTATGAAAATGTTCAAAATATTTATGTAGTTATTTTTTATTAAAAATGTTTATTTTTCAAATTTTCACGTTATATAAATGGTTAGTCCTAACCCTCCCAATCTCTTTTTCTGAAATTTGTTTATTTTTCAAATTTGCCCTAAATTTGTATTGTATATTCTATAGAAACCAGTCTCAATAATTAATCTGCATGGATATTTTGGACAATTAAACAATTTAATACCTCTTTTTAGGAGAATTCTAACAGAGAAGATCTACTTACAATTGTGTTAAAAAATTCAAGAAAAGTGATTACAATTGCCAAACTTGAGAGGAGACTTCAATGTTTCATCAACAGTCGAAAACTAAGGAGAGGTTTCAGCAGTTTACCCAAGAGCATTATCCATTAATATCAAGGAATATTTTTTGGCCTATCAGCTGGTTGGTGATCCAAATAATGATTAGTCTTCATCCCTCATAGGATCAAACCCATGGAACTATGGCTCTTTGTCAGAATTCAGATCAACTTCCCATAGAGTATGTCCATCATGGTTTTTAAAAACGAATCGGTCAGGGGTCCGATTACTGGTTCAAATGATTCGATCGTTTGACCTGAACAGCTGGCCCGTTTTAACAAAAAAATTAAAAAGATTGGAAAACGATCAAAACCGTTTGAACGATTAACCGGTTGGTTCAACGATTTATTGACCAAAATCAATAATTTTAGGAAAAAAAATGATTTTGGAGGAAAATGAAACTGGCCAAATGACCAATTCCCGGTTTTTTCAATCGGACCATCTGGTCCGATCCGATTTTGAAAACAGTGATGGAAACATTCAAGCCCCATTTTTTCTAACTTCCCCTTTCCTCACCACTCCCCCCATCCCCCAAAAAACAAAATCCCTGGCTCCGCCACTATTTATGTGCATCCTATTTTATTATCACCCAATTATCTAAAGTTTGATGTTGATAATGTATCCGTCAGTGTACGTGGAAGAACGCTTTATATTCTTGGAAAGGGAGGAGCCAAATGTTCAATTGTTATTTATCTAACAAAAACCAGATGTGATAAATCTGATGTGGATGTGGCCATATGAACATGTTGGATATGCACTCCTTGACAATGGTGTGTGGATGGACGTGTACTTTTCATTTAATCAAAGTAAGGACATGTGAAATCAATCCACTTGGAGCTCAAAATTGGCCTTATCAACAACAATCAGGATTCAGGAGTGGAATGAATCCCAAAGAAGATCAGGAGTCAGGACTCGAATGCAGATCCAAACTCTTAAGTAACAGGGTCAGATAGGGTTGGGTCTACCGAATTGACCCAGACCTGTTTACAGCCTTAGGCCGTAGGCATCTGCTCCTCACACCAACCTTACAGCATGTCTTGGCTGTACATCGAAAATATCTCCCGTACCATGTGGCTGTGAGATTGGTGTGAGAAATAGATCCCAATTCTTAGGCATCTACTTAAGTACCTATCCGACCCGCTTGTTTGGCAAATGGGCAAAGGTGGTTTTTGTGTTCATGCCCAGGAACCTGGGTTTGGGAAACGTTTTACCAGGTTGGATTTTGAGTCTGTGGGAGGCAGCTGAGCTGCTGATTGTGGACGATTTACAAAAGCTTTTCAATATTGGCGTATTGTACCTCTGTTTTGAAAGCTTATCCTTCTCTAGGCTAAAAATCTTGTTTATTATCTTTCTTTCCATCCTCACCTAATTATATGGCCGCTTGTTTTGAAAAAGTCATCGTATATCTTTAGACCTTTTTTTAAGTTTTGACATTACTTGTATCAAGCACCAAGGGGGTCGTTTGATAACAGCTGAACCGTCTGAAATACTGAACGATTTATTGCATTATCTTTTAGATAACAGGACATTAGGTAGGTTATGCGTTGATTGACGACGGATGTCTGTCTATCTCTGTTTTATACCCCCATTCAATTCAGTCAATTCAGCTGTAATAAAATGTCCACAAAAGCTTGCCGGTGGCTGCACCAAAGTCATTTACATTACAAAACGCCTACGGAGACCCCAATGACCAATATACATTATGTCTTTTCTTTCCCTCTCAAATTTCCTGAGAAAACCGTCAACCCAAACTCCTCTATAAACCAAGAAGAGCATTAACCTCTCTATCATCTCTGCAGCCATCTTTTGATGTTTTAATTTGTCGATTGAATCACCCACTCGTTTCTCTCTATCTCCCTCTTGTTTTCGATACCCTTTCTTTGTCATATTGGGTAATAGGATTGTTTGTCTGGTTAAAACATGAGAAACAGAGCAAAGAACGAAAGCAAGCTTGGCCGGTGCATCAAGGCACCCTTCAGAATTCTCTGCAAGGCTAGAGACTTCTATGTCCGTAGCATGACCAACTGCGCCAACAGTTACGGCAACGTCATGGGTGGCCCTGCTGTACCAATCTCCGACCTTCCCAAGAGCTTCAGCGTCAACTCGTCCAGATCGAGAGAGGACGATGATCTCCGAGAGCTGATTCGAGCTGCTTCCCGGAGGAGTCTGGAGAATCATATTGAGATGGAACTCAGACAGCAACTGGAACAACAACAGCAGCAGCAGCAGCAGCAGCAAATGCACGGAAAGGTGCCCAGGAGTTTTAGCGTAGGGATCGGACGAATTGATGAGGACAAGCCTTGTGATTTCAGCCAAGACTTCAAGGTGAAGACTGATTTGCGGTATCCGAGAAGCAGAAGCTATGCTGTTACAAAGAGGCCTGGTATGTTCGTTTAGAACAGATATATGTGTAGAAGGAAACATATACAGAGTCAGCGGTCAGGTAATTCATAATTGGAAGTCTAATTCTTTCGCCCTCCCTCTCTCTGTCTCTCTACCATGCCAAGATTGCTTTGTAGAGAGTTTCGTCATAAAAGGGTTCTTAATTTGCTTGCTTAGATTTGCAGAGGAATTGTTTGTTAAATAGGCTGATTGGGCTGTTCTTTTCCTTTAAATGATTAAATCTCTTCCTTTCAACTTTTTGAGAATACAACCAAATGTAGTTCAGGATTTGGTGTACAATCTCTCATTCGTGGAAGCTGCAGTTATTGGTACTGAAACCTAAATAATTCTTCCTAGATTTTTTTTTCACGGTTTTCTCTTTTCAAATCAACTACAGCTCTCAGGCTCGGTTCTTCGCCAATTTACCCAACCCTAGACCTGATCAGAAAAAATCAATCACGCAACCATTCAGCGGGCGCCTATGAGTGGTTTCACACTAAAAATCTGACAATTACAGGCACCTTACCTAAATATGGTTCGAAATTATGGTTCAGGAGTTGGAATTACACGCAATTAGCGGTTGGGATCTTCAATGACAAATAGACATTACGGATCAGGAGTTCAATCAATGGTTTTTATTTTTAATTTCTTTTTTCTGATAAGCATTCAAATCTCAATCAATGGGCTTTGGTGTATTGGGTGGTCTTTTAGGTGGGGCTGACAAAGACAAATAGATAAATTCAAATTTATTTGCGGGTTGGTTGGTGGGAGGTTGGTAGAGAGTGTAATCTTTATTTTATAATTAGAATCTATCTACTATGAAATGTGGGAGCTGCACTTTTAAGCAACTCACTTTCCATTAGTTAATTAAGAGTTAATAATAATAATTCAGTGAAATTCTTCTGCTGGTGCCTGGTTGGTTGCGCGTACGCTATTACTTGCTTAATATAATAAACCAAATTAATTATGACAAATCAATTTCTTCCTTCCTAGATTAGTGATATATAGTTATATACATTATATTTTTTTCTTTTGTTTCGTCATCTGTCGTAGTTTAAAAATTCCATCAACTACATTCCATTATTCTTTAATAAAAATTCTTCCTCGATTTAATGAGGTTCAGTTCTTTTTTTTTTTTTTCATTTAATTTAAGGTTACGTTACGGTAAGCTTCAGGATTGTGCTTTTGAAGCACAAAATCACATAGTCGCTATTTTTTGCTTTGGAGAATAGAAATGTTTTGGCTCTAGATTTTAGACCTTTTTTTTTCAAATGAACAATTGCTCGATGAAATGATAAAGTATCATATTGGCATAAGAAAGTGTGAGATTGAATAGGTAAAATAGATTGAAATCGACTTTAAGATTGAATATCAAATGAAGAGTGAATAATTTAGGGTTGCAAGTCGGGTTGGCCCGATATAACAATTTACACTGTTTCAGGTTGGTTTCAGGTTGGGCCTATCGATGTTTTGACAAAATCCCAACCCTAACCTGAAAAAGGTGCACCCCTGGTGAATATATAACTACTAAAGTTTGGATAATTTTGTCATTACCTGTTACAAATAGTATAATTTTGTAATGTAAACCCATGGCTAGGTCTTGAAAACAGAGTTTCTAAGGTTAAGGTTTAGTGAGCTTACATATTGCACTAATTGGCCGAGTCATAGTGTTGTTAATTGGTCGGGTTAGGCTGGGGCAAATCCAACCTGATTCAATAAGGTTGGAAGTAGTTTTTGATCCAAGCACCACATGGCTTCTAATTGAAACTACCAGTTGGAGTCACTTATAATTATAATTGACAGCTATACTTTTTTACTTGTAATTAGACAATAAATATATCAATTTGTTAAAGCAACACATTAAGCACATGTGTTGTTGTACCTGATAAATTTTTCTTCATATTAATTACTTGAATTTTAGATATATCATAGTTAAGATAGAAGTTGAAAATTAAAAAGCGTAACAATATGATTAAAAATAAACTTAAATGCTTGTAGCAAATAACAATTTATTATTATTATTATTATTATTATTATTATTATTATTATTATTATTATTATTAAAATTTTATTGTATTTTATCATAAATAAAAATAACTTTTATTTTAATAATTATTTCTATTTAATATGATGAATATATAACATCAAAAATGTTTTCAACAAAATTCTGTACATTTTCATTTTTTGTGTCATATCCTTTTTTAAATATTTGTTATTCAATTATGACATCATGAGTTTCTTTGTAAAGTTGGATCATTAACCCGCCATCTAGATAAGAAAATAGCTCTGTTTTTGGATTAGTTTTAAATTATGAAAAATTATAGTCAAAACTAGTTGTACATTTAAAATTAGGCTACAAGTTGGTCCATAAACTAACAAAACTCGGACAACTGGCTCTTCACTTCAAATTATAAAAACCCTTGCCATGTCATTAGAGGCTTATGTGGTTGTTTCCAACATGGGACCCTTAATTTATGTTAGACACAACAAAAAGCTTATACCAAAATTGCCCTTTAATGTTGGGTGATTGGAAAATAAAAAATGGGTTTTTAGTTTATCTCTCTTTGTCAATCTCCCTTACACTCTCTTACTCTTACAATCATCTTTATCTGCTCAACGACTGTGTGGTTTGAAAATAAATAAAAATAGTTTTTGGTTTCTGTATTTATGTTCTTTATATCAATTTCTCTCATTTTTTCTCTCTACCTTTCGTTTTCCCTCAATCTCTCTCATTCGATCTCTCATCCCTTAATTTCTATCGTTCTCCCTCTTTCTCTTTCTCTTTCTCTCTCACTCATTCTTTTTTTATTTTCTTGCACACTTATATAGTATTAATCAAATCGTATAAAAGAACATGAGACCAACTTGGTATGGTTAAAAAATCATTACACCAATTTGATAAAAATTCACAAGAAACTCTTGGATATGAAATTTATTCCAATTGGAGAACGATAGAGATTGAGGGAGAAGGAGTTGACCGAGAGGGAGAGTGAGGGAGAAGAATGAGAGAGATTGAGGGAGAACGATAGAGAGAGAGGTTTTGATTTGGCTACAGACTGACCCTGAGAGAGTTGGAGAGACAAAGGGAGCGGGAGATTGAGAGATGACTGTGAAAGTGAGAGAGAAGGGAGGGAAATCGAGAGATAGAGGGAGTGGTAGAGAAATTGAAAACATATTTTTGATATAGGCTTTTCCCATGTTGGCAACAACCACATAAGCCTTCGATGACATGGCGGGGTTTTTGATAATTTGAAATGTAGAGCAAGTTGTCAAAGTTCGTTGGCTTTTGGACCAACCCACAACCTAATTTTAAATGTAAAATCGACTTTGACTATAATTTTCCCTTTAAATTATATATTTCATTTACATTATATAAAATATTTTTTACTTATCACACTTGATTTTTGTTTGTTTATGGTATCATTTGACTCAAACCACTAACCCACCATCTAAAAAGAAAAATAGTTTGATTTCTAGGTTGACATTAAATTTTGTATTATATTTTCATCATTGATAAAATTATTTCTTATGTATAAAACTTATTTTTGTTCAATGTTATAAATGCATAATATTAGAGATGTACCCAATATTTTATTTTTTATAAATATATAACATTAGATATGTGCCCAAAATTTTCTATATCTTTTTTTATTTTTGTGATTCTTTGTATTTTCTATTATTAAAAAATTTATTATTTGACTATGACATCATTTCATTTATAGGTAGATTTTGAATTTGGCATTTCATTTTCATCATTAATAAAAATACTTCTTACATTTCATAGTTATTTATTTTAATTTTTTATTATTTAATTATGACATTATTTATTAATCCATTTGACCCCAAATGGTCGAATTGCTTGCCCACCACCGTGAGGGAAGAAAATGATTTTGTTTTCAAATTACTATTCAAAATATTTATTTTTATACTACTAAAATTAATATTATGGATTTAATCACAAGAATTTAATGATGAGAAAAATATATTTTAAATATAGAATTTAATGAGAGAGAATAGGAAAACTTTTTATTTCCAATTGGTTTTAAATTTTACATTCCATTTCCATCATTAATAAAAATATTTCTTATTTATCATACTTATTATTGTTTAATATGTATGTTAAAAATATTCCCAATTTTTTTTTTAATTTCTACTTTTTTAATTTTATTTATTTATTTATTTATTTTATTATTTAATCATGGCAACATGAATTAACCCATTTGACCCAAAATGATTTAATTTCTTATCACCACCTAGATGAAAGCATTATTTTTGCTAGGTAGATTTTAAAAGTATAATCTTTTATGTTATTGGAATTATTAATTTATTAAGTATGGATTTAATTAATAAAACTTAATGATGAGAAGAAACAAAAATGACTTAAATATATGATTCAATTAACATGAATGCAAGTTAATAACTTAAATGTTGGATTTAATGAGAGAGAATTGAATGCATTGAATATCTTAAAATTACCTCTTTTCAACTCATTTAATATCAATAACCAATTATCCTATTTGCCCTCATTTTTATCAATAAATTTAAATATAGAGGGGCAAATTTTGTCCTTAGAAAATTCCAGAGATATTCTTAAGGCCATTCGTGCTTTTTAAAATTATATAAAAGTGTCGATGCATAGTGAAGTTTTTTGGACTAAAATTAACCTTTATTTCTTTGTTTGAGGAAATGTATAAAAGTCATTTTATTATAGTTTTTATGACTACTAAAATGCCCATATTTTTGTATTTAGTTCATCTCTAATCCTAAGGTTTGCAAATGTAAATTCAATTATTACTTTCCAATAAGCACTTATTTTGGGTTAGGATGATACCATTAAGCACTTTTTTGTAGGCATGCCAATGATACCCAAAAATCCGAGGCCTGATCTGACATCCAAACCTATTATCCTCATATTTAGATGATGTATTTATGTAATCGGATTGGATTTGGATTTTGCAATCTCAATATGATTATTAATCAAATTGGATTTGAATCTCACCCATCTCATCTAATTAAAATCCGAATATGATTATATTATAATATTGATTTTAATATATAAATTTTATATAATTATATTTATTTTTAAAATTATAAAAATATATTTTATATATTATATTGTATATGAATTATATATATATATATATATATATAATAAATTCAGTACGTTATATTTACATATGAAATGACCAAACCATCCTTAACCTCCTTTAATGGGGACGTGTAATGCAGACTCAACCTTTACGTAATTGGTTACCAATTCTTTTTTAGGCAAAAAGAAGTTAATTTTCATTCAACTGACAATACGAAGAGTTACAAAAATGGGTTCTGTTGACCCAATTAGCCAACCACAGAAATAAAGCTTATGTGAACAAACTAGAGTCTATCTGTCCTTTCTTGGGAAAAGCATGCGCTAAGCCATTCACCTATCTTTTTACATTAGAAAATTCAAAGGTAGTCAAGCCCCTCAGAGGGTCAAAATATCTTCCTTAGCCATATTAGGATTCTTTGCTTTTGAAGCTTGAATCAAGGTCCTATTATCACTTTCCAAAATGAAATGTCCTCAGAAGAGACGTCAAGAAAGTTGCACTCCTTGAAACAGGCCAAGGCTTCAGAGTAAATTGCCAAGTAGCTTGAACATGGATCATAGTGGACAGTCAAAATTTCACCAAATATGATTCTTTAAGCAACTGCATCCGAATCACTAAAGCCTCCATCACAGTTAATGAACATTTGATGGGTAGGGGTTGCCAAAAAAGATTTTGATTGCCCTTTCACAAGGAGGTGAAGAATCTTGCCATCTTAACTACAAAGTCGTCATCCTCTCCGTCCACAACCTGTTTAGAATTTGCAAAGTAGCGTTAGGATCTGGTTCTATATTTTCAAAAATTGCCCTATTTTTGCTTTTCCATAGATTCCAGATTAATAAAGCATAATCCTTTCTGAGTTTGTCTTGGGAAAGCCTTTCAATCCATCGATCTAACCAATCAGCAAATTAAATCTGAGTTGTTCTTAGCTTGGTCTGAGTCATAGCTGAGAAGCGACCCAAACCATACTAGCTTTGCATGGTTACAGAAAAGTAATGCATGCATCACAAATTTAGAATCATTCCCACAAATGGGACAAGAAGGATCATCAGAATTTGCCTTTTAACTATATTTTCTTTTACAGCTATTGCATTCCAACAACATTTCCAAATGAAATGAGAGATTTTTGTATCTATTTTGAGATTCCAAATAACTTTCCAAACCTTAGCTTGTGAGCTTTGAGACTTAGAGGGGGAGGGTTAATCTTGGTTAGTAGATTGTTTTGCTAAAAATTAGGCTGACTTGACTGTGAACTTTCCTGAGGATGAACCTTTCCATACTAGCCTATCCTTCCAAGGCCCCATAGCCAGATTAATTTTTAAGATTTGATTAGCCATTAGCTCACTAAAATTGTTCCTAATCAGGTTCGGGTTCCAACATCTGCTATCATTGTTAATAAGATCACTAACCCATATGAGAGAATTGGGTCCTGGTTCAGGTCCGATTACTTTGAAGTTTTGGAAGCTTCCCAACCAAGGATCTTTCCAAATTCTAACTTTTCTTTCTGAATTTATTTCCCAACAAGCACATTTTTTTTAGAATTTCTCTCCCATCTAACAAGCTTTGCCAACCCCAAGATCCTTTCTTTTTTAAATTATCATTCAGGAAATCCTTTCCCCTTAGGTACTTTGCCCTAATTAACCTTGCCTAGAGATCGTTTTCTTCTATGCATAATCTCCAAGCTTGCTTTGCTAATAGGGCTACGTTAAAGTGATGAGGACCCCTAAAGCCAAGTCCCCCATTGTTCTTATTTTTGTTGATAGTATTCCAATTCGGCCAATGATTTATTTATTTATTTATTTTGTGAACCCTACCAAAATTTTCTTTGGACCTTAACCATCTCCTCACAAATAGATTTAGGGATTAAGAAGCATGACATTGAGTAAGTTGGTATAGCAGAAACCACCGATTTCAACAGCACTTCTTCCCCTCCCTGAGATAGAAATAACTCAAACTAGCTTGAGGTTTTTTGCCTGAATCATTTCTATGAGGTGATGAAATAGGTCATTTTTTGAATTTCTGACACTAGTTGGGAGACTAGGATAAATAGAGGGGTTTTCTACTTTTTTAATTCTTATGCTCCTAGCCAACATTTTTTGAATTTCTGACACTAGTTGGGAGACTAGGATAAATAAAGGCATTCTGATTTTCACTTACCATTTGATTGAGAAAAGAATTGACTCTGTTCACCATGATTTTTTATATTGTTTTATAGATTGCATTACACAAGCTAATAGGTCGGAAATGACTTGCATTGGTTGGACTTCTGACGTTGGGAATCAGAGCTATGTAAGTTTGATTGAATAAAGAAATATGTAATTGCAAGGGAGACATCTTACCCTACTATACTCCAATATTTCTAGAAGAAAATATTTTGGAGTCCATTAGGCCTCGGGGCTTTTAGAGGGGCCATCTGCTGCAAGGCTAGTTTGATCTCTTCTTCTAGATCTCTCTCCAATCAGTTGCTTTCCTTTTCTGATAATTTTCTACTCAAGCTACTTAGCAAAGAATCCCAAACCCCAGGGTTTGAAGTTTTGTAAATATCCTCAAAGTGCTTGTACAACATTTCTTCTATTTGGTCTTCACTTTCCACCCACTCACCTGACTCTTTCTCCAGCTTCAGAATTTTATTTATGCTTATCCTTATCAAGGTTGTTGCATGAAAAAATTTGGTGTTTTTGTCCCTATATTTTAGTCAGTTTACCCTTGACTTCTAAGCCCGCATTTATTCCTCCCTTTTTAACCACATTCCCAATTTTGACTCAATGTTTTAAATTTTGTTTTTGTCCACTTTTTTTTTTTCTTCTAGTTCAAGCTCTAGTTCTTTTTTGCTAGATTCTATGTTTCTATGGACATTTCCAAAAGTTTCCTTGTTCCAGATCTTCAAATTTCTTTGCAACTTTCCTATTTTTTCCCTTTAATTGGGTTTGAACTAAGCTAGAATGCTGCCTGTTTCAAGATTATTCCACAATTTCTAAAATTTTTCATGTGAGAACAACATTTCTTCCATTCTAAAGGGTCTCCTTTTTCACTTCATATTTCTCTCATTATCTACAAGAATGGATAAATGGTCAGACCCCACAAAAAATAAGGATTTTGACATTTGCTTTCTCAAAAAGATCCCACCAGCTTTGGTTACAAAGAGCTCTGTCTAGTTTAGCTTGGATGCATTCTTCTCCCTCCCTTTTGTTTGACCAGGTAAAGCCTACCTCATGACTTTGAATCTCTTGAAGCCCACACTTCCTTAGAAGCCTATTGTTAGCATTTAGATAGGCATTACTGCATTTCCTTCCTCCTTTTTCATGGTGATTAAAAACAAGATTCGGATCACCACAACACAGCCATGAACCCTTCACTAAATCTGTTAAATACTCCCAATTTTTAAGGAACAACTTCCTTTTATGCTTTTTTGGCACCCCATTATGAATGAGCAATACCAAGTTTTCCCATTTAAGTCTTTGATTCTAACATGAATAGTATTTTGATCAGTATAGAGGACTTTACTAACTATTCCTTCTTTTCAAAAAAGGAGTCCGGATCTCCTGCCCACACAAACTTTGCCCACATCTACCCACATAACATCGCACCTACACATGGAGAACATCTCATCCTCCTACATAGTATTATGTAGGGGGAGATGTTCCCAATTCACGGGGGTAGTGTGTTGTGGGTAAACGTGGGCAGAGTTCTTGTGGGCAAGAGATCTAGAGTCTCAAAAAAGGGCTAACCCTCCCCTCATACCCTTTGCATCATTTCTTGGTTACCAATTGAGTGGTGACTCGGTTTGCATGATAACTGGATAGTCCCAGTTAGACCTGTTCATGAGCCGGGTGGCCCGACGGGCCGGCCCGGCCCGGCCCGACCCCCGGACGGGCTTGAATAGGATTTTTGGCCCGCGGGCTTAACCTCGGGCCAAAAAGCCCGGCCCGGCCCGACCTATAGTTAAACCTAAGTAAAAACCCTATGCGATGTCTATTTGAATAAATTTTTTGATTTGAGAAGGTCATTGATTCACTTGTAGGCCCATTGTTCATTTAAATAGGGGAAAAACATCTAAATTAAAATAGAAAATGTCCATTTGAATAGGGAAAATTTTGAATTTCTTTTATTAGGTCGGGCTTCAGGCTCGGGCTTCGGGCTTTTTATCAGGCCGGGCTCAGGCCCAAGTTATAGGCCCGTTGGTCGGGTCGGGCTCGGGCTCGGGCCTAACAGTTTTCTGTTAATAAAGTGTCAAAGCCCGACCCGATCCCGGCCCGACCCGGCCCATGAACATGTCTAGTCCCAGTAGAGACGTGGATTTGAATCCTACTATTATCACCTAAGTTGAAAGGTTATTATGTTGTGTTAAGTACCAAAAAAATTCTATGTAATTGGTTAGGTTCGCTGGGTTACTGTTGGGCCAATACTTATCTGAAAATTTCCAGGTTTGAATGTACCCACATAACATCGCAGTCACACATGGAGAACATCTCATCCTCCTACATAGTATTATGCAAGGGAGATGTTCCCAATTCACGGGGGGTAGTGTTGGGTCAAGACACTTCGGGTTGATTTCGGGTCGGGTTGAATTTTGGGTTGGGTTATCAAATGCTAGACCTTAACCCTAAATGTTCGGGTTAGGGTTGACCCGTGGGTCAATTTGGGTCATCCCAATAAATAACTGAAATTAAAAAAAAAGAAAAACTACATGAAAAATGCCAAAATTAGAGGAATTAACCTTACAATTCCAAGTATAAAATAAAAAAAAACGTGAACATTTAGCAATTTAAAGAGTAAAGACTAAATAAAAAAAATTAAAGAATGAAAACTTCTAACAATACATAAATAATCCCAATTAAACTTCCAATCGGATCAACGGGTTGACCCATGACCCAACCTAACCCAATTTTTTTCGAATTGGGTCATTCTCACATTCAAATATCTAAATATGAGACCCTAACCCTGTTTTTCCGGGTTGGGTTGGATAGGGTTCGCGGGTTGGGTCAACTTCCAGCTTTATGTGAAACCAATCATCCACGCCAGTATTAAATATGGGGATGTTGGAGGGCTAATGGATTTGGTGTGGGGCTCGGGGTAGACAATCCACTTATCCACCAGAGTACAGCACAGACTGTGGATTTGCCCGGTTTAACTAACTGTGCCCAAATCACTTCCCTGTGGACGGTCGAGATTTCTGATGGTTAGGCCTCGTACTCAAATCGGCAATTTTGGCCTTTTGCCTGTATTTCCAGATTTCTTTACTGATCAGTGATCACTTCTCTCACTTCGCACTGCACGGAGTATACTCTCTCGATGCCCCAGAGGGCGAGAACCTAAACACCCCGCTGCAAACCTTTATCTTGCGATTCTTCCTTGGCGGTAGGCGCAGGCCATCGCATGCTGTTGCGTTGATCAGTAACTTCAATCATGGCAGCAGACAAAGATACCAACCTCTCCGACATTGAAAACGAAGACGAGCTCGACGAAGAGCCTGGAGAGGTGATTGAATCCGCCCCACCTCTCAAGGTAGGAGAGGAGAGGGAGATTAACAGCTCTGGCGTGAAGAAGAAACTCCTTAAGCGTGGCCAGGGGTGGGACACTCCCGAGTTTGGCGATGAAGTTACTGGTAATGAGCAAGAGAATAAGCCCATGGATTTAGTTCAGTGTCTTTCTTTCTTTCTTTCATTATCATTCTTCTCCATGTTACTAGAAGCAAGATTGCTTTTATTGATCTCTTTAACTTTTCGTCAAACAAATAAGTAGTCTGATTTTTTTTTTTTTTTTTTCATCCAGTTCATTACGTCGGTACTTTACTTGATGGAACCAAGTTCAATTCCAGCAGGGATAGGGACGAGCCTTTCACTTTTAAGCTTGGTCACTGTGAGTTTTCAGTTCTTTCCCTTGATATTACGTTTGGGTAATCGACTTGTTTTTGGCCCTTGTAACTGGCTAACTGCTTTCATTTTCTTTTCTAATGCATTTATGTTTCCTCATTTTGAGTATGTTTTGATTGAATTTCTGTTTGTCTTATCTTATTGATTGGTTTATTAGGTCCACTTGTGGCTGGTTTGGATCAGGGGATTATTACCATGAAAAAGGGGGAAGTATCATTGTTCACATTGCCTTCTAATTTGGGGTACGGAACCAAAGGCTCCGATGGCGTCCCACCCAATTCCGATATTCAGTTTGAGGTGGAGCTCATCTCTTGGATCACGGTGGTGGATATCTGCAAGGATGGTGGGATTATCAAGAAAATTTTGGAAAAAGGGGAGAGAATTGAGCAGCCGGGTGACTTGGATGAGGTTATGGGTACTGCAAGATTTGTCCTGTAACTTCTGAAATCTTTTGTGTTGCAGTCTATTGTATTAGATTATACAAAACTAGCAGGAACTGGGTTAAGTACTTAAGTTATCTGATTTGTGAAAGTTTTAGCTAGGCTGTTGCTATTGTTCACAGAGTGTTAGAATAATGCTGTGACCTTCTTATTGTCAATGCAGTAAAATACCAAGCGATGCTCATTGATGGAACAATTGTTGCGAAAACACCAGAAGAAGGAACTGAATTACATGTGAAAGATGGTAAACCTCTTTACTCCATGGTTAAAAGGGCCGAAATTTATTTTCCCACTCCTGCACTCCTTCCCCTTCTGTGGATTTTTCCCTTTATGTTTTTGAGGCTAAGAAGAGAGAGAAGGTGAGGGTGGGCCTTGGCACAACGGTCGGATTGCTCCATTGCGACCTGGGTGGCCAGGGTTCATATCTGGGAAACAGCCTCTCTGTATGTGCAGGGGTAAGGCTGCATACATCTGTCCCACCCCAAACCCTGCATTGGCGGGGGACTCGTGCACTGGGCTGCCCTTTTAAGAGAGAGAAGGTCAATGCAGTGAATTCTAATTGATATTTTGCAATTTTTTAAAATGATGTTTTCCCTCAAATTCTCTGCCAGGTCATTTCTGCCCAGCGTTGGAAAAAGCAATTAAGACCATGAAAAGGGGAGAGAAGGTCAAATTAATTGTTGAATCTAAGTGTATGTATTTCTGTTACTATATTTTGTAGATATGATGTTAAGTGTCTTTAATTTTTAGATTCATTTTTTTTTTTGGTTCTAGAAAAATATGCTGCTTCTCGCACCGAACAAGTGGATTGACAAAATGGGATTCATTTAACCAACCCTACATAGTGGGAGAAAGGCTTAGTTGAACTGAGAAAAATATGTTGCTCTCAGTTTTTGCTTGTTGATGCTTCTTATCATGATGGCCATACAGTTTTAATTGTTATACTTTTGTGTTCTGAGTTTGTTAACAGGCCAAAGCTTCTTATCCTTTTTATGCATTTTTTTACTTAAATGCTTAGAATCATAAATATTCTCAAACAAACTATATCCCTGAACCAAAATGGAACTCCTGAAGTTCATCTTTATACCTGAATAGAGATGTACTGCAATGTGATATGCCCGGTAGGAAACTAGAAGAGTATGGATCAGTTAAGATCTTTATGATTCATAGGCAAAATTGGCTGTAAAGCATTACCCTATTTATCCCCCTAAATGCTCTGTAAAAAATCAAGTAATTAGTTATCTAGTATTGACATGGACTTTCTTCTCCCCACCTCCACTTCCTTTGTTTTCACAGATTAGATTGCTTTTAGAGTCAATTGTCTCTGTGGGGGATTACAGATGCCTACACCATGAAAAACCCAAAGTTTAGATGTTAATTTAGACTTTATAGGTCCCCATCAACCCTTCTATGGTGTGGATTAATACTAATTTTTAATAGGAGATTGATAATAGGAAATTCAAGGTGCTTCTGTAAAAGTATTTCATAAAATGACTACTCACACTGGAAGAATTCCTAGAGCTTACCAAGTTACTTAAGTGTATCAAAGCTATGGTGCATGACCTTTTTCATAATTAAAGTAAAAGTTCTCAACCATTGACAATGAAATAAGTCATGCCCATAGTGTGCTTATGAAAAGAAGAAAAGGAAATAAAAGAAAAAAAGTTATGTACATTTTTGGTCTTGTTTATCTCTTATATTTGGAAAGTTTGTTTTACTTAGAGTGCCTATTAAGGGTTAGTGAGCTCTTCCTCTAATTTTATTAACTATTACAGATGCATTTGGGGAGAATGGGAGAGATGCAAGCAACGGATTTCCAGCTATCCCCCCAAATTCTGTGTTAAACATTGATCTTGTATTGTTATCCTTCAAGCCAGTTATTGATGTTACTGGTGATACCAAGGTTTTGAAAAAGATTCTTAGAGAAGGAGAAGGCACTGTCAGTGCAAATGATGGAGCTGCCGTTACTAGTAAGTATTGTAATGTTTGCTTCTGTAACATGCCACTGTATGTTCCTTTTCCACATATTTCAAACGTTTATTGATGTTGTGTTGATCTAAAAAAAATTTATTGATGTTGTTGTGCCTCTGCAACTCTGGAGGATCTTGCAATTAATTTTCAAAGTTAACTTATATAATAACATAAATTGTTAAAAGTTAAAACATATAGTAAGATATTTTGTTTGGTGCAGATATTTATGGTCAGGCTATCCGCTGTGTGGATTTTCATTGAACGATCACTTTAATTGTATTGTAAATTGTAGAGAAAGCTGAATTGAATTGAATTATGAATTGTAAGATTATTTCTGTTGTTTAGAAACTTGTTATTAAAAATCTATTTGAATCACATGAAAGATTACCCTGCTTTTAATCCATATCTACCATATATGTACCTAAAACAAGAGAGTTTATCACTTGTACACTAGATGACTAGAAGCTTAAGGTGATATAATCAAGTTTGACTTGAAGGTCAAATAGCCCACATACAATGTTTCTTTAATCTACATATGATGGAAAATAAATTCAATATAGTTTCTAAAAGGTCTTAAATAACCTATGCTTTCTAGTTAGCGCTTTAAAACAAGTATTTTTTTTGAAAAGGTAAGATAAATTTATTAAATCAAACTATTAAAAGTACAAAACAAAACCTGCCAACAACAAGGCAAGCTTGAGAACCCCCCATTACAAGCACCAAAATGACTGATTCCTTAGTAACTGAGTTACACTTAAATGTCTGAATTCCGGGGTGACTGAAATCCAAGAAATCAGTTTACCAACAGCCATCTGAACTAATTCCGCAGGCCCTCTCGCTCTTTGTTTAAAAATTCTGTTGTTTCTCTCAGACCAAATAGTCCAAATCACTGCTGCCGGGATGGAAATCCAAACCAGCTTCCTTCTTTTCTTCAAATTACTGAGCTTCCAACTACAGAGCAAAATCCTTAACCGATTTAGGCATGGCCCAACATATCCCCACAGCCTTCAAGAAGTGATACCACACCTGGGCAGCAAATGGGCAATGAATGTAGAGATGATCCGTAGACTCCAGATGATCTTCACAAAGGACACAAGACTTATCCAGGATCTGCAATCCTCTTCTTTCAAGATTAGTTCTGGACAGATATTTGTTTAAGGCCATTGTCCAGACAAGGAAATTAACTTTTGATGGGCAAACTGAATTCCAAACTTGCTGAGTAGGGAAGTCCCCCACTGCCACTCTACTACTGAGTCTACTGGCCATAGATTTTATTGAGAAAAATATCCTCTTTGGACCAGACCCAATTCCACTGGTCATCCTGATTGTAGTCAATGTTCTGAACTTGTAAAGTTTCCAACAACCTCGTAGCTTCTTGAACTTCCCAATCAAAAAGACCTCTTCTGAACTGGGGAACCCATGCCACCTCATTGCCCAAAACTGTGTATACTTCAGCCACTGAAGCATTTTGGTTGGAGGCACATTGATAGATGAGAGGAAACTCTTCAGCCAAGGTATGGTTCAGACACCAATGATCTTTCCAAAATTTAACCCTATCCCCTTTACCAACTTTGAGACTGGTTCCCCCATCAAACAAGGGGAAAAGCTTCATGATGCTTTTCCATAAAGAATAGCCCCAGTTAGGGGGGTGGGGGTGTTCCTGTTCTCCAGTTACCCCATTCAACCCCAAATTTAGAAGCTATTAGGCTTCTCCACCAAGCTCCCCTTTCGGTGGCAAATCTCCAGATCCATTTACAAAGCATAGCTAATTAGTCTCCTTAATCCTTCTCAAGCCTAATTCCCCTTTCTCCCTAGGGAGGCAAATTTCATTCCAGTTCACAAGGTGGATATTCTTTTCTTCCTCCCAACCCCTCCACAAGAAGTTTTTTTTGGAGAGCCTCTATTTTCCTTGCCACTTTATCTGAGATAGGGAAAAGGGAAAGAAAATAGGTAGGAAGGTTGGAGAGGGTACTTTTTAGAAGGGTCACTCTACCTCCAAAGGAAAGGTATTTTGCCTTCCATGAGGACAATTTCTTTTCCAATCTTTCAATTATTGGATCCCAAATGGTAGAAGAAGAGCATTTAGCCCCCAATGGAAGGCCTTGATATTTCATTGGAAGCTGATCCACCTGACTAGCCATAATATTAGCACATTCTTCCAGGTTAGGACCTCACCCACTGGGATGATTTGACTTTTATTAAGGTTGACTTTCAAACTGTTACTACTTCAAACCAGTTGAGGATCCTAAGAAGATTTTCCAGCTGTTCCTGAGAGGCATCAATAAAGCATAAGGTATCATTTGCAAACTGGAAGATATTCACTTTTTCCCCCCTAAGGGCGATTGCAAACCCTTCCCACAACCCCGAGTCTATTGCCTTTTGACTAAAGAGAGTTAGAATTTTAGCAATACAAATAAAGAGAAGGGGAGAGGGGGTCTCCCTACCTTAACCCTCTAGAACTCTCAAAGAAGCCTGCTGATTGGCTGTTGATCAGAATGGAGAATTTGGGGGGAGGATACACAAACTTTCATCCAGTTTCTCCATTTTTGCCCAAAATTCATTTTTTCCAGAACTGTCTAAACAACTCCAATTGACATGATCGTTAGCTTTTTCTGTATCCAGCTTATACACCAGACCTGGAATCCCCTCTCTCCTAGAGTCTAACAGTTCATTTGCAATAAGAACCGAGTCAATCATTTTCCTACCTGGCACAAAGGCACTTTGATTTTTTGAGATCAACTATCCAACACCCCCTTCATCCTCTCAACTAATTGGTCTAAAATCTTTTAAATGCAGTCCCTTCAATCTTAGGCATGAGAGTGATAAATACATTATTCAAGCTCTTTTGTAGAGAGGCATTTGAGTGGAAGGTTTGAAAAGCATTAAGAATGTCTTGCTTCACAAATCCCAACACTTAACATAGAACAAGTTGGAAAACCCATCAGGCCCAAGAGATTTCTCATTGTCCAAGTTGCTGATGGCCATCTTAATCTCTTCCTTAGAAAAAGGTTTTTCAAGGAGACTTCTTTGATCTTCAGTTAATCTTTTAAAAGGAAGTGCTTTAAAACAAGTATCCCTTGACAGAACTAAATAGAAACAAAGAAATAACAAAGTAGAGAACTAATTCTTAATTGAATCAATTTGAATCTCATGAATCATATAAATCATAAAATTCATGATTCAAATTGCAGGATTCAAACAAAAACTACAAGATTTTTGCAGAAAAAGATTCAGACATAAGATTCGAAAGTCAAAACCCATAGAATTCATGATTCAAATTGTGAATCGTATCATAAATTATAACATTTTGACAGCATCGATTAGATGATGTCATTATTGACTTCTTAGAAGAGGGAGATCTGGTTGTTCAGAGCACTATGTCCTACTTTTCACATATTGCTAGGTATTTCAAATATAATGACTCTTGATTTTTGTTTCTTAATCTTTCTGCAGTTCGGTATACTGGTAAGCTGCAAGATGGTACCATATTTGAGAGGAAAGGCTTTGATGGAGTGGGGCCCTTGGAATTTGTCATAGATGAAGGTCAGCCCTCAGTTTTTTTTTTTTTTTCTTTTCAAGTTTATCTTTTGTTGCTTTTAAAATGTGGATGATTAAATAATCAGGTTATAATATTGGTCATAGAACCTTATTTGCCTTGATGGTATTTGTGTTTTGTGTTGTAGAACAAGTGATATTGGGGTTAGACAGAGCAGCAGCAACAATGAAGAAGGGTGAACTTTGCATTGTGACAATAAATCCTGAATATGGTTTTGGCAACAATGAAATTGAAAGAGATTTAGCTGTCATTCCTCCATGTTCAACTGTTGTTTATGAAGTAGAGATGGTAGATTTCACAAGGGTAAGGACACATTCACCTGTCTTTCTTTTATTTGTTCCCTTTTGTTAATCAATGTCACATCTGAAAGTTATGAATGAAACTAACAACTTATTAGAAACTTTATTTGTTTTTTTAAATAGGTAACTTTCTTAGCCACTAATTAATTGTGTATACAGTGTAAATGTTGGGTCAAACCATGCATATGGAGACAATATATCATTATGAATGACCTACATTGAGACAATGTATCATTTGCGTGACAGAGTCATGGTTGCTTGTTTTTCCATTTTAGGGATGCTTATTGATGATAAATTAAAAAGAAAACCTTATTAATAGGATAAGGGAAAGATTACAAGAAGAGGTGACAAGCTATCAGCCATTCAGCCTATCACCAATGAAAAAATCTCAACATCCTCCCAAACACTTTTAAAGTATAATTCCAATTCCTACCCAGACCCTCAACCAAATTGAAGGTCTCCCAACAAATCCCTCACAATCACCCACAAATTCAACTCATGCCCAAACCCACATACCAACTCACTCCATCACAAAAACAAACAAAATAACCACTCTGCACTGAATTAATCAACACTCATAGGAAATCTCTTTTCCAATTCATGTTTTTTTTTTGGCCATTTTAGGGATGTCAATAAACAAATTAAAATGAAAACAATCTGGTAACCTATTCATATTAGAGGTAACATGATTAAATTTGTCTCAAGAATGTTTGGCCCACCATATTACCTTAATCTAATTATCTCATGTTAAAAGTTGCCAATCAAGAGAACTACTAAGAAGTGTCAATGCTTGAATAGTGTAATTTATATCACATCTCATACACATATACATATCAAGCATGTGATGACATTGTGACTTAGGTAGTTAGGTTGGGAACCATTTTTACACACCCTTTGAGATACCAAACTGCCCATTTTGTTGCATTAGGATATTTTTGACTCTCTTGAGATATAGTACAATTGCCCTCTGAAAGCCTGAAGAATAGCATTAATGGTTTTATGGGAAGGAGTATGAGGGGAAAGAAATGCATTGATCTTCCAGTAAAAACAACTATCATAGGGGTTATTCATTGGGCATTGACCTTGTATATTTTAAGTGATATTACAGTCAACATGATGATTAAGAGGCTAGGGTACTTTTACTACGATCAAGTTTGGCAGATGATGCCTTCTTATTGCACAAAATTTAAAGCACATGTTATCTAATGGTAAAATCTGAGATTTAAGTTTGATGGTATTTTAAATATGGTTGAATACTGTGATAATTTAGAAGAATAAAAATGTTTGGTGGTTGTAAATGTTTTATCGTCTACTTAATTCTATTCTATTTTCACTGTTACAGGAGAAAGCGCCATGGGAGATGAGTAATCATGAAAAAATTGAGACAGCTGGGATGAAGAAAGAAGAAGGCAATGCACTATTTAAGAATGGGAAGTTTCAACGAGCAGCAAAGAGATATGAAAAGGTAGTGCAGTCAAGGGTTGGATGAGGTGAACTTGTTTAAGGTCCATGTTGGTAACTGTTCAATTTGTGTATTGCTATTATCTTACTCTCAGGCTACGGATTATGTCAGCGAAGATGGAACATCTGAGGATGGAGAGCAAAAGCTGGTCAAAGCTTTACGAGTGTCTTGCTGGTTGAATATTGCTGCATGCAACCTCAAATTAAATGACTTTCAAGGAGCAATCAAATTATGCTCTAAGGTAAAAGCATGAGCATAGCTGCATTCATTATGAATTCATAATAATGAAAATACTAATGTCTTTTTTTTGGGTATACATTATATGACATTATGTGAACATTGATGGTGAGAAAATGATATTTATGAATTCTTTATGAATAAAAAAATATCGGAAACTAGATGTGGATATATGTGAAACAACCATAGATGTAAGATCTGTCGTCTCATATCCATGTCCACTATGTGCTACACTCCCCTAAATGGATTGATGGTGCATTAGTTTACATCAGTATCCTCTCTTAACATTTACCCCACCCCCTCTTGATCTCCTTAGGTGCTGGATATTGAGTTCTACAATGTGAAAGCTTTATACAGAAGAGCACAAGCTTATATTGAAACTGCAGATTTGGACTTTGCTGAACTGGATGTCAAGAAAGCCCTTGAGGTTGATCCTCAGAACAGGTTACCCAAATGCCAAAATATTATAATTTAATCATATTGAGTCTTTATATGCTCTATATAAGGGAAATGAACATTTTATGATTTTACTGCAGGGAGTTCAAATCAATGCAGAAGAAACTGAAACAACTCCAAGTTGAAAGCAACAAGAGAGATGCAAAGCTCTACACAAGCATGTTTGCATGGATGAAGAAAGATACTCCTGTGGCAACAAAGGTGATCTATTGTTCTTAATAAGTTTTGAACAACTAGCTTCAGTCGAGTTCTCCAAAATTTCTTCCTGCTTCTCTTCATTTTGATGGATCAGAAAAGGCAAATTTATGGTTGTTTATACGACATCCACACAGTAATACAAGATTGTGACTTAAGGAAAGTTATAATACAAGATTAAAAACAACTATTACTAGAATATATAAAATTTTTGAGTTTCACTTATACTAATTTCATATTACCACTTATTTTCATCTTGGCTTATTAAAGAAATGAAAAGGAAATACTATTCTAGAGTTGCTACTTGCAGACACTTACCTGAATATAAAGAGGTACTTTCTGATAAAAAAAATAACAAGGTATTTTATAGAATATCCTCACCCCAACTAAAATTTGAATTGACCTTTAGGACTACTGGACCTAAAGTGCAATCCATGTGAACTTGGTAGATTTCATGTTAAATAAAAAATGCAAACAAAAGAAAACTCAAGTTATCTCAACACTAATAAAGCTTATTAAACTATTTGGTGTTGCATTATGAATCTTCTCCATGGACACGTCCTCTATTAGATCATAGGCCCTCACTTCTCTTAGTATTTATTTGCTCTTCTCCTTGCTTTTTTAGAGCTTTCAACTTGCACCAGCCCATTTATAATTGCTTTAGTAGCTGGTTTTTGATGCATATGACCAACCATCTAAATTGACTTTCTATCAGCTAGCTGCCTATTGGGGCTACCAGAAAGTTCTCGAAGTGCATTTGTTTCTAATTTTACTGTTACTATTGCCATCATGTATCTCATAATCCTTATCTTAATTATGCTTTATCTGTGTACACATTTTTTCTTCATTGCCCACATTCTGTCTTACAGTATATTGACCTTGTAATTGTCAAGCCTGTCATTTAAAATTTTCCCATAAGGTTGATTTGTATCCATTGGTCATATACAGCACATTAGGAGCAAAATGAAAGAAAATGATGGAGAAAGAACTTAATGTTGATTAACATTCATCACCTTAAAAGAACTCTTAAAATCTTAAATGTAATCCCACCATGCTTAGATTTGAAATCTCTGATTATGTGCTTCATTTTCATTTGAGTTTGGAAAATTTATTGTTTGTACTTGAGAATGATTGTCTACGTGGTGGTTGGGGAGGTAGAAGGAAGGTGGACAACCCATTATTTAAGTCAAAGGAAGAAAGTAGAAGGGCAAATGTGTGTTTCAGTTCTGTTTTTTAAGTTAGGCAGTTCAGTTGAATACACCCTCAGCTTGAAGCCATTTTAGTGAAGGTGTCTAAAACTGGGAAGCATTATCTGAAAATGTGTGTGAGACTGGAACAACCAATGACAGTGCAGAGCTCTTGCAACAGAAGGGGTGGAAAGATTTGCCCTTGTTTTGGGTCAAACCATTTTTTTGGCTCTCTGATATTTCACATGTGTTGATCTCTACAAATTTCCTTTCTTGCTTTCTTTATTTCATACGTATATATTTAGAAAATCATACTGTGGCCATTACTGAAATGATACAGTTATAGTTCATTTGGTTTTCTGTTCACCTTGGTGAGCAGTTTGGTGGTTCTTGGCATTCTTGCTTAATAAAAATATCTGTTATTTATCCCAAAATAAACCCGACACTTTGCTGTTTAATTAAAGCAGCTGACAGTTTTACAGGTTCTTTTTCAATACAGAGATGGGATTAGCTGAACGCAATAGCTGTTCAGCAGGCTGTGGAACCAATAATAATGCTCCACACCAGTGATAAAATACATGGGGCTCACAATCATTCAACCTCTCACTGTGGCCTCCATATATTTTATCACTGGTGTGGGTTGTTATCATTGGTTCCGTAGCCTGTTTAACAGATAACGTGTTCAGCTAATCCAAAATTCCAAATTATTTAATACATCGTGTCCTAGAGTCCTGGCCGAGCCCAATTTACCTGCCAGAATCCAGCCTAAGTCCAAGGCCGGCTTGAGTGATAAGTTTAGCTCAGGCTGGGCTTGGTTGAGCAGATTGGGTAGGCTTGGCCATACCATTAGGTTGAGAAAGTAAATTTTATTAGTAAAAAAGGCTATTCATTAACTATAACATCTACAAGAAAGAGTGGAACTCAAGGTGCTTGGGAGATTCCAACAAGGGGATTCATAAAACTTAATTTTGATGGTAGTAGTATTGGAAATCTGACACCTTCTGGACTTGGAGGTGTGTTGAAGAATGAAGGCCACATCATTGCCTTATTCTTGGGTGCCATTGGAGTAGGAGGTTCATCAAGAGCAGAGTTGATGGTGGTTTTAGAGGGAGTGCGGTGAGCAAGTGAGATGCAATTGGATTGATGGGGACTCCAAGGTGATAATTAGCTAGCTATGTAACCACAATGCAGTTCCGTGGAAATATAGAAATGATATCAAGAAATTTAGGTGGTTGACAATGAATGTGCAGCTACAAGTCCATTGGGTGAAAAGATCTGTAAATGAAATGGCTGATGGATTAGCTAAACAGGGAGTGGGCTTTTAAACACAATTGTAAGAAATTTATAAGAATATATGACTATATGAGGGGAGTTGTCTCATCCATGCTCTCTGACCTATGATTGTACAATCTGTATATATTTTTATCTAATGAAGTAAAGTGTTATTGATAAAAAAAACTATGATTTATGTTTGCAATCAGAAATCAATCAGAAATAGTTATTATATGTGGACTCTTATGACTCTCCTACTTAGACTAAAACTAGAACAAGTCCTTAAGTCACTTTGATAGGACTTTCTGATACCGAAACAACAATTACATTAACATTTTCTTTTGGGGGAGGGGTCATCTTAGAAATTGAGCAAAAAAAAAAAATCATGTAATGTCAACTTTAAGCTAACCTCAGCCAAAAAGAAAGGAAAAAGACCTTAAAACTAACCTAATGTAATTTTAGATAGATGTCCACCACATGATTTCATAGTTGTCAGGGCATTTGGCATCAAGGTGCTCTTTTGGGGGTACCTTGAGCGCTATGATTTATAACAAAAAGGTGCCTGTCTAGGACTCTAGGCAACAAGGCTAGTCCTTAGGTGACAAAAATTACGAAGTAGGTGCTATATTTCATTACCATCTTATATGTATGTATGTTGTATACATTATGTGATACCATATGTTACTTATATATTAGTTTAGGTTTTTACTTTTGGAATATAAAAAAAATCTAAGGGTTTTTTGGGAGGGGGGGGGGGAATAGGAGAGCCCCTCTCTCTTTCACACACATACATACATTATTAAAAAAACAGTCAGCTTTTTTTTTTTTTTGATGAATAAAGAAAAAAATTTATTACTTCATAACTTGATAGAAAGCTTTAAGCTCATGCAACAGCCCTTGGTGAGGCGCGAGCTGCAGCCTCTCCCAAGACAAGACTTCTCTAATTGCCCCTTGCTTAGCTAAACCATCAGCCAAAGTGTTCGCTGATCTCCCCACCCATTGTATAAGAACAGACATATTCCTTGTCAGCCACTGAAATTTTTTGATTGCTTGTTTTTTTTTTTGACATGTAATTGTTCTATCAAATATTTATTATATTGCAATTTTGTATTTGGATTACTAAATTAATAAATTTAAAATGCTACTGTCTCTTGGAAATGATGATTTGCTAGGTTTTGATATGAAATTTATTGTTATTTAGGAAAATGCATTGCTATTTTTCTATTTATTTGCTTGTTAGTTGACATATAAAACTAGGAGATTAACCTAGAATTTAGGTTTTACTCATAAAAATCCCTGGGATTTAGGTTTTCTGTCAAATTCCATTTTTATTGCTTATATGTCATGACAATTGTACATCATATGAAGTCTTTCGTTGGCTGTTGACTTCAAAATCCTAGGTTCACAAACTTGCTGAATTTCTAAAATCAGTTTAAAACCACTTCAGAGGACTCAATCCCATTTATCCAAATTTGCTGGAACTTGTAAGATAGTGAAAGGTGACTCTCTAGGGAATGCCCTTGATATAGAATGGGATAGTAGAAGAGGATTCATGTAGCCAACCTCGTACGATTGAAATAAGGCATTCTTGAGTAGTTTTGGGTTGAGCTGACATGTAAACCCAATCCTCCTATGAAAGTTGATCTTTGTTGGAGTGGAAATCGGGTTGGAGCTGATTGAATGCTTTCTCTTTCTTTTCTTGGGAGTGAGGATGATTATTTCCATCAATACATTGAGATACAACTCTTTCTTAGTTTGCATGCCTGCCAATGCTTCTGGTTCAACTTATTTTCCTTTCAGACTGGACAATAGAAGAGTTGTAATCCTTAGTTGCTTTCTTAATTTTTTTCTTTGCATTGAACTACACATTTTGAATTATCTGGCAGCGACTGAAGGTAGAGAAAGCAGAGGGTGAGAAGATGGATGAAGATGCAATGGCAGTGGAAATGCAACAAAATGAAGGGAAAACAGAGGATGAGAAGAGGGACAGAGATGCCATGGCAATGGAAATGGAAAAGGTTGCAGTTAGTTCAGCTCCACCCAACAACGAAATGGTGGTGGATTCTAATTGATCCCCTGCGTCATACCCTGATTCTGAAAGCACCATAGAGGGAACGGGACGAGGCCAAGACAGATATTTCAGTGAGTTCACATCCAATTACCGTAGTGGTTAGTGGATTCCTTTCAATCTTTTTTTATAAAAGGCGGATCCCTTTCTATCTTATGCACAAAAATATTTAAAAACTCACAATCTACATATCACAAAACTTGATTTGTGAGCATGATCTAATTCACAAATGTGGGATAGAAGAAAATATATCGTTGGTTTGAATAGATATCAGACAACTAGACTTTATGTTTCAGAGCAGCATCAATCAATACCATATAATGCGGTAAGTGCCTTGATATTTGTGCAAACTATAAATGCTAAATCACAGGATATGTTTTATGTCATATATTTATGGTGCATCAGCACCATGCAACAAAAGACGTGAATCAGTGATAAGATAACACGCTGCAGGCCTGCAGCTAAAATCTTATCCAAAATACATTTTGTGAAATGTGAATTGATGAAAAATAATTATATTGATTGAAATTTGGATTTAATGTGCAGCAAATATTAGTGAATGAATGTTAGTTGGAGTCTTTTGCAAATGTGCATAACATTTGTTCTTATTACTAGTTATTTTTAAGGTAAAAACTCTTTGGCAGGAGTTTGGACCACAAAATCTGAACAAGATTTTTGTTTGGCTGTAGGCCTGTAGCCTTCCGAGAAAAGCAGATAGGCTCTACTATCATACCTTTCTATCATCATAGATTTACCTATTTCGTACGTTTGTACATGATAAAGTTGTTGAGGTGTTTGGAGAATAGGACAATTAACCCACCCTTAAGTCATCTTTTGGAAAAGCATTTATTTCCATATTGAAGACTGAACAATGTCTGATCAAGGTTTAAAACTTAGTCACTTAAGGTTCTGTATATGTATCGTATTAATGGGTCGGCAATACATAAAATAATGGTTGAGCAAAATAAAAAATAAAAAAAATTGAGAAATGGGGTTATGACCTATTTCAGGGACAGATAGTCTACCCGATCTTTCGATTATGATATGAAAAAGATATGATTTATAACAAAAAAAAAAAAAAACTAATGGTTTCAACAGTTATCATAAAAACTATAACCGATCAGCCGGTATTCATCAAAATTCAATTCAGGGGACGTTAAAGTTCTTTTGTTATCATATACTAACATCATAGATATTACCTTTACAAAATATTGCGTCGCCTGTCAATAATTGGTTGTATTCCAAAGGACTCAAAGTCTCAAACAATAGAGAAATGAGGATATCTTTAAAATAGTTAAAAAATCAAAAAACAATGAATGTGGAAAAGAAGCTCCGATAAGCAATTGGCCGTTCTTTCATGGTTGGTTGGCGTTGGTCCATGTTTTCAACCCACGAACCAGTTCGGATAAGCAGGACTACGAGGGCATTTGTGGCATGATTGCTCTATTATTAAAAGATTTTGTTATAACAAAGAGTAGGAGATCCGGAGTCGTTTCAGGTGGGGCTATGGATAGATTGGACCCGGATGGGGTCACCGGGTCAGGAAGACATGGCCCCAACAGAATAGAATACCAACTAGTAATAGATTGGAGCGGTTCAGGTTGACCCGCAAATTTCCGCGATTAGCCCGGCCGAAGTCTTTTTCTTTTGGTAACACGGATAGAATAGATTTCCTCCACAGAGTTCCTATTTTCAGAAGCTGATCTTCAATCAGATTAAGCAAGTTGTTTCCTCGTTTGATCTGATCCGTCAATAATTAGCGAAAGCTTTCATTAAGAAACAACAATCCAGACGGACCGGTCCAGTTTGCTGTGTTTGGTTGCAGTGCAATTTTATTTGCATTAATATGAATATATGAGTGTAAATAAAAAGAATGTAAATTCTGATTTAATTTTATTCTGGGTTTTACTTAATTCTGATATCTTATTTTGTTTCATTTACATTGCAATCAAATAAAATAAAGTAAATTTTAAAATAAAAATAAATCATAATTTACATCAAAATTATTTGCATTATCATAATTTTGCATCAATGCAAATTTTCGCAACCAAACACAGCCTTTGGTGCGAGTTTTGGGGACGTGAAAGGAAACTTAAGAAGATCAAGATGAGCTGTACGAGTATAAAACTGTTGTGAACTCCGCAAAGCGAGAAGCACTCCGCCCAAATCACTCGGGAAAAGCTGTTCGGAATTGGGATGGATCAGGATGAGAGTATAAGGAAGTCCTATGAGGCCTTCTTGAACAGATTCTATCCCCCTGTACCTCTTTCCCGACAAGTACTCTTTCTCTCTCTCTTGAGTCTTTGACGTAGTCGTTTAATTTTTCAATTCTAGGGTTTCTGCAAGGGCACATAACACACGATCACGAACCACACTGACCGGTTGAAAGCAATGAAATCAATACCCGCTTCTGCATGTTCACTTTTATTTCTTATAATCAGATGAAAGTTACGAACTAACTATATAATTTGTGTCAATCATCACATCACAGCGAGAAGTTGAGCAAGAAGCTGTGCTGCCCCATGGTCTGGACTTGGATGCTCTTATTCCGGGTAGGACTTAAAACCCATTGGATCTGTAGTGTTTTAGCTTTTAGCATTTATTGCTTACCATGTATTATCATATTCATATGCCCTTCACTGTTTTGGGATTGAAGTAGCAGATAGAGGTGATGACGATAACTCGGAGGAGGGAAACAGCTCAACCTCCAGCGGTGCTAGTGAGAGTGGGACTCAGAAGAAGCTAACAAGGGCTCAGAGAAAGAGGCTTCGGAAGAAGAAACTCAAGGAAGCTGCTTCCCGCCGTAGGAAAATTAAAATTATTGGGCCGCTCTTGCCTTCAACTACCAGTGACTCTGTTGATGTTCCTGAAGCTGAACCTCCTCGTCCTGGAGAAGACGACTCAATTTCTAAAGCTAACAATGACAACATTTCTGAGGGATTTGATTCTGAAGTTCATAACCAGGCTGGTACTTTTCGCTTCTTTTTGTTTGGGTTTGGGTATTATACTGTACATCCTCAGTTAGGTTACTTGTACGCTGATTTTGCCTGTTCAGATGAACCTTGCACTTCCCGAAACAAGCTAAAGCATAGGAGGTTGGCTAAAAGGCTCAGCCGGAATGCAGCAAAATGCAACAATACAGAGAACCATCACCAAGCTGATTCCCAGCCCTGTAGTGATTATGATAACTCTGCCCTACAACCCTGACCAGTGCTCTGCTTCATATACGTTCTCAAGATCCTGCAGAAACTTGGAAGTTGCTTTTCAAAATGATTACAAGGTACTTATATTGTTGTTTTTGGTGGAATGGAAAGGCTTCTAGATCAATGATGATTGCAACTATTTGACCTTGAAAGCTTTGATCGGACAGAAAGGAAAGGGCGGAAGAAATGAATGCCAATGGACATCACATCGGGCCATCAGGTCTCTACTCAACTCTCAATGGAAACGATGCTGAATGCCAAATCCTGAGGCTCCATGTCCTGGGTCAGGACTCAGGAGAAGCATCCTTGCCTCTGGTCCGTGTAAGTTTGGATTAAAAATTTGGGTAATTGGTAGCATCTCAGAACAGGATTCCTACTGTCGTTTTTACTCAATTATGTGACTCCATCCAAATGGGCAAAGAACAGAAACCGGGTACATTTGGTTTTTTTTGTTATCCTAAATTCCTAATAACAAAAAAGAAAAAAGCAAAAAAAAAAAACAAAAAAAACAAAAAAAAGTGAGGCGGAGTTCATTAGGATTTATGAACATTTTAAACTTTAAATATTACAAGAAATTTCAAGGGAATCCAAAATAAATATCTTTTTTGTACGTGTGGGTTATGGGTAAAATGAAGCATTCTCTATTTTCATAATCCCATTCTGCTTTCTCGTCTAGACGTATCAGCTGATCTGTCAACACTCTTGAGAAATTGCATTTTGCAAGCCTTTCTCAAAAAACAGCAGATCACTCAGAATTTTCATGTTTAGGGTGTATATTGACACTCTAAGAGATAGTTTCTTAGAATTGAGATATAATTCTTAAAAGCAATGTTTGGTATTATGGTGTTGTGTCCCTTGCGCTTTTGCATCTGAAATCGGAGAAAAACAACTGACCAAAACTGGAATCATGAAATAAGGTGTTGTTTATCAAAATTAATGTGTGGGTTTTGATCGGTCAAAACTCTTTCTATTATCATATCTTTTTGGCATCATAGATTTTTCCTTTTATTATATATAAACGCCATTAGGTGTCAGGTAAGCAAAGTGGAAACACAACAAGCAAATATAAAAATGGTGTTTCTCTAAGATTTCGTTTGCTTTTCGATAAGTTACTTATCCGTTTTTTTATTTTTCATATAAATAAGGTAATAATTATTTTATCCATAAAAATCTATTATTAAAAAGGGTATTTTTGTCTCATTTAAGTGTTGACAATTTTTTTTTTTAGTGGGAAAGTTATTTATTAACGTAGGAGATGAGTATCATTTATTCGGATAAGTGATACTCAAGAAAATAAACTTCTCTGGTCCTCACATAAATTTAAAAATAAAAAAACATGAGATTCTTGATCAATGGGATTTCATTGACCAACTTTCCCCTCTCTCAAAATCTAAAAGAAGAATGCCTCTAAAGGACAATTTTACTTAAGAGCCATTTGTACCTGATCAATCAATCATACATGATTCAAGTATCGGGAATGTGACATTGAGGTATCATTGAAATGGAATCACAACAGACACTATGCTACTCCCCATACGCCTACAGCACATCCCAATCGCATGTGGGGCGGGCACAATGATTTTCTCTTACCAAATATCCAATTTATTATTTCGTGTGTTGTCAGTTGAAACCTCAATCAATTCAGAGTTGAGAGCACTTGCGCAAGCGATATGAAGTATTAACAATAATATATTTTATTTTGTTTGTTTTATTTCTTTGTAGATTGATTACGAGGCCTCTCCAGCAACGGAGACAATGCTATTGTCCTCCGAGTTGCTAAGCAGGCATGATTCATTCACCGTTCTACTGTTCCTCCATCTTACTTGTCAAAAGGTTAAACCTTGTGGTTAGCACAGGTCCTCAGAAGGGAGCCTCTTGCATTTCTACTTTTTTTTTAAGCAAAAAGTATATTAATTATTTAACATTAGTACATCAGATCGTTCATGTGAGCCTTGTATATTATATTTACAGACATTAAAAGTCAAGGTGTGAGCTAAAGCATTACTACCCCTACTTATGAATTGAAACTTTACGAGGTCAAAACATCTTAACAGTGTATGGAAAATGTTTTGCCTAAATTTGATCTATCCATGAGTAATTCTTGTTGGAGTCATTAAGCTTATCTACAATCTCTTTGGCATCAGAAAAAAACTGAGATTTGTCTCGATTGTAGATCGCTTTAATTCAATAGCCTCCTGAAGCAATATAAACATTTGTTGAAGCATGCTGGAGAACATACCCAATGTCGGCTGTACCTGTGTTAGGGTCATATGATCCATCTGTAAATAAATAAAAGTAAGCATTTTCACTTTTACGAGGAAGATTAGATGCTGATGGACCATTGAGATGGAAAGTGTTCTCTTCATGAGCTCCCATAACCCTCTTGATTTGATTTGAGATGTCGTGGGGTTGAAGTTGGATATTATTATGCAGCTTGTCATTACGAACCCTCCAAATATGGTAGAGTGCTAATTGTAACAGAGAGATGTACCTATTCTCTTGGTGTTTGTTTTAGTGATAATTCTGTGTAATGGCCAGATTTGAATCTCTTCTGGGTTGATACCAATTTGTAAAGCACACCATAAAGCTCTAGCAAAAGGGCATTTGAAGAATAGGTGATGAAATGATTCTTCTAAATTTTCACAGAGAATACAGGTGGTTTGTCCATTGGGTATCCACTTGGCCTGCTTATCCTTAGTTAATATTCCAGCCCATAGTGCCTTCCAAAGAAAAAAACTTGATAATGACATGGAATTTTGGTTTTCCAAATGTGTCCATTTGAAACTGATTGCTGATGAGGATGGATGGATGTTTTGAAAAGTTTGATATGCTGATTTAACAGTAAAAGCACCCGAATTGATCTACTTCTAATCCATCTCTTGATTATGGCAACACCAATGGCGCCGGCAAAGGTATGATACCGGAAGATCTTTACAAGGTTACTTAAGTCCTTACAGAAAGATTGACATTGGCGTACATAGAGTTGTATTTTTTGTCCATTAAGTTGATATTTGGCATCTGCATTGGAGTTTCATTCACGAGAAAACATGAAATGTACATAACTTAGAAAATGCATCGGGATATACTTGAAAAATGCATGGCTTATGTGTAATAATAAAGATCACCAGGGAGACTCATAAATTGCATTAGCACATTGACAACACTTAAGCGCTTACATGACTATTTAATTAAGGTATAAACACAAAAAATATGTATCTTAATCATTTACTTTTAATTCCAACTACCCTGAAATGTCCGTGGGCTTAGTTTGGAAACCAGTGAAATTTACTAATTTTAGTGATGGGTTAGCTTGTTATGCTTTTTTTTAATCAATTTCTAGTTGATATAATATTGATGATGCATGAAAAACAGAAAAAAAATATTCAACAATACATGTCAATTATGTTCAATAACACCTGGTCTGCTCCACCCGTGTTCCGCTGGTATATGCAGAAACCAACATGTATCAGCCGATGGGGGGCAATATCAAATGCTTCAAACCTCGTTTGGGACTTACAAAAGGCAGGACAGAATGGTTGGAAAGATGGTATAATCAATTCACCAAAGAAAAAAAGCAACAAATATTAATTTCTCTCAAGGGTTTAAAGTTATATAGGAAGGAAAGGAAAAAAAAAGCTATTTGTATTGCATTGAACAATATGTGCTACATAATATTGTTAGGCTACTTTTTGAGCCACTTTTAATGCCATCTTGTTCTGTGTTAAGGATGCCCTTACAAAACAAATTTGCAAAGCAGCAAAACTTCCAGATCCAGTTAATGAATCATTCATTTAAAACATACGTGTGAAATCATTGCACCCCCCAAGATCGCCCATAGGGGTTGGGTATGTTGTTCCTATATACTCTAAAGAAAATTCACAATAAAAAAAAGGAAAAGTTACAACTATCAGAGAGCCATTGTTCAGTCTGCTTAAATTTACAGTAGGGCTGGATCGTCAAGAGCCTTTGCAGTGTCACTGTTCACCTTGATCCACCCTTGCAAAATACATGGGCCGATAGAAGAGAATGAATAAAAAATAAAGAGCACCTCAAGACAGTATAACCCAGTTCAGTTTCTTTTTGCAAGATCAGGATCTCATGAAGCTGTGTGCGCATGCCAAATTGCACTCAAGAGTAGGAACCAGCCATTATTTGTCACGCAATTCTTTCTTTGGAAGTAAGTCAGTTCTATATCTGAAATTGAACCTCATACCTATAACCATGGTGGCAACAAAGTATAAGTAAATTATGTGAACTTAAAGAAAACAAGTTCTGTTCTTTCTTCAAAACAGAGATCATAATTAAGGAAAAAATTGAAATCGTTAAAATGAGTGTCAAGAATGCCTTCCATGTATGATGTTATTCTGAAATCTATACAAGGGAAGTGACTATATAAAAATGGCATGATTACTCCTGGAAGGTCCAAGAAACTGAATTGAAAAAAAAGGTTTCCTAAATAATATGCAAGGAACTTCCAACCATATGCTCCAACAGCAATTTGAATGTTGAGCAACTTTCTTTTCAATCTGAGCTGCTATATCTCTCATTATTCATGTCTGTGGCTAAGCTAATCTTTAGGCTGCAGCAGTTTGGAAGTTGAATGTGAAGGGTGATTCAGGCCCTTGAATGTATCAGCAATGTTTCAACTTTTAAGCTAGTCTTTGGCAACATGAACATCTCATTCAGGCCCTTGGAGCATGAGTTACCAAGGGAGGTTGACTCAGCCAACATGTGTTAACTTGTGAATTCCTTTTTACAAAGAATATAACTTTTGACAGAGGCTAGTATGTGCTTCCCGAGGTGAAGCGTGAGAACGAAGGTGGACTCATTCAACCTGAGGTCTGGTTTAGACATGGCAAGGGTGGTGTTATTTGTGATCCAGATGAAATGACAGACATGGAAATCAGAAACCAATGTGCCTGGACGTTTGACTCAGAAAAAAAAAAAAAAGATTCTGGACAGAGTTGTAGAACTTATAAACTATTAAATTAATCCATATAATTTTTAAGTTCTAACATTATATACTTTATATACCTATAGAAAGAGGCTTAAAAGTGTATTTTCATTATTTAATAATGTTCTATAGAAAAAAGAGGCATTTAATGTTGCATGGACACGGGAATTGGAATCAAAATCCAACATGTGGATGTGGGCATTTAACTCAGCAAGACAAAAAACAAGGACTCACATACATGCCTATTAAAATAATTAATATATTATAGCATAAAACACCTATAGAAAAAAGACTAAAAGTTTATCTTCATTAATAACGTTTTATAGGATAAATGGCACCCATTGCTTATGTTAGTTGTTCATTTATGTCAAACAATGAATGAAAAAAGAAAATATCATGCAGAAGCGCCTCTCAAGAACTGATGGAGTGTCTAGCAAACTTCATCCATTTGGAAGAGTCATTGCAACACTAACCTTAATATATATTCAATTGGTAATCTGGGACTTTCAGGAGTTGAAGGAACTTATAGGGACCATATGGTATGATCTTTTTGGTTTATCCTAATCAGAGAAAAGAACCCTATGAGAGTGGAAGTCCTATTCTCAATTTTTAAGCTAACTTCAGGTGGTCAAAGGGTGCATACATAATCTTTCATAGGGCCCTCCTTAAAGAAGCCAAGCCTTGGCATTCAGAATTAACAACTTGCTTCATGGTACAGGTTGTTTACTTTTTATTCTGCTAAGTTTAGGGAAAAAGGAGTATACTAGTGATATGCCATCTGACAGGTTCAGAAGTTGAAAAACACTTTTTTTTTTATCGATAACAGAAATCTTTATTAATGAATAATACTTGTGAAAATTAATTACAGAAAATGGGGAGTTTAACTATCTTAACTCCCCAACATCAAAATGGCAACAAAATACTAAAAATGTGCCCAAAACAAAGAATCCTTAGCCACCCCTTGCTTAGCTAACCCATCAGCCATTGAGTTAGCACTTTTCTTCACCCGACTGTATTGCACCTCTAAGTCCTTACACAGCCAATTAAATTTCTTCTTCTCATTGCTGTAGCTCCACAAGCCACTGATATCTCCTTTCAGCCACCTAATCACCACCTTCGAGTCCCCCTCAATCACTAAGCATCTAATGCTTAATTCTCTTGCTTTTTTGGATTCCTTCAAGAACTGCTAGAATTTCGGCCCTAAGAGAGTCATCCTCAACAATTGGCCTAGAGAACATGGCAGTAATATACCCCTCTTCATTCCTGAAAACACCCCCTATCCCAGAGGGCCCTGGATTCCTTAAGCTACATCCATCAAAATTCAGTTTTATGAATCCGGCGGGAGGGGGCGTCCAAGTTGGACTACAGTTCCTTTTATACATAGCAGCAGTAGCAACCTCTTTCCACTTTCTCAGCATGTCTGCCATAGAGAATTCAGAGAATATCTCCATTGATTTCAGCCAATGAGCAACCCTTGAAAGTATCAAATCTGTTAGGTTTTCTGTGGTTCTCTCCTTATCTGAAAAAATTCGTTAATTTCTTTCTTCCCATATTGACCAGCACACTGCAGCCCTAATGCTTCTCCACATAATCTTCCCCCTTCTCTTAGGCCAACTAAAGAAAGAAGGAGAGAACAAACATTGCACACTCACGGGGGGATTCCAAGTATACCCAAAAAGGGAAAACACCCACTCCCAAACAGTCTTAGTAACTGGACAAGTAACCATAATATGATAACCCGTTTCCCCATCAGCTTTGCAAAGAATACACCTATTGGGAAGTAAACAGCAGTTGGGGCTCTTTCTTTGAAGCAAGTCATTTGTGTTAACTCTTTCCAAGAAAATTTCCCAACAAAAACTACCAACCCGAGGAGGAATGGGTTTGCTCCAAATCTCTTTAACCGGGAATGACAGCCCAAGCGGAGTAGTAGGTTGGGCTAATGTCTCAAAAAACGAAGCACAAGAGAAAGAGCCGGATGAAGGGGTCCAGATTCTGGTGTCTCCCTTACTAGGGTTCAAGAAAACATTTTCAAGGATGGTTAGCAAAGATGACATACACCCCAAATCTGTATCCCTTATTGCCCTTCTCAACCCCAAATTCCACCCAAACCCAGAAGAAGAATCCGAAGGAACCAAGAAGGAGAAAATGGGTTCATTTTTCAAATTTGACAAAGCAAACAATGATGGAAATTGGTCTTTTAGGGGTAGGTCCCCAACCCAAATTTGCTCCCAGAATTTTATTCGATTACCGGAGTTCAAATCGTACCTAATCCAAGGGGAGAAAACTGGAAGCAAATCATGAATGGCTTTCCACGGGAATGCGGTAGTAGTCCTTGCCAAAATTCCAGGATCCCAGTCATTCTCATCTAGCCCATGTATGCTAGCCACAATCTTCGTCCACAATTTGTCCCTTTCCAACGGGAATCTCCACAACCATTTCCCCAATAATGCCATGTTCCTTTTCCTGATATTCCCAATCCCAAGCCCCCCTAGCATATTGCTCCTATTTACCACTTCCCACCTCACCCTATGGTCTTTCTTCTCCACTCCTGGTTCCCATAAAAAACCCCTCATTAATTTTTCTATCCTGTTGAAGACCTTTGTAGGAATCTTAAACACTGACATGAAGTAAATAGGAAGGTTGGAAAGGGTAGACCTAATCAAGGTGATTCTCCCCCCAAGAGAAAGATAATTTTTCCTCCAAGAAGCAAGCCTTTTCTCAAATCTCTCTACTACTGTGTTCCAAAAGCTTTCATTCTTGGGGTTATCTCCTAGAGGGAGGCCCAAATAAGTGATAGGCCACTCTGAGATAGCGCACCCTAACACACCTGCACAATCACTTACTTCCCTTTCCTCCAAATTCACTCCCACCACACAACTCTTATCGAAGTTCACTTTAAGATTAGACATATGCTCAAAGAGTTGTATTGTTAGTTTTAGGTTTCTGATCCATCTTATATCCCCACCCTCAAAAAATAGGATTGTGTCATCTACAAACTGCACGTGTGTAAGTGGTACTTCCCCCCTTCCGACTCTTCAACCTCTTATTAAGTCTCTAGAATCGGCTCTATGTATCAGTCTCCCCAAGACATCTGCAATCAGAGTAAAGAGAAAGGGGGAGAGCGGATCACCTTGTCTTATTCCTCTCATGGTCGGAAAGAAATCTATTGCAGTTCCATTCACCAATATCGAGTAATGGCAACTCCTGATACAACCCCAGATCCATCTACACCATCTGTCTTCAAAACCAAAACCTTTCATTGCCTCCACCAAGAAGGACCAGTCAACTAGGTCATAAGCCTTCTCTAAGTCTAGTTTGCAAACCACTCCCTTTTTCTTGGATTTCCTAAAATTCTCTACACTCTCATTTGCAATCAAAATTTGATCAGTGATCTGCCTTCCCTTCACAAAAGCTCCTTGATTGGGTTTGATAATGGCTGGAAGAACTTTCTTAATTCTTAGAGACAAGACTTTTGCAATTATCTTGTACAGACTATTCACCAAACTAATTGGCCTGAAATCCCATGGATGTGATGCCTCTTTCTTCTTAGAGACCAATGCAATGAATGTGGAGTTTAAACCCGGATTAATGATTCCCCTCCTGTGAAACTCCTCAAAAACCAACACTAGGTCCTTCTTCACAATATCCCAACAATCCTGATAAAATGCCATTGTAAATCCATCTGGGCCTGGAGCTTTCGTTCTATCCATTGAAAATACTGCTTCCTTTATCTCCTCTAAGTCAAAGTGTTTCTCTAACCCCACTCTAGTTTCTAAACTAAGAGTTGGCCATTCCAGCCCCTCCACCCAAATCCTCTCATTTAGAGGCCTTCCAAAAATTGATTTAAAATGGGTTGCAAAAGCCTCTGCTATTTCTACTGGTTGGGAAAGAACAACTCCATCAACTTCTAGCTTAGAAATGATATTCTTCCTTCTTCTAGTGTTTGCCACAGAGTGAAAAAATCTAGTGTTTCTGTCTCCTTCCTTTAACCATTTACATCTAGACTTTTGTCTCCAACTTATCTCTTCCTACAATAAGAGATCCTCCAACTGCTTTCTAACCCTCCATCTCAATTCTTTGTCTTCTTCTCCAAAAGAACCCCTTTCCTCCTTCAAGTCCAGTTCCTCGATTTGCTCCATTAAAATCTTCTTTCTTTCCCCCATTCTTCCAAATTCCAGACGGTTCCACTCCTTTATTTGAGATTTTAGGAATTGAATTTTTTTGTGGAATCTCATCCCCTCCCATTCAACCAACGGATTGTGTTGTTCCCACCATTCTTTGATCTTCTCTATGAATCCCAGATGGATCAACCACATATTCTCAAACCTAAAGGGAGCAGGTCCACCTCTTCTTAAGTCCTCCTTACACAACACTATAGGCCAATGGTCTGAAGTGAGTCTAGGGAGTGCTCTAGAATTTAGGTTCCCCCAATGCTCCTCCCAATCTGTTGAGAACAAGAATCTATCTAACTTAGAGCAGATTGGGTTAGATTGAAGGTTGGACCAAGTGTAGATATTGCTTTGGATCGGGAATTCCTTAAGCTCAAAAGTATCCACAAATTGATTGAAATTTCCCATGCTGGTTGTCACTCTCTGTCTGGGATTGTTGATTTCCTCTATGAATCTTACTACATTAAAGTTCCCCCCCCCCAAACACACACCAAGGTCCTTCCCATAGGCCCCTAATATCACTCAATTCTTCCCATAACCTCTTCCTCTTCCTATAGTCATTGGGGCCATATACATTTGTTAGTACCCATTCAAAACCATCTTCCACCTGCCTGAATTTCATAGAAATTGAAAGATCCCCTATCAGTTCTTCCAAACCTACCACCACATCTTCCTTCCACAATGTTATGATCCCACCCGAGGCTCCCCAAGATGGTGTAGCCACCCACTTTATCCCTTTAGAACTCCAGACACTTCTTGCCCATCTACTATCGAAGTCCATTCTCTTGGACTCCTGGATTAACACCACATCCGGATTGAACTTCCTAATTACTTCTTTGATAGTTGCTCTCTTCCTTGCATTACCCAATCCCCTCACATTCCAGCTTAGAATTCTCATCTCAACTTTAGAATTTAACCCTAAAAAACCACCAGATATCTATTTGAATCCTTTCCTTCTATCCCCTCTCACCCCAAACTTATTATCCCCCTCGATATCTCTCTTTAATCTCTCCACTTCACTCAATTTTCTTTTCTTAATCTTGCTCGCCTCCTTTCTTTTTATTAGGGAAGCTTTTAGATCATTTAGATTCTTCAGCTTACACCCCAGCTTTCCAACAAATTCAGCCATCGAATCATCCTTCCTAGTCTCCTTCCCTTTTTCATTTCTGTTCTCTCCATAACTAGTCCTCTCCTCCATTCTAACCTCCTCCTCATTGCACACCAGCTCAGACCCATTTGTAGCTCTCCTTTGTAGCTCATTTTTCTCGATTTCACCCATTATGCTCTCAATGGTTCCCCATATTCTTTCTTCCCTTAAAGTTCCCTCCATCCTCACCTTTCCCCCCTTCTTTCCTCGAGGACTCAGTGTAGCCTCCTTCTCATGGGCTTCTGAGACTGGATTGGGAATGAAATCTGGAACAAGAGAAACAGAAGCCGCATCAGTAGCAAAAGCTAAATGAACAGGGTTAGCAGGGTTACCTGGGTTCGGCTGGGCAAAGGGAATTGGGATTGTAGACGGACAGATGGTTGTCAAGCCCAGTGTGTCAAAATTGGAGTTTTGTCTCCTCGTTTTGGAGGGAAATATTCCCAGTCATTCTGTTTTCACAACGACTGCTCCCCTTACCTGATTGTTTACCATTCTGTGATGTATTCTTGCTCAGTTCTGGGTTAACATAAGCTAACACCTCAGTTTTCCGTACAACACTAGTGCTTGAGAGAGGCTTTTCCAGTTTTGGGCACTAGAATTGCCCCCCACCTCTTTGATTGTGAGTCTCTCTGTTTTCAGCCTCTGTGTTGTGCATCTCTGCCTCCTTGTTCCCTTCTTGTTCTCCCACCAAATCACCAAATCTCCATGGAATAGGCAGTCCAAGTTTAGGGACTCCTTGTTATGATCCTCTTGAGATCCTTCATCTTCCAAGCTTCCAAAACTTGAAATGTCGTCTGAACTCTCCTCCTCAAAGTCACTGTCTGAACCACAGCTTATCCACCCTTCTTGGTCTTCTACATCCCTCTCTTCTTTCTTATCCCTCAAATAGCGCGGATTTGGGCGATCTGCTGCCCTACTTTCCTGTTCCTCAACCCAATCGAGGGACCCAACACAGAGATCGAGTTTCTCTCTCTGTTCAGCATTTTTCCTTTTGTTTCAGTTCGGCCAGCACTGTTTTGGAAGATGATAGATGGGATTTTTCATCTAAGAGTGTCACGTGGGCCTCTAAGAGTGTTTATACTATCTGGCTCACCCAATCTTCGAACTGGCTCAGAGTGTGCGCCCTGGTTATTACCACCCGAACCCAAACCCCTTCTTGCCACATCAGCATAGGACTGTCGACCGTAACCAAAAGTCTTTTGTTCAAAAAAATTTGAATTAATTGCTTTAAATGGAGCGCTTTGGGGCTGGTTAACCTCCTGCGACTGTTCCCCTTCTGTTTTCATTGTACCAGTTTTCTTCTTCAGCCCTTGAAAGCCACGTGTACTCCAACCGGCCGCCTCAGCATCTCCCTTTTCAGATGTTCGTCTTCCTCAAAGTGATGCCTCAGCTTCTGAGGCAATCCAAACTTTGTACCAGGCACCATCCGAGCATATCTCAATCGAATGGGGCACTTTGTTATGGGCCCAGGCGTAGGATCTCATCACGGGTCGGTCCACCGGGAGAGACTCCTGCTTTCCCTTGCCCTTCCCCTTGCGTACAGACCCTATTGTGGCAACTGAGTGGGTGATTTGTCCAAGAGATCACCCGGACTCTCCTTGCACCTTTCTTGGTCGAAAAACTGAATGCTTTTATTTCAACTCATAGCTCCTTAAATAGGAGATTACAAAAGGGGATTCCTTGTTGGATTCGGCTAGGCTAGGGTAATCCATATCAAACTCAACTCCTACTTCTAAATAAATTACCTACTTCTAATGGTAATACAACTCCTACTTCTAGCGGCAAACAAAACTTTTACTAAGAAGATAAGATAAGGATAAGGATAAGGGATAAGGGATGAGGGATAATGCAGCTGGCGGCAAGTTGGCGAGCAGAGCTGTTGTGGCAAGATAAGTGTGGGCCCACCCTGCTGAGCTGTCGTGTGGGCCCCTCTCTAGTGCTGCTGCCGGATGGTGCGTGCGTCTCCTAAATGCTGCTGCCTATGATCGCGTGCGTCCATAACACACTTGTTCTGGTTTCAATCCTGCAACTCTAAGTTCCACTGCTCGCAAGCTCCTCTGGTTTATCTCCAACACTACTCCACCCAAGGTTTTTGCTACTTTTTCAAAAGTTGTTTCGTTCTAGAGGTGAAAAGGAAGTCCTAGCAACTTAATCCGAAAGCTACCTTCTTCTGGTTCGATTTCATTACAGATTGGGACCCATTTTTGTATCTGTACCAATCCGCCATCGATCTGTATCGTGTTGAAGCTCCACTTCTGAACATCAACTTCCAGGATAGCTTTCTTCTCAGAGAAAGGCAATAGTATAGCATCACCTTCCAGCTTTAACTTTTGTACCACTGCATCTAGGATTTTTGTCCAGTCCTTTACTTCCCTTTCAACCGTTAGAACCATTCTGTGCTCCCAATTTTTCCTCCCTTTTTCAACTGTTAATCTCCGACGTACGGTTGAGCTTGCTACCGTTACTTCTTGACAGACAGGGGTCTGGTCCAGGTTGGTATTAGGTAACCACTGGGAGGAGGAGTTACTTCCGTTCGGTGATTCTTCTGCTGCCTCACTCTCAACTTTCAAGTGGAAAGATTGAAGACTGCCAGCAAAGGAGGCCCACCCTTGTTTCCTCAGACCTTCAGGCACGCAAATCATCTGCTTTTTATTAATGCCAAAGTGTTCTGAAACTGTGAAAAACCAGCCTCTCTCGTTCCTCTTCAGAATTTGCTTCATATAATTTTCCAGAGTAGCTGAAAGAATTTTTCTACCCTTCTGCCTTGATGGAGTTAACTGTTCCATCTACGAAGTCTTTCAGCCAGAAACAGGCTTCCTTTGGTAAAAGGATCGTAGCCCTGCTACCTTCCCTGAAAAACACTAATTTTTATGATCTAATGCTGAGGCTGCACACTTCTCAATAATCTGTGAGCTTAATTGGATCAGTACCAAGGTTGGTTAATTTTTCTCTAATTGGTAAGGATAAGGGGACAGTTTTAGAATGACTTCTAATAGACATTAATAAAAAACTCAGAATGAAAAGCCCACTTAAACTGTTCTTTTCTAAGATGCTAATAGGTAAAAAAAGGAATGAAATAAACCTACAGTCCAAATTTATGTTAGTTCTAATTGAAATATAATTAAAGAGCAATTCTTTCCAAGTTTCAAAGGACTTTTTCTTTATTTACATTATTAATCAGCTACCATCCAAATTAGATTCACACTCTCGACTTAGGTATGGATGAGGTATACGCCACAGGTGAGTCGGATGGATCATATATATGCTTCAGGGGATTTTGAGAATGCCTCTTCTTGAAGCTTATACCTCATGTCTATCAAAGAATGATGCATGTGGGTCCACGGGCTAGTACTAATCTAATAATATAAACTTAAAAAATGAAAGATTAAATTTTAGGAACAAAAATACAAAAAAAAAGAACAAAAGCATGGTATATTAAGACAAACAGTAGTACCCCTGGAATTTCTTGAGAAGAACTTCAGCACCTCATCAATAATTATTACCTGTAGCACATACATCAAAAGCACAAAGTGAAATGGTATCTGGAGAGAAAATACAGAGGTATAATCAAATTGTATAATATGCATATATATGGTTATCGTAAGTAACTCCAATATTGAGTTTTATCTTACACTGCTAGTCCTAAGCCTACATTATCAAATTAAAGTTATGTCAGGGTGGCATAAAGCATAAAAAAATCATGCCAAACCTATATTAACATGAACCTTGAATCGTTAGGTTATCATAAATAATATGCATGTTTATGGTTATAAGTAACTCCAACATTGATAGAGTGGGGTGGCAAAACAGGATTTCTCTAGGGACAAGGCTTAGTGGAATTGAGTTAAAATACCAGCAGTTTCACAAAAAAAATAAAAAAGCAGTGCTACCATCATATGATTTGTGGTCACAGAACCCTTGAAACAAGAGGACAAAGTGTAAACAGGGGATTTATTCCAACACATGGGGTTATAGGGATGCCACATCCTGTTTTTCGTAATTTAAGGCCTCTATGGTGCTCACACACTTGGCACTAGCATTGGTTCACTACAAAGTAAGAAGCCAAACATCTCAAATTTCATAACCATTTAGCCTTAATGTTTGATGTTATTGTCAATGATGAAATGTAACTTGCATAAAAAATTGTTCAACAGACTTCCTGTATACTCCTATTATCACCTAGAGTTTTTATTTCATTTTTATTTTTGGTTCCATGGGCTACAAAACAGGGATATGCCATCCTCCAAACCCATAATCCCCCAAACCTGGTGAAGGCGGAATTAAATCCAAAGTCTCACTACAACCAACCAGAAGCCTTACCAACTGCATCAGTTAGCACCTTCTCAATGGTACACCCAAAATGAAAGTGTACAACTAATGAGTATCTCCAATTAGTTTAAGCCCTTTCCTCCATGTGTCAATAGAAAAATGTGATGATAACCAAGGTTCAAAGTATTGATACAATATGCCCTATATCGGGCATATCTTATCGTATCTTTTGATTGCTGACATGCCAAATACTAAGAATTTTGATATTTTAACTTTTATTAAAATAAATATACAATTAGACAGGTCTCCTGTCAATTTTTCAGAACAAAATATAAAAATATATATAAATTTTGGTTAGCTGAACTCCCAATACGCAAATTTTTGTGTATCAATAGGATCAATACTTTGGACCTTGATGATAACATTGTCCTGGCCAATGATCAGTACAGTGAATCTCTGTAAAGTTTCTAAGGATGTATAATTGTATCTATATTAAAAATAGATTATGTATCCTATGAAATCAACTCCTAAGTAAGGCTTCTAGAGTGACTTGGCATTTATGCTAGAGGAATAAGACAAAGTTCAGTATAACAAAGCAGATTCAATAGTGGAGAAATTAGACCTTGAATGTATCAAATTGAATAGCATGAATGCATATACCATTATTAGAATGGTATAACTTGTTTTTAATTTATTTCCTCCATAAATAGAAATTATTAAGAGTGCCAACTATATGTATGAGAATTAAATTGATTTCCAATCAGCATGGACAAGAAAGAAATGATGAGTGTTGACTTCCTACAATATTACTGACATGTAATTTTGAGTGTTGAAAACACATCTCATGCAATTATAAATTTTGAAGTGGATATTTTCAATAACAAATTAAAAGAAGAAGCAAAAGAAAAGGGAAAGGGAATATATAAATTAAAATTTTGGGAGCAATCTTAGGAACTTTTGAGTCAGCACTGTAAATTGCTTTTGCTTTTGTTTCCTCAATTGTTTTTTTCTCTTTATTTCAATATTGAACTTTGTTTTTCTTTTCTTTCTTCTTTTAATTTCTTCCCGTTATTGAAAACATCCACTTAAAAATTTATAATTGCACGAGATGTGCTTTCAAAACTCACATTACATGTCAATAATATTGCAGGAAACAACACCCCAGTCCATGCTGAGTGGAAATCAACTTAATTCTCATATATATAGCTGTCACTCTAATAATTTATTTCAATAGTGGAAATAAATTACAACAATGGTTATAATTTTGGGTGTACTTGAACTGTGGTGGAGCAGAAGACAGAGTGCTAGAATTATTACAAATGGTGTATGAATTCATGCTATTCATTTTGGTACATTCAAGGTCAACTTTCATCTCTGTTGGTTTTGAGTTGTTATTCTGAACCATCTTATCTCTCAAATACAAATGTCAGCTCACTCTAGAAGCCTTATTTCTGTGGAGTTGGTTTCTAAGTACATAATTTGATAATCTATATCCTCTACATTGTGAGTTGACATTTTCAACAATAGCAACCTGAACAATGACCTTGGCTTCTAGAAAGGAAAAGGAGTGAAGCTGAGGAAAGCAATCCTTTAGGGGACAATTGTCCACCCAAAGATCCTCCCAAGATTTATCTTATTACCAGAAGCATCATCCCTGACCAGGCTTAGGAACTCTGAGCTAACAGCGAACATTTTACAACTCAGATTCACCAAATATTAGCTCATTTAAAATTCTAGAAAAGGGGTCATTGCTTGGTGCAACAGCAAAGTCTCAGGCTGACAAGCATGAGAACATTGGTTCGAGTCTAACAGTAGCAATTTGTACAAGAAAAAGCCTAAGAATAATTTGAAAGTATAGATGAATTAATTAAATCTTTAAGTTCATTAGCTTTATAAATCAGAGTTCATCAAATATTCACTCTCATTTGAAATTCAGTAAAAAGAGCCACTGCACCAAGCAATGGCAAAATCCCAAGCTGACAAGCACAAGAAGTTGGATTTAGGCCTAAGAGTGTCCACTTTGTGAAAGAAAAATTCACATCCAGTCCACCCTTCCCAATACCCCAGTTAACTGGGAGCAATATTGGTTAATAGCTTTTATTTGATGTTTTGTAAAGAAAGATCAAAAAGAAAAGGAGGTAAAAGAATACTAACAGGAAAAGAAAGATATAGAACAACTTTCCACTCAGCCCAAGATAATGGTGTCACCTGCAACAGATAGGAATGCACTTTCAAATGTACATTCTCATAAAACTGGGGGAAAATGCATAAAGTAAAACAATTCTAACAACCAAAATAGTAAATATAAGGAAGAGAAGCATTACTTACAGAGAAAAGAATAGATAATGGTTTCACATACAAAATTAGCATGTGAAGGAGCATAGTTAGGAAGATTGATGCAACAAGCCATAAATTACTCCATGGAGGGATTACACTGGACATAGAGTATAGTGTAAACAGGTCAGTATCTGAATTGAATCTAAATTTTTACAAGAATATTACCTTAAAAAGAAGTTGGTCATTACTTTGCTCTCAACTGCAAAATAATAAAGAATTTTCATTTTATGATACATAATAAATGCTGTGGGTGCAAATATACCATCTTATTCTTGTTTAGCTAATTATAATGAAAACCAATTGCTCCATAACATCACCACAACCACATAGAAATAGTAAATAGCATTTGAAATTATCAATTTTTAGAATAGTGCAAAACATAGATTATATTTGGAGAAAGATACCCAGTGTTGGTGCCTCTGTGGACTTTCAATAGCTAAGATATTTGGAGTAAGACTATGTTTTAAGTCTTCAACTTTGTCTGATGATTATATTTTTATCATATGTTACTCTGGTGTTGATGTGAATAAAAATATCATGCATTCAATGAGAAAACCATGAAGACACAACAAAAAAGAAAATATAGAGGCAACTGCAGAATTCTGCAGAAATATGTGCTGACCAACCAGTGTTTAACTAGCTTTAGATCAAATTTGATCTATCTGACCAGGATTAAACCTTGTCAGAAAGAAGATCAAGAAGTTCACAAGAAGTCCCTAAAGTTGTGTCAATTGAATGGTGGAAATTCTGATTTCAAGTATAGTTCTGTTTACCAGTTCAAAAAATCCAACATGCTAGTCAAACTTGCTTTGGAGTTTGAAGGTAATGTTTGAAAGCTGAACCACTGTAGTCGAAGTAGCAGAGAAGAGGAGAAGAAGAAGAGATGCTGAAATGTCGAACTATACTTGCCAGTCGACCAGTCCTTCATTTATAGATGAATATAGTACAAGGTACAAGAAATTACTGGGATGCCCCTGATTAGTGATGGGACACCCAGATGACTTAAATCATTAAACAGGATTAGGCCCATTAACACAAGCCCAGTTACAAGATAAGTTAAACATAAGAATGGGCTAATAAGAACTCTTATCAGCCGAACATCACTCTAACATTCTAACACTCCCCCTCAAGCTAAGCATAGATATCAATCATGTTTAGCTTGCTAAGTATGTCCCTGAACTTCGTTGATGCCAGCCCTTTAGTTAATACATCTGCAATCTGCATCTCTGGTGGAGTATAAGGCACACAGAGTTCTCCTGAAATAATTCTCTCTCTGACAAAGTGTCAATCAATTTCAATATGTTTTGTCCTGTCATGTTGCACAGGATTGTTGGCAATGTTGATAGCAGCTTTATTATCACAATACAGCTTGATAGGACCCTCGGTCTTGATACCAAGCTCATTAAGGAGAGTCCTGAGCCATAAGAGTTCAGCGACCCCGTGTGCCATAGCCTGATATTCTGCTTCTGCACTTGATCTAGCCACAACATTCTGCTTCTTACTACACCATGTGACTAGGTTTCCTCCCAAGAATGTACAGTAACCTGAGGTTGATTTTCTGTCTCCAACAGACCCAGCCCAATCAGCATCAGTGTAGGCTTCAATTTCAAGTCTACTGTTTTTTCTGAACAAAATTCCTTTCCCTGGGCAAGTCTTCAAGTATCTGAGGATTCTTTCCACTGCTCTCATATGAGGGGTCTTTGGTGAGTACATGAATTGACTGACAACATGCACTGCATAGGCAATGTCTGGCCGAGTAAGGGATAAGTATATCAGTTTTCCTACCAACTTTTGGTACCTTTCCTTATCACAGTATTCCTCACCCATTGATTCTTGTAATCCATGGCTTGGTTCTATTGGAGTGTCTGCTGGCCTGCACCCCATCATGCCTGTTTCCTCTAGGAGATCTAGCACATACTTTCTTTGACATATGTAGATTCCTTCTCTTGATCTAGCAACTTCAATTCCAAGAAAGTATCTCAGATTTCCCAGGTCTTTGATCTCAAATTCTGAAGCTAAGAACCCCTTCAGCCTCTTCATCTCTTTCACATCATTTCCAGTAATCACCATATCATCCACATACACAATGAGTGCTATAAGTTTGTCATCCTGTCTCCTTGTAAACAATGTATGATCTGCACTGCTCTGAGTGTACCCTACTTTCTTCATGGCCAAACAAAGTCTCTCAAACCATGCCCGGGGAGATTGCTTCAAACCATACAATGCTTTCCTTAGTTTACATACCTTCTTTCCAACATCATATCCAGGTGGGGGTTCCATGAATACCTCTTCATGAAGATCACCATTTAGGAAGGCATTCTTCACATCCAACTGATGAAGTTCCCAAGAGAAATTTGCTGCTAGTGACAGTAGAACCCTGATTGTGTTGAGCTTTGCTACTGGGGCAAAGGTTTCCTTGTAGTCAATTCCTTCTTTTTGTGTAAATCCCTTTGCCACGAGTCTGGCCTTGTACCTCTCAATTGACCCATCTTCCCTGTGCTTTACTGTGAATACCCACTTGCACCCAACAGTGCCTTTCCCTTCTGGCAGGTCCACCAATTCCTATGTCCTTGCTTTCATTAGGGCTTTCATCTCCTCATTCATGGCTTCTTTCCACCTTAGATCAGATGCTGCCTCTGAATACCTGGAAGGGACACATACAAAGGAAAGAGCAGACACAAAGGAATGATAGGCAGGGGATAAGTGTGAGTAAGAAACATAATCGGCTATGGGATGCCGAGTGGTACAAGAACGAACAGGCTTACGGAGAGCAATAGGAAGATCCAAATCTGAATTGAGTGAATTAGAATTACCTTGGATTGCAGAGACAGATTGATCTGAGTTCAACTGGTTGCAATCATGAGGTTGAGGGGCCTTCTTCCTTCTATTGTATGTAAGTATCTCTTTCTCTTGTTTACTGGAACCTTCAGAAGCATCAGCCGAATCTGGAGAAGCAACTGGCACAGTGGAAGTCTCAATAGGTTGACCCGGAATGTTATAGCTAGTAGTAGTGGAAGGTGTTGAAATGGGAACAAAAAGAAAGGGAGAATGAGAATCCTCTTCCAACCCACTACTCTCCCCCTGAAGAGGATTCTGAGAAGACTCGAAATAGGGTTGAGACTCAAAAAAGACTACATCCCTGGTGACATATTTTTTCTTGGAGACAGGATCATAACACTTATACCCCTTCTGCGTAGGAGAATACCCCAAAAATATTCCCTTTGTAGCCTTAGGATCCAGTTTGGTCTTCTTTGGATCTTTCACATGTATGAAGCATGTACAACCAAAAACCCGCGGGGGAAGAGGAAATTCTGGAAGAGTGGGACACAAAACAGAGAAAGGGGTCTTCATACCCAATACCTTAGATGGCATCCGATTTATCAGGTATGATGCAGTGAGAACAGCTTGAGACCAATATTGCTTGGGCACATTGTGCTGGAAAAGAAGGGCTCGAGCTGTCTCCAATAGATGCCTGTTCTTGCGCTCAGCGACCCCATTTTGCTGAGGGGTGTAAGCACATGATGATTGATGTAACATGCCTGCATCTTCCATGAATGAGTGCAGGGATCTTTCAAAGTATTCAGCTGCATTGTCTGAACGGAATTGCTTGATCTTTTTATCAAATTGTGTTTCAACCATCTTGCAAAACATCATAGTTATCCGGGGAACTTCTTCACGTCCTTTCAACAGATAAATCCAAGTGCACCGAGAATAATGGTCAATAAAACTGATGAAGTAACGGAAGCCATCAATGGAAACAATGGGTGAAGGACCCCAAACATCAGAATGAACCAAGTCAAAAGGGGCTTGAATTTCATTATTAGAAATTGGATACATTGATCTACATTGTTTTGACATTTGACACACATCACAAATTAAACTCTGACTCGGAATGCCCTTACATAATTCGGGAAACAACATTGCTAAGGAAGAAAAGGACAAATGACCTAGCCTAGCATGCCACAAGTGCAGCCTAGCTATTGACTCCACACTTTCCGGACTAGTAGTAGAAGCTTGCATGGCTGAGCTGACATCTTCATCAAAATAGTAGAGGCCCCCATACTCATGACCACTCCCAATCATTCTCCTCGTCAGTCTATCCTGGAAGACACAATGAGAAGGAAAGAAAGTTATACTGCAGTTCAAGTTTTTTGTAAGCTTTGAAACAGACAACAGGTTTGAGGTAAGACTAGGAACATGTAGGACTGATTTAAGAGAGAGATCCTTGCTTAGGTCAACCACCCCCTTTCCAGAGATGGTGGAGAGGGACCCATCAGCTACTCTCATCTTATCCTGGCCAGACAACAAATAATATGTGGAGAATAAGGAGGACATATGTGTCATATGGTCAGTGGCTCCGGAATCAATCACCCAAGAGGTAGAATTATTGGAACTAGATGCACTAAATGCAGAGGCTGTACCTGATTTGGCAAGAGAGGTGGAAGCTAAAGAATTGTTCTGGGCTAATGCCCGACTGAGAACCTCTACCTCACTAGCTGTGAAGCCCAAGGTACTTGGTCCAGAGGAGTCGGCAGCCTGCCTTGCGGTGGAAGATGACACTGTTTGAATACTCTGTGAGTTGTCACTACTGTTGTTGGTGGCAAGATTCCCACTTGCTGTGTGGCCCTTATGTTGCCTTTTGTCCTTTCTCAGAGCAGCTGGCTTCAGATGAGGGTACAAGACCCAACATTTCTCCTTTGTGTGTTTCTCACCACCACAATGTGTACACTTGAGGGACTTTTTGTCTAAAAATCTATTCCCCTTAGTGGAGACTAAGGCTGAATGTTCTCCAGGTAGTTCTGTTGACTGTGTCTGGGAGTCAACTTGCATCTCCTTTCTCCTTCTTCATTCCTCACCAGGTAGTAGACATGGTGAAGCTCAGGTAATTCCTCTCTCCCTAGAATCTGTGACCTTATACCTTCATATACAGGGTCAAGACCCGCCAGAAACTTGAAGGCTCTGCCCTCAATCTGCTTATCATGCCTCTCCTTATCCCTGGCATTTTCCCAATCCAAAATCATGTGATGGTCAAGCTCTTCCCAGAGACCTTCTAGTGTTGCAAAGTATGTTGCCACAGACATGTCTCCTTGCCGTAGGGCTGCAATGTCTTGGTTCAGTCTGTAGATTCTAGCATTATTCTTCTTTTGGCCATATGTCTTAGATACTTTCTCCCAGATTTTAGTGGCTGTAGGAAAATGATGAACAGTTCTGGCCACCCGAGGAGTCATGGAGGCCAGCAACCAAGACATAACTGTGGCATTTTCCTTGCGCCACACAGTGTATTCAGGGCTGCTGATTTCTGGTTCCTTTTTATCTCCATCCAAATAGCTTGTGAGGTCACGAGAGGTAATAAACAGTCTTGCTGAGATAGACCACTCTCTAAAATTATACTCATCCAATAGCACACTTGTAATCTGCAAGCTATGCAGATTAGGATTCTCCAGGTTTGAGGACCTTATAACAGGTCTGTTATCTTTAGAAGAAACTTCACTGGATAGTGATGACATCTTAACTTCGGTCAAGAAGTAGTTCATAGTACTGTTGGTGGTTCTGGTTAGGGCTGGCCGAAGAGTCACAGAGTTCACAGTGCTGATAGCACACCAGATAGGCTCTTCACTTGGACTAAACCAGTTCGGGTACAGAGGCAAGGAAAAAAAAATTCTGTAACTGAAGTCACCACAGTTCTGTAAAGGTTTTTCTGAACCAGTTCTAATGCAGGTTCTGATTGGCCGAAGTAACCTCAGCAGGTCCTGACAGCTCGCAACACAGTTTCAGACTTGCCGAGACTGTCACAGTTCTGAAACAGCTCTGTTACAGCAGCAAAAAAAAGTTCTGGGCTGGTAACCGACCTGTGCTATGTCGACTCCACTTGAACTTCGAGTACTGCTACTGTAAAGGGAGTTCCCCTCCTTACAAACAACACTAGGACTGCTGAAATCAGTCCTCAACTAGGTCTGTCTTATACAGACCTCTTCTTAGCAGCCGAATAGCTGCTAACTACTAGAAACTAGTAGGACTCCAGCTTCAGGGTCTTACCTCCCTTGCGCCCTACAACCAAGGAAAACCCTAGGTCGAACCTTGTGTTGTTCTCCTGCAACCCTAGGGTTTCACAGCAGCAACCCAGATAAAAAAAGATGAAATACAGCAAGAAAGATGAGATGGCGTCGGCAGTAACCAGGAAGGTGCTCAATGCTCTGATACCATGAAAGCTGAACCACTGTAGTCGAAGTAGCAGAGAAGAGGAGAAGAAGAAGAGATGCTGAAATGTCGAACTATACTTGCCAGTCAACCAGTCCTTTATTTATAGATGAATATAGAACAAGGTACAAGAAATTACTGGGATGCCCCTGATTAGTGATGAGACACCCAGATGACTTAAATCATTAAACAGGATTAGGCCCATTAACACAAGCCCAGTTACAAGATAAGTTAAACATAAGAATGGGCTAATAAGAACTCTTATCAGCCGAACATCACTCTAACATTCTAACAATGTTCATTAACTTAAAGGATGTACCACCCACCCTATAGTTTTAAATTTCATGCTAGGGTGTGCCAACCAATTTCAGTCTGTCCAAAAGTCAAGTAAGACTAAAAAAATTGGGAGATGCACCCCTGGTATTGCTTTTAAGCATTCTTGTTTCAAAATTAGTAAATCAGTATTTTTTTGCCAGTTCCTATAATTTCTTTTATTTGGGTCCACAAGAGCTAGGAGAAGACCAAAAAGGACATGGGTTGAAGTATGAAGAAAATGTTTTGAGGACCTAAAATTTAATAATATGCCACCAAACAGAGCAGAATGGGGCAAGGCTTTATTGAGTTGAGTATACAGGTCATACTAGAACTGTTTTGGGCTAATTTGATTTGTGCAGTATTAAGGAGCCATTGCAAGTTCATTTTGTTCCTTATTATTATTATTATTATTGAATCTCCTTTTTGTTTCTTTGATTGGTTTCTACATTGCATAACTTGTAGAGAAGTGATGATTAATGCCTTTAGTTTTTAATCCTTTCTATGCTTCTTGGCCCCTCCAAAGTTGAATAAATATAATTAACAGAAATGTGGAGACATTGTGGGGTAGGGATGTGCAATGGGTCACCTGCTGACTGTATCCTAACACTTTAAACATAAATAACCATATTAACAATTATAATATTTGGTTTTCACGATTACTAAACTTCCATTTTGTCAGATGTTATATTGTATTACTGAAAACCCATTATTTGTTGAATATGAAGGGTTGTCCTGAAGTTTGGTAACTAAATTTTATGTTCATATAATAAATTTTAAACTTTTCCTATCTTCCTCAAATTAAACTGACTTCTATGAAAAACTTTTAAAGTTCCTCTTTTTTGGTCAGCAAAGAAAGGACTTAAAATTTCCCATTTGCACATGGTAAAATGTATATTGAAGTATTGAACCATTATTGCCTACAAGTTCTATGCAGTCCTTAGGAAGACATGGATTTTAATTCACTAATCTAATGAGTTAAGCTTTTGGCCCTGCCAAACTGTCCACCCACAAACAGGCATCCAAAAAAGAAAAAATTATAGCAAAAAAAAAAAAAAGATAAAAAAGAAAAGAAAAGTTCAGTATCTAGGAACAGAGCTCGAGGATAATGAACTTTTCATGAACAAAAGTATGAAAGTACAGTTTAATGATCTTCTATACTGCTCTAGGCTGCAATCTGTCGCTACAAGAAAATGAAATTACAGTATATTGGGGGGGGGGGGGTTAGCCCATCCCCAACCCATAACCCCCTGAACCCAGGTGCAGGCGGGATTCGATCCCAAGTCTCCATTATGACCAGCAGGAGACCTTACCAACCAGCTGGTTGGCACCTTGCATCCAGTTAAGGTTTTCTTGGCAAAGAAAGAAAGAGAAAAGCCTAATAAACTCATGTATGGTCCTGGTAAAAGCAAATTCTATAATAAGAAAATCAAATTGAATAAAACTAAATCCCTCACAACAAAGTTATGCCATAATATGAAAATCATGACTACCCACAAAACAAGACTAGTCTAAATTGACTAAAGCAATTGTAGAAATACAGTAGATCAAACTTGATGGTGATCCCCACAATATTTTTTATTGTTTTTATTTATGTTACTTATTTTCTGTTAAGCAGTGTTTATGTTCTCTGTTATAGGCGGCAGGGCATTTCTGTCATTGTACTCTTTTATTTTTTGCTCATATAAATAGCATTGAGTGGGGCGACAGCACTTTCTTTTCTGCTCCCCTTGTTCTCTCCCTTTCTCTGTGCTCTCTCTTCTCTCTATATTCTGGTTTTTTCTTTTCATTTCTGTGCTGAAATCTAACCTAAACTAGGTTCAGCCATCAATCTTGCTGTCAACTGCAATCATATTTTAACAACATATTTTTGAGGTATTCTTGTGGCCTAAATGATAATAAGGAAAGCATCAAATGTGAAGCTCTAAAAGAGAACATTTTGAACTATCTTAGTCACTATGAATGGTATCAAATTCTGAAAAGAAATCCCTAAGCAACAAGACATGTAATGAATTTGAGAGAAGATATCCTAGCAAGGGAGTTGAAAGCTACTTTCACATGGATACAGAGATTATCAAATGACATGGTGGATGCACTAGATAGATGGGGGCTAGCAGGGACTGAATGTATTATTGTATCTAGGATCCACTCATAGGCAAATGGAAACACGAGACATGTAATCAAAGGAAAGGGCTTATCTTGGAGTAGTGAGATGGGCTAGCCAATTGGATTTATGAGGCACTCGGCACAAATTACCTTGTATATGTTAACTATTCTATTCCACACATCAATAAAAATCGTTATCAAGTAATCAAAAAAAAAAAAAAATCCTTGAACAAGTATGGATACATAAATTCGTATATAATTAGTACTTACAGAAGAGATTGGTTTTCACTAAGGTTATTCAGAGCATTGAACATCTCAACTACGACCAGCACTGTCATTGCTACAGTTGATGGATGTCGATCATCAAATACACTGCATGGATATGTTGTGTTCCTTGTTGAACAAGTGTCAAAGTTCATCTGCGATTATAGAACAAACATCAACTAGCTCGTCTATTTGGGCACAAAGAAAATACCCAAAGGATAATCATGTTAAATGAAACTTTCAAATTGTCAGAACTAAGAACATCTAATCTATACTATATATAAAAGTGGGAATGCAATGTGAAACTTTTTTTGGACTAAAATTACCCTCTACTTCTTTGTTTGAGAAAGGGTATAAAAGTCATTTTATTACAGCTTTAATGTCAACTTTTATGATTACTAAAATGCCCATAATTGTGTATTTAGTTCATCTTTAATGGTAAGGGCTGAAAATGTAACTTCAATTATAACTTCCCACCTCATTTAATCCCCTCTCATTAAGTCTTATACTTAAATTATTAACTCCCATTTTCTCTTATTAAATCCTATATTTAAGTTATTTTTTACTAATAACTGCTACTAATTAGATCTATGTCAATATTTTTAACAACATAAACCCATATATTTTAAAACTGACTAAAAAGACAAAACCATTCTTTGTCCAAGTGGTGGCTAAGAAATTCAACCATCCGAATCAAATTGATCAACCTAAGAAGTCATAGTTAGGTAATAAAATTTTTAAAATAGGAAGAAATATAGAAAATTACAAAAATGTAGAAAAAATTAGACACATTTATGATATTTTTATCAATCAAATTAAAAGAATAAGTGTAATAAACAATAATTATTTTTATTGATAATGAAAATGAAATACATAATTTAGAACTAACCAAAAATGAAATTATTTTACTGTTTGACAAAAATCAATAGTTCAACTTTTGGGTCAAATGTGTTAACATTTAATGTCATAAATAAATAATAAAAATTAATAAAATATAAAAATGAAAAAAATACATAAATTTTGTAAAAAGAAAAAATATTCAGGCACATATATAATATCATATTAACAAAAAGTAAGTGTAACATCAAAATTATTTCTACATAGAAATAAAAAAAAAAGGAAAAAATTGAACACATCTATAATTCTATATTTACACTAATATTAAAAATATAAAAAAGATTGTGGAACTTTCTTTTGAATAAAATACTCATTTTTGGATTTGGTCCCTATTTAATTGTGATGTTTAAATTGTAAATTGAACTACTACTGCTCACATCATTCCCCTCTATTTAAATCTTACATTTTTTTTTGATAAATGAACAAAAAAAGATACACCAAAAAGATAAATCATTACAAAAAGAAGAATCTAGCGAGGCAGGTAGACCTATCAATGATATTTGAAACTTCACAACTAAATCCAATTATCACATATTTGGATGAGGTGTTTATGTAATTAGATTTCGATTTTGCAATTTGCATCCGATTAATAATAAAAAACAAAATAAAAAAATACATATTTATAAAAAATTGTGGAGGATACATTATTACTATCATTATCATCATCTGGAATTGCCACGTGCAAGCACATGCACACTTACTAGTTTATATAAAGAATTGAACTCATAGATTCTTGAAGCTCTGCAATAATTGGATAAGGGGCTCTAATATTCTCATAATGAAGCTGGTATATTGTGACTTGATCAGTTTTGAGTCAAAGGAAAAGTTTGACATTCAAGGAGACCAAAGGAGTTGTAAAGGCCTGTAGTCCCTTAGACATATTTTTTGTTTTGACTTCTGGATTTAAAAAAGTTAAGAGTACTTCCAGGCATATAATAGTAAAAGGAATCATTCTCCAGTGTTTTAAAAGTGGGAGGCATAAGAAAAGCGTAGGGGATAAGGAGAGGTGTGCACCCAAACGAAGCAAGGAGCAAATTCTTGAAAATTCAATAAAAGATAAAAACAAAATTCTTGGGCCAAGAATAAACAGATCATGCCATGGATCTATAAGCATGAATTTAGGGAATTAGAAAACATCACACATGCTGAATACATTCAATTGGGTAAGAAGGATTGCAAATGGGATGGATGATACTCTAGCAAAACAAGGGGTATATAGGCAACAATTGTTTTGGGCGCAATTGTAATTTTTGGGGATTAGATCTGACCCATTGTACTATCAAGATTTAGTATATCTTAATAAAATTTTCAGTTCTTATTGCAGATCATATAATATATATATATAAACAAAATACATAAAAATTTTGGAAAGCCTTAATTTTAAAGAAACTAAATTATTAAAATTCTTATTGGCTTAAATAAGAATATATAAGCAAAACATGTAAGACAAATTCAAAGTGAAAAGAAGCTCAGGGCAAAAAGGGGGGAGGGTTCTTATCTTTATGGAGTTAAAAATTTTGTCTTGGAATGTGAGGGGTTTAGGGTCGGGGAGAAGAAGGTTGGTGGTGTGCGACTTGTTGAAGAGATGGGGGTCAGAGTTGGTTTTCTTGCAAGAATCCAAATTGGAAGTGGTGAAATCTGAAACAATCAGGAGTATCTGGGATAGATCGAAATGCAAGTTGATTGACTCCCATGTTGGTGAATTCTCTATTTCAGTTGAATTAGAGTGGGATGGGGGGAGTGAGGGGTTTATTTACTAATGTTTATGGTCCAACATTAAATGAAGAAAGGGAAAGGCTTTGGAAGGATTTATCAGAAGCAAAAGGGTCTTCCACAATTCCTTGGGTCGTAGGGGGAGACTTCAATGTCACTAGATTTATGGAAGACAGAAATGGAGGTAGAAATGGAGCTAGAGACAGGAGGCGATTTGCAAACTTTGTGAATCAATTTGAACTAATAGACCTTCCTCTATCAGGGGCTCAATTTACGTGGACAAACAACCAAGATAATCTTATCCTAGTCAAACTTGATAGATTTTTGGTGTCCCCGGGGTGGGAAGACCTATTTCAAAACCTGAAACAACTGGCTTTGCCAAGGTCAATTTCAGACCACTCCCCTCTTCAACTACTTTGTGGTGGGCAAGCCTGAAGAAAGTTAAGCTTTAAATTTGAGCATGCCTAGTTTGAATAAGAAGACTTTGTACCTTTTTAAAACAAAAAAACACTTGGACTGAATCTCAGGTGGTTGGAACAAGCTCTTATATATTAGCAAAGAAATTGGGTGCAATCAAGGAATCTTTGAAATCTTGGAAGGCAGAAAATTGGAACAAGTCAGAGAAAGAAAAGAAGAGGTGTCTTGAGGAAATCAAAGAGATAGATAGAACAGAGGAAAGACGTCCCATTTCAGAGGAAGAAAAGAAAAGAAGGCTGTCAGTGAAACTACTCCTAGATAATTTAGCCTACAAGGATGATCTGAAATGGAGGCAAAGGGCAAAGGTGAAATGGCTCAAGGTTGGGGACATAAATTCTAGAGTAAATATAGTATAGAAAAGTTTGAGCTTGATGGAGAGGTTTGGAATCTTGGCGAGACAAGAAAAGAATGGTTATAAACTTCTTCTCGAATCTCTTTAAGGAAGAATGAAAAAAAAGTTAATTTCAAAAGAATTTCTGAGCAACAAAGATGCTTGGAAGCCCCTTTTTCTGAAGAGGAAGTTTGGCAAGTGAAAAAGAATCTTGATTCAGAAAAATCCCCGGGTCCGGATGGGCTTACCAATTTATTTTACAAAAGCTGTTGGAAAGTGGTTAAACCAGTTGTGATGCAGGTTTTCCAAGAGTTCCATAGGAACACCTCATTGGAAAGAAGCTTAAATGCCACGTTCATCTCTTTGCTCCTCAAAGTTGAAGGAACTACAAACTTGAAGGATTTCAGACCTATTAGCCTCCTGAACAGCTTCTATAAAATTCTGGCCAAGGTTTTAGCAAAGAGGTTGAAAAAGGTATTGCCTAATGTGATATCTCAAAATCAGTTTGCGTTTGTCCCCGGTTGCCAAATGTTGGACAGTGTCTTGGTAGCAAATGAATTAATTGATTCAAGGTTAAGGGAGGACAATCCGGGCCTGATCTGTAAACTTGATCTTGAGAAGGCTTATGACAATGTCAATTGGAGATGTTTGGACTTCATGTTGGATAAAATGAATTTTGGGCAAAAATGGAGGAATTGGATAAAAGCATGTGTCACCTCTCTCAAATTTTCAGTCATCCTAAATGGCTAATCAGTGGGCTTTTTCAAAAATTCTAAGGGGCTTAGACAGGGAAACCCTTTCTCACCTCAATTGTTCATTTCTGTGATGGAAATACTTACTATTTTCATTCAAAAAACAGGGGAGGAGGGTGGTGGAAGGGTTTTGAGGTGGTTCCCGGAGGGGAGAATGTTCAGGTACTGCAATTTGTAGATGACACTTTATGCTTTATGGAAGCTAATGGAGATCACCTAGATCTATTAGTGGGAGTTCTCAGCTGGTTTGAATTAGTGACAGGGCCGAAAGTTAATTGGAGCAAGAGCTGTTTGATCCCTGTGGGAAAAGTGGAAAATGTAGAGGATTTGGCAGAGAGATTAGCTTGTCAGGATGGGTTCCTTCCAACAAAGTATTTGGGACTCCCTCCAGGAGCAAAATGCACTTCAGTATCTGGGAACCAGTTTCAGAACAGTTGGAAAAGAAATTGGCAGTTTGGAAGGCTAAATACTAGTCCTTGGGGGGCAGAATCACCCTTTTAAAAAGCTCCTTATCCAATCTGCCTGCATTCTATCTCTCCTAATTTCCAATTCCAAGTAAAGGGGCCCAAAGAATTGAGAGGCTGCAAAGGGACTTTTTATGGAAAGGTTGGGAGGAGGACAGGAAGAAAATCCACTTGGTGAATTGGGATAAGGTATGCTGTCTGAAAGTTAAAGGAGGATTGGGTATTAGGCGAATGAGGATTTTAATGAGGCTCTTCTTGGGAAGTGGATCTGGAGGTTCAGGTTGGAAAGAAACAACTGGTGGAGGAAGTTAATGGCAATTAAATGCAACACAGATAGAGGAGACTGGATTACCACTTCTTCTCTCCCCTCCTTAGGCTGCTCTGTATGGAGGAAAATAATGGACATTCTCCCCATTTTCAGCTGAGGCTTAAGCCCCAACCTTGAGAAGGGTGACAGGCTGTCCTTTTGGAAAGATCCTTGGTGTGGAAATACTCCTCTATCAGAGTTATTCCCACAATTATTTCAGTTAGCTGAGCACCAAGATGCAGTGATTGCTGAATGTTTTAAGAAAGGCGCAAAATTACAAAAAAAAAGTCAGAAAATTCCAAAAAAATGCCAAAAAATTAAAAAAAATGCAAAAAATTAAAAAATATTAAACATAATGTTAATAAAAATATAAACTTAAATTTTAAAATAAATTATTTAAAAAACCTATTATCTAAAATTAAAATACATAAACATAACATGTAAAGTGTATTCAAATGAAAATTTAAAAATAAAAGCAAACATATAAAGCATTTTCAAGCATGTAAAACCCACAATCTCTTTTTTTTCCTTAATTGCATTGCTTCAAGTAGTTAATGTAATGTAAAACATATTGCATTCTTGATTCTATGAGTCGCTAGCACGCCCCTCAAGGAAAGCCCGAACAAGGCACGCCCCTCGCCTGTGCACCTAGGCATGCCTTTTAAATCACTGGAGTACAGATGGTCTCTTCTCAGTCCAGTCACTTGCCACTCACCTGACGGTAAGTATTTCAAAGACATGCTCCAAGAATCTGGAATCCAACATCTCCCTCAAAAATCAATGCTCTGGTGTGGACTGCAGCTCTAGACAGGTGTTTAACTAAAGCCCACCTATATAAGAGAGGGGTTCAGCTTCAGGATCAGAGCTGTGTGTTGTGTGGTCAAGAAGTGGAAGATAACAACCATCTGTTTCTGCACTGCTCTATCCCTGCTAGAATTTGGAATCATTTTCTCTGTTAGGTGAGTCTTGCTTGGACTATGCCAACTTCAGTGAAGGAGATGCTGTGGAACTGGGGGTTACAGGGATTCTCAAGGCTCGCTTCAGCTGTGTGGATGTCCATTCCGGCTGCAGTCATCAGCACCATTTGGGCAGAAAGGAACAAAATATTATTCCAGAATATATACAAGGATCCGGAGGACCTGATATCTATTTCTTTTGGAAAGCTGATTTCTTGGGTCTTGGCTTCAAAGGGGGATTCAGGCCTCTAAGTTGGGGGCTAGGCTGAATTCTAAGCCTATGGCATCTGTAATCTTGTTCTGTTTGGGCTGTTTCCCCTACAAGGGTGTTTTACTTTCGGGGGGGGGGGGGGGGGGGGGGGGGGCTTTGTACTAGGATTTCATATCAATAAAATTTACCTTACCTTTTTCTCCAAAAAATAACAAAAAACCCAGTTATTAGTCTAATTGGGTGAATTATGTTATGTTTGAAATTATATGAAAAAAAAATTTCCACCAACAGTTCATATGATCACAACGCTTTCTTGCAACCCTACAATAAAACACAAAGATGCTGGCAATCAAATGAAAAATCAAATCACCCAATGAGTGCCTGCCTTTTTCCTACCTGGAATCATACGAAAATTAACATATGAAAAAATAAAGACCTTTAAGGTCTACTACCGTACTATGACAATCAAGGAATGACAACATAGCCTAACATGTGTTGTGATGTGTTCACATGGTGACAATACATTTTTGTGACCTTTCAATAAAACACTAAAATGCTATCAATCAAAAGAAAAACGAAATCACCCATTGAGTGCACGCCTAGGTGTTTGATTTCAATTACACCACATGATCACAACACTTTTTTGCAACTCTCCAATAAAACATAGACATTCTATTGTTCAAATGAAAGATGAAATTACCTAGTGAGTGCAGACTGTTTGTTGCTACCCCAAGTGATACATAAACTACCCTCTATCATATGATAAAATGGAGACCACCTCTAGGATCCACTACCTTGGTAGGAATATCAAGAAATATGAAGGTAATCTAACATGTGGAGCAATGATTTCACATAATCATAACAATTTCATGTGGCCTCTGAGAAAAACCCAGACATGCTATAAGTCAAAGTCAAAAGATAAACCAAATCACCCATTGGGTGCATGCCTAGGTGATTTGGTTTTCAAGAGTTCACATAGTCATAACAATTTCTTGTGACCATCCAATAGAACACAAACATGCTGCTATCAATCAAATGAAAAACCAAATAACCCAACAACGCATGTCTGCTATTGTTACACCAAATGATACGGGAACAACCCACTATCATTATAAAATAGAGACTAGCTCTAGGATTTAATTGAATCGCCTTCTATAATCAGCTTTCTTATATTCATGTCCTTTGCCTTTTGCAGTCCCTCCATGACAGTCAACACCTCAGCCCTTAACGAATCACCTACTCCAATTGGGCCTGAAAATAGGCCAACAATTCTGCCTTCATTGTCTCTAAACACCCCTCCAATACCAGAGGGGCCTGGACTACCTCTAGGATTTAATTGAATCGCCTTCTATAATCAGCTTTCTTATATTCATGTCCTTTGCCTTTTGCAGTCCCTCCATGACAGCCAACACCTCAGCCCTTAACGAATCACCTACTCCAATTGGGCCTGAAAATAGGCCAACAATTCTGCCTTCATTGTCTCTAAACACCCCTCCAATACCAGAGGGGCCTGGATTACCTGTACTGCTTCCATCAAAGTTTAACTTTATGTAATCATTCAACGGCAGACACCAAATAGGGCTTGTAGTGGATTTATGGTACTCAGAATTGACCACTTCCTTCAGCTTTTCAGGATATCACTAGTTGAACAGGCAGCAAACATCTCCATAGATTTTATCCATCTCTAAACACCCCTCCAATACCAGAGGGGCCTGGACTACCTCTAGGATTTAATTGAATCGCCTTCTATAATCAGCTTTCTTATATTCATGTCCTTTGCCTTTTGCAGTCCCTCCATGACAGCCAACACCTCAGCCCTTAACGAATCACCTACTCCAATTGGGCCTGAAAATAGGCCAACAATTCTGCCTTCATTGTCTCTAAACACCCCTCCAATACCAGAGGGGCCTGGATTACCTGTACTGCTTCCATCAAAGTTTAACTTTATGTAATCATTCAACGGCAGACACCAAATAGGGCTTGTAGTGGATTTATGGTACTCAGAATTGACCACTTCCTTCAGCTTTTCAGGATATCACTAGTTGAACAGGCAGCAAACATCTCCATAGATTTTATCCATTGTACCACTCTCACCGTTATTGTTTCTTTGACAGTCTCTCTAGTTCTTTCCTTACCTGAAAACAGCCTTGCATTCCTTTCTTCCCACATGGTCCAGCAAACTTCTGCCCTCACACATCTCCATAACACTCTTCCTATTTTCGTTAGCCACCTAAAGAAATTAGAAGCAAACATCATTGGAGGAAGCCACCTACACCCAAACAATGATAACAACCATCCCCAAGGATTTGAAAAACTGAAAGGAATATGGGAAGGTGGAGGAGAGAAAAAGAGTCCAAGTAGTCATCTAGTGAATAGGGCTCAGATTTGTAAGTCTAAAGAGGCTGGAGGGTTGGAGATTGGACACTTGAAGGAGAAGAACACTGATCTTCTTGGAAAGTGGCTGTGGAGATTCCCTACAGAAACAACTTCTCTTTGGGCAGCTGTTATCACCAGCAAGTATGGGTTGATCACAAATGGTTGGGACTGCAACATTCATTCAAACTGAGTAGCTCCCTCAAGCCCCATGGAAAGGTATCATCTCTACCTACAAATATTTTTGTCCTTTTTTAAGGTTTAAAGTGGGTAATGGTACTAGAATAAATTTCTGGACTGACCTGTGGTGGGGAAATGCCACTTTAGCAGATTCTTACCCTAGACTTTTTAATCTCTCTTAATAAAGAAGCTACCATATCCCAGTGCCTCCCTCTTCCCCCTCTGAGAGCAACATAAACTTGAATCTTAGAAGGCCCTTAAGGGATTCGGAGATCTGTGATTTAACTGAACTTCTCCACACTCTCAGAGAAGTCTACATTTCCCAATACTCCCTAGACTTCCGTGTTGGAAACCTCACCCTGTTGGCGAGTTCTCTTCCAAATCTTTCTTCAAGGTTTTGGTTGCAGGAGAGCAGGACTGCCGTTTCCCTTTCAAGAAGGTTTGGTGCAATTTTATCCCCTCTAGAGTATGTTTCTTTGTCTGAGAGGCCTATCTTCAATGGATAAACACTTGCGAGCTGGCTGCTGCAAAAGAAAAATCTTGGCAGACTTTTTATCTCTCCTCGTGCCTGCATTCACTGTCAGGAAACAAGGTTTATTTGGAATCATTTCTTACAACTAGTTGGGTACAGCTGGGTGGCTCCAAATCACCTACAAGACCTGATTCATCAATGGCAAGGAAAAGGTCTGACTAAGAGAGGAAAGGTGTACTGGCAGATAGTTTTGCATGCTGTACTTTGGGGAGTGTGGGAAGAAAGAAATAACCGGCTGTTTGAGAACAAAGCTAAGTCAGAGTGATCTGTTATCTCACATTAACCACCGTTAGGAAAGGTGTACTGGCAGACAGTTTTGCATGCTGTACTTTGGGAGTGTGGGAAGAAAGAAATAACCGGCTGTTTGAGAACAAAGCTAAGTCAAAGAGTGATCTGTTATCTCACATTAACCACCTTTGTAATCTGTGGGCCTCCAGCACAGATAAGTTCAAAGGACTCTCTGTAAATGACCTCAACAAGGATGCTGGTAATTTCCTGTTCTCCCCTCCCTCCCCACCCACCTACAGGAGTCCAATTCTCATAAGGCAAGGCCTTTGGACTCTAAGTTTTGATGGAAGTGCTTTAGGCAACCCTGGTGCTGCTGGCATAGGAGGAGTTCTAAGGGATGAAAATGGGAATATCTGCTGGGTGTATAGTGGGCCAATAGGTATAGCAGATTCTACCAAGGCAGAAGTGTTGGCTGCACTTACAGGGATCAGAATAATTAACAGATTAGGTATTCGGAACCTCTCCATTGAAGGCGATTCAGCAAACACTATAAAATGGTTAGGAAAACAAGAGACCGGGCTGTGGTTCACTTTCTGAAGGAGGCAAGGGATTTACTGTCTGCTTCTAATGCAAACCTGATTTGGATTCCAAGGGAATTTAATGCAATTGCAGATGGACTAGCAAAATTAGGTGCTCTGTTAGAAGATTTGTACTCTGATAAGTTTCCTCCTGTACAATTCCTAAGGATCTGATCCCTGCTTTTGTTTTTCTTTTCTTCATATTTGTACACCTTGTGTACCCTTCTCCTTTCTTAATGAATTCAGTTACCTTTCTCTCTCAAAAAAAAGTACACTATTTAGTTCAGAATCCCCAATGCCCCTTCTAAAGCCCATCGTTGTCAGACCCAAATGTTAAATTTGAAGGAACCAGGAAAGTGGATACAGGCTCATTTCTAAGGTAAGAAAGTGCAAATACTTGGGGAAATTGGTCCTTAAGAGGGGACATCCCCACCCACTCATGTTTCTAAAATTCAATTCGACCCCTAGCATAAAGGTTGTATCTGAAAGGAAGGAAAAGAGGTAAAATGGCATTAATGATCTTCCAAGGAGAAGCTCGAGGTGCCCTACCCAGAATTCCAGCATCGCATCCATTATCCAAAAGCCCATGAATGCTCACCACCACCTTTGCTCACAACTTATCCCTTTCTTGAGGCAACCTCCACAGCCACTTCCCCAACAAAGCTAAATTCTCCTTTTGAATATTCCCTACTCCAAGCCAACCAAAACTTTTGCTCCTACTGACAATACCCAATTAACCCTATGGTCCTTATTCCCTTCCCCGGACTCCCATATAAAAAGTTCATCTTCTCAAATCTCCTACCCACGCCTTCCAACATCTTAAATGCTCAACATCAACACCAAGTAGGCATGGTAGTTTCACCACCTACTTTTTCTATTTGGTTGGGGAATTTATAAAAATAAACGCCTACTTTAAACACCTCAGTTTAGGTGGAAACTAGCATTGCAAGAAACACTATTTTGATGTTTCTTGCAATGGTACCACCATTTTTTACCTTTTTGTCTATGTGGCACCAATGGCACCAACTGGCTTGAATAAATAATAAAAAATGTGCACATAAACTGATATTTACTTTAATGATTTCAAGGCATAAACGTCTCATGAAAAAACACCGACGGTACATAACACCCTCATAATCTGTTACCTCACCTTCCAAATTGGTTCATGCTATGCAACTCTTATCAAAATCCACCTTCAAATTTGACATCTTCTCAACAAGTTGAACAATTCATTTCAGATTTCTAAGCTATCTCAAGTTGCTCCCTAGCCCCTCCACAGAACATAAATTTTATCATCTACAAATTGCAAATAGGTAATTGGGACTCCATCTCTACCCACTCTCCACCCCTTACAAAATGTTTCTTTTCGTTTTTCTAATTTAATAGCTATGACTTATACTCCTACCAACCTCAACTAGATACAGTGTAATTCCTCATTAACAAAATCCTAAGGACAACAAGCCACTTATCGCCAAAAGAGATAAATATAGGAAATAAGAAGTGTTTCATGAGAGTTCAATTATGGGAATGAGTTGTTAGAAATAAGTATGCAATCTTACCAATTCACTATATGGTAGTTTGGGCCCATTGTCAAAGTAAACAAACCACCATACAAATCCAGCAATAGTGGCAAGACCGACATAAGCTGAAAAAAACATAAAAATATAATCATTACCTTGATAGTTAGGCAATAAAGCATAAATAGAAATCATGGCATGTGCCATAAGGGCTATGCATTGAGACATTTAAGAGAACAAAAAAAAGGCATAACTAGTAGTTTTAAATAATTTCTGCAAAATTTCTTCCCAATCTTGTTATAAATAGCATATATTTGAATTAGAAACGAAATCACTGTAAGGGTCATCCATCAAGTCTAGACAAGATAGGAGTTAAAGGACTTCATCATGGATGACATCATTTATTGGTGGCACGTAGTTGCCTACTCTTTTACACGAAAAGATATAACCCCTCAGCATTGGCTTCTCCCTAACAACAGCTGTTGTTGGGGGAACCCAGGTAGATCAGATACTGGACTACCATTTCTCTATGGTAAGGTGATAACAAATGGAAGCAGTGACTATGTCTTAGTCATGGCTAATTAGAATATCTATAGATGTTTTCACCAAGACAATCAGCTCTAGTCAACTGGATTTCATTTCTTACAAACTTGGTAACAATTATACTTAAGCTCCAGCTTGTGAAGGATAGAGGTTGTCTGTATCAAAAAAAAAAAATGTATTACTTTATGCAGTATGCATGGTGTATGATATATGATGCACCCATACCATACACTATCATATGCCATTCAACGGTCAAATATCCTTTTTGTTTTTGTTAGTAAATTAAGAGGGCAGTGAGTGAGAATAGCTCCAGCTCATGGTTACTCATTTTTTCATTACTAGTTTTCTGGTTCTCTTTTATCTACTTTCAGGTTTTTAATTTTTATTCTCTTCTTCTAAGCAATTTATTAACCCATGACATTTCCCATTCCTTATTTGCGTTTCTTTCTTTCTTCCTGCCCCCTCCCCCCTACACCATACTTTTTGACTAGTATATGGATACCATATCTCTTTCAAAAAAAAAAAAAGAGATCTTATAGAAATATTGATGCAACAAATATATAATAATTTTATAGCTTACCTCCAATAACCAAATAACGGAAAAACAGCCACCCTGTCACAACAGCCTCACTGACCTACATTTTTTCAAGGGAAAAAAAAGGAAGGTTAACATGAAGATAAACCATTTCCTAAATTTAAACATAACTCAATGCAATTTATCAAAAAAAAAAAAAACAAAAAAAAACCACAACTCAATGCATCAAATAAATTTTAAGCTTCACAACCAACCCTACACTGTGGGACAGTGTTTACAACCTGCCGTTGACCTGGATGGTTGAACCTTCACCCAGCTCCTTTTCCAAGTCCAGGTTACCTAAAACCCGTAAGTTTGTCAAAAAACCATTGACTTGGTCAAAGGACGGCTGACCCATTTGGTTGAACAGTTGACCCATTTGACCCGATCACCAAGTCACAGGTTGTACACTAAAATGTATTGAAAATTTCCAGAGGCCATAACTTTGTGCTCGACTGTCCAATTGGGGCGATTTTTTTTTTTGGTAACTTTTCAAGATCTGCATATCATGGTCTTACCCAAAAACAGTCAAACCATTGACCCACATTAAGTATTGTTAAAACAATACTTTGGGGTCATTTCTTGTCCTTCATTAAGTATTGTTAAAAGTAAACACATTTGTCTAACCAAAAAAAGAGTAACTTTTAAACTTAGTCCATTAACAACTAAATCAATTATTTGGATTTCATTAAGGGTGTGAATGCTGCAGGGTTTTCTTGCTGAAAGAGTAGTCCTTGGTTGAAAATGAGGAAACTTCAGGGATATATTTCAAGGATTGATATTTAGAGAAACCTAGGGAATGAGCAAATCTAGTGGAAAGGTTAGCTCAAAAAGGGAAATTTCCAATTGAACTATCAGGATTGTTAAATGAACCATAGTTACACACTTAGAACTCACAGAAAAAAAAAAGAAAGGAAAAACTTGAGACTTAAATATCCATGGATAACAATAAATATGGACTTGGGTGGAAGTAAGAGGAAATGATTTAAGTTCCCATAATTTGACAATAGATCATAGTTTTCAAGGCGCCAAGGCGAGGCTAGGCGACAGGGGGGGGGGCGCCTAGGCGATGGATTTTTTTTTAAGTAAAAACATGTATCCTAGGGTCGTTCCCTAGGTTCCATAATTATAATACCATAATAAATACCCATAATTTTCATAAGAAAATTATAAACTTCATGTTAAAGTATAGAAAATCAACATATTCCAACATATTCATGAGAAGAAAAAGAAGAAAGAAAAGAAAACTCAAAAAATATAGGGGCTGAACCCCTATTCCTGTTATAGGAAAAGAAGAAAAGAAAAGGTGGAAGAAGAAGAAGAAGAAATTAGTATGTAAACACACAAAATTAGTAAAGAAAAAGAAGAAAATGTGTTGATTGGACAACATTTTATGTTCTTCTTTACTTATTGGTTCAGGTTTTGAAGTCTTTGAGGGTTCAATACAGCATTTAGCAATGTTTGTGTTGATTAAACCCTAACAAATAAGAAAATAATAACAAGAAATTAGTATATAAATACATAAAATGAATATTTTAGTTTAAAAATGTCTATTTTATAATTATAACCTCAAAAAACAAAGAATATAAAAGTTTTTTATACCACGCTATAGAGAACTGCTTGGCGATTAGGCGAGGCGCGCCTCCAAGGGTGCCTTGTCGCCTAGGCGCCTGCCTAGGTGTCGCCTTGACAACTATGCAATAGATATGGCACTGAACAGAACGGAATGGCCAGATAGGATTTATGTAGCTGAACCCATATAGTTGGGACGAGGTTTAGATCCAAATTAAGTTTTAAACAACTGCTCGCTAAGATTTATGATTGGTACACTTCAGCAACTGCTCCATCATGGTCCCTCTCCCTCAAAACCACATAAACCAAATCTTGTTTTACAAATTTAGTAATTATTTTGTATATTGACAACCAAAATATAAAATTATTAACACAATTTCATCAACTTAATCATGTATAAATGGATAGGAAGGGCCATGACACATGTAGTTATGTGAATTAGTGTTTAGGAAATCGGACTAGACTGGTCAGTCGGACTAGTTGAACTGTGACCCAGGACCCTAGCCGGTTCAGTCACACCCCAATAACTGTATTTTCTAAAAACCCAGTGAAAACTGGCTGACCGGCCGGTTTAACCAAAAAAAACGGTGAGCTGGTCCTAATTTCATGAAACCACCTGGGTCCTTAAATAATTGACATTTTAAAATGTGTTTAACAAGACTTGAACCCATGACCTCTTATTTTCATATATTGCTTAATTACCACCAGTCCACCTCTTTACTTATGTTAATTAATGACTCATTATTGTACATATTACTTTATTACGCACTTGTTTTAAGGAAAATGCAAAATAAGAGACTTGAACCCTAGTCATTTGCTTTAAAAATTAAAGAACTTGCCATCCATCCACCATATTTTAATATATTAAATGTTGTAAAGACTTGAACCCTAGTCATCACGGTTCGACCTCTGATTTGACCCCAGTTGAACCTCTGACCCGTGAACCTCTCCCTTCTCCAATCCTATGCCCGGTCTGGTTTTCTGAACATTGATGTGAATTTAGAACAACGAACGAGGAATCTTTGTGAACAAGGGACATGACTCAGAAGATAGTTGCAGGAAATCCTGCAATCTTTTCATGATTCTAATATATCCACCCTCCCCCAACAACTGATTGGATCAGAATTGTATAGTAGCAGCTCTTCTTGAAAGCCTGGACCAGCTGAGACTGGTGAGGCCTTTCCAAGATAGATGGAAGCATATAACAAACTTTCCACCTAGTGGGGACAGATTACATGGAGGCATAGGACTTTCCTTATGGGTGCACACTTAACTAAACAACTTCAGCTTTCATCCTTGTTAATTGAGAGTGATTCCAGAAAAGCAATGATATCAGCCAAAGCGTGGTAAGAGGCTTTGGAGATTGGGTCATCCTACAAGGGAATAAGAAAAATCCAGGCTCTTTTTGAATGCCCAAGTTAGACGGACCTTAAATTTTGAATTGGATACTGATATGCTTTTCAGGTCAGAAATAGGAATTCTTTTCTTTTCTTTTTCCATTTTTTAATTACAACACTTTATCTGTGTTAGAGTGAGCCGAATAGGGGTAGTTTAGTAATCTCATGTCAGTTAAGTACTTTGCTTATGTGGCTGTTTTATTAGAGTACTCTGCCCTACACTTAAGTGAGGGCAGTTTAGTCTTTGTAAGTGTAATTAGAACCTAATAAACATTAGAGGGTCGACTGAATGGGTGACTAATCAGTTTCGACTAAACCCTCCTGTTCTCTCTTTCTCTTGTCTTCTTCCTCATCTTCTTCTTCCTTCTTCACTGGTTCGGGTTACTGTAGCTGCTCCAAAACATGGTATCAGAGCGAGGTTTCTGACCTGCTTCTGCTTGTAAAGCATCTCAGATGTGTTCGTGACACCTTCTTCTTCGTTTCTGGTTAGTTAATGGAGAGAGCTGGTTCGCCCTAGGTCTGAGACATCACAGCTCGTTGCTCTCTGCTGCGCACAGTTTTCTTCATCAAGGAAGGTGATTTCAGCAGTGAATGGTTGGCTGATACTCTCAAAGGAAGGTTGGTTATTTAGTCCTTTTGTGTTGCTGGTATTTCTGGGTAAGAACCCTTCAAGAATCAGTTAGTACTGATTAGAACCAAGAGAACTAGGTTCATTGTTGCCCTAGGAAGGGCTGTGTGTGCAGTAGCCGAATGGTGTAGGGCTGCTGTGAGATGTTGAGTGGTGTTAGGGCTGCTGTAGGTGGCCGAGTGGTGTAAGGTGGAATGCAGTGACCTTGCCAAGCTCCTTGTGGTTGTGTAATGCCCTCTTAAGTGTGTTAAACAAGTCTGAACTAGGTGTAGCAGTTTGACTGTGTTGTGGTGCTTGTGATGCACAATTTTTTTGAGTGGTTGTAAGAGGGCCTACTGTTGTGTTGTGGTGCTTGTGATGCTTATGTGGGTCGTAGGTGTGTGAAGTCAGCAGTAGTGTGAAGAAGAACAAGTGTGTGCTCCCACTGTTGTGTTTAGGGGCTGCAATAGGTGCTGAAGTATCAAACTGTGAACAACATCAATCAGCTTGTAGCTGAGAAGTAAGGTTAGAGGCAACTGTGAAAGAGTACAATGGCAGCAATAGGAGATGGCTACAATGATAAGAAACCTAGTGTGGTAATTTCCTCCGACTACCTAGGGGTACAAATGACCTCAATTAAGCTGAATGGGGAGAACTATGTTCCATGGGCTAAATCAGTGGAAGTGTTTCTCAAGGCAAAGAAGAAAGTAAACCATGTAAGAGATGAGAAGCCACCGGAGGACTCTCCAAGGTTTGATGATTGGGAACAAGAAGATGCTCAAATCATGACTTGGCTGTGGAATAGTATGGAACCCAAAATTAGTGCCAACTTCATGTTCCTTGATACGGCTAAGGATATATGGGAGCATGCTAAGAAGCTATATTCTGGACAAGATAACACAACAAGAGTGTATCAGCTTTATCAGGAGTATTTTGATTTACAACAAGGAACCAAAACACTAGAAGAGTACTATGCCTGCATGAAGAATATAAGGAATGAACTCAATGTCTATCACCCCCTTACTCCAGATATTAAAGTTTAGCAACAGCAAAGGGAGCAACTAGATGTTACAAGATTTTTAGTGGGGCTGAAGTCGGAATATGAACCAGTTAGAGCCCAAATATTGGGGGGCTCTACTCTTCCTACACTTGAGGAAGTATTCTCAAGGCTTCGTAGAATTTCTTTGGGACAGACAGAGAACTTCACACAGTCTGATAGATCAGCACCTGTGACAGCTAAAGGGGTTGGACATAGTACAAGAGGGGGAGGTCATGCTCCCCGAGGAGGCCGTGGCAGTTCCATGATTAGTCGGGGTGGTCGTGACTCAGGTGGAGGCCGTGGCAGAGGGAAGAATAACTCTACAAGGAAATGTACTCATTGTGGTAGAGAGGGACACACAGTGAATTTCTGTTATGATCTACATGGCCCTCCCTCTAAATGGGCTAATCATGCTGTAGCAGGTGAGGTCGATATCAGTGACGGTAAACCGGCAGACCGAACTCCTCCCACATCTACATCTACCTCTGAGAGGGAGATGGTGAGCGTACCTCGTGATGAGTATGAACGGTTCCTTCAAACTACTTCACAGCATACCACTGCCACTTGCCCAATCAGGTATTGCTTGCATGTCATCTAAAACCTCTACCTGGATTATTGACTCTGGAGCCTCAGATCATATGACCGGGACTCCAGATGTGTTCTCTTCTCTTTCTGAAACCTCCACATCACAAACTATTACACTTGCCAATGGGTCCTCATCCCCCATATGTGGTGTTGGTAATGTTGACATGGCTTCTGTACCCTTATCATCTATTTTATATGTCCCTAAGTTTCCATTCAATCTTACGTCTGTTAGTAAAATAACCAAAGCTCTTAATTGTTCTGTTACCTTCTTTCCTTCCACTTGTGTTTTTCAGGATCTCAAGACGGGGAAGAAGATTGGTAGGGGGCATGAAGCTGGTGGATTGTATTTTCTTGACGGTGGCGGATATTCAATTGCTCTTCAGACTTCACTTACTCCTCTACAATGGCATTGCCGACTGAGACATCCATCTCTCAAGGCATTCAAGATTTTGGTCCCGTCATTGAGTCATGTGTCAGTTTTGCAATGTGAGTCATGTCAGTTTGGGAAACATCGTCGTGTGTCCTTCAGTCCAAGAGTTGAGAGTCGTATGTTGAGTCCTTTTTCTTTGGTTCATTCAGATGTTTGGGGTCCAATCAAAATAGAGTCTTATAATGGGAACAAGTATTTTGTCTCCTTTATTGATGATTGTTCAAGAATGATATGGATTTACTTAATGAAAGAAATAAGTGAATTGTTTTCCATTTTTCAAAAATTCCTTGCTGAAATACGCACACAATTTGGTGTTCCAATCAAAATTCTCCGTTCAGATAATAGTCGTGAATACTTTCTTACTTCATTTCAACAATATTTAGAACATCATGACATTATTCATCAGACATCATGTGCATTCACCCCTCAACAAAATGGGGTAGCTGAACGGAAGAACCGTCAGCTTCTTGAAACTGCTCGGTCTATTCTTCACCACATGAATGTTCCTAAACGGTTTTGGAGTGATGCTGTACTCACTGCATGTTTTCTCATTAATCGGATGCCCTCCTTCATCCTTCATGGTCGGTCCCCCTTCTCTATCTTGTTTCCCACTTTATCTCCATTCCCATTAATTCCTCGTGTCTTTGGTTGTGTGTGCTTTGTCCACAATCTAAAACCTGGAATAGACAAGCTAGATGCATGCTCAATTAAATGTGTCTTTCTTGGCTACTCACGGACTCAAAAAGGGTACAAGTGTTATAATCCCATTACCCGGAAGTGCTATGTCTGCCCTGATGTCACCTTTTTTGAGTCAGTCCCCTTCTTCTCAAGTCCGGAAGCGCCTTCGTCTCTACCCGTCCTTCCTCTTCCTCTTCCTGTCAGTGATCCAATTCTAGATGTTGTTGGAGTAGACTCATCACCTCATCCCGTGCAGATCACCACCGAACGTCCACCAATCCGGCAAGTGTATACACGTCGAACGACACCGGCCCCTCCTCCAGCTTCTACCTCATCTGCGGATCCTCTCATGGCTCCTATTGTTGAACCTTCAGACCTTGACCTACCCATTGCCTTACGGAAAGGTAAACGCAGTTCTACCCTCCATCCCATTTCCAATTTTGTTTCATTATCTCGTCTTTCTACCTCACATCGCCAGTTTGTTTCCCTTTTATCCTCTATTTCCATACCTAACAATGTTCAAGAAGCTCTCAGTTCACCTGATTGGCGGCGGGCAATGGAAGAGGAACTTTCTGCTCTTCAATATACTCAAACGTGGGAACTTACTATTCTCCCACCTGATAAGCATGTTGTGGACTGTAAATGGGTGTATACTGTGAAATATTTGCCAGATGGTAGTGTGGAGCATCTGAAGGCCAGACTTGTTGCTAAAGGTTACTCACAGTTCTATGAAGTGGACTACATGGAGACATTCTCTCCGGTGGCTAAGATCGGTTCTGTACGTGTACTAATTTCCCTGGCAGTTATGTATGATTGGCCTCTGTTTCAGCTTGATATAAAGAATGCCTTTCTCCATGGTGATCTTGTGGAGGAGGTATATATGGAGCAACCACCTGGGTTTGTTGCTCAGGGGGAGGATGGTAAGGTATGCAGATTGAAGAAGGCAATTTATGGGTTGAAACAATCGCCGCGTGCTTAGTTTGGGAAGTTCAGTGAAGTGGTGAAGAGTTTTGGAATGAAGCAGTGTCAGGTAGATCACTCAGTATTCAGCTATGACTCAGAAGCTGGGAAGATTCTATTAGTGGTCTATGTGGATGATATTGTCATTACTGGCAATGATAAATTGGGGATTGGCAAATTAAAGGTATTTCTGCAAAATCATTTCCAAACAAAAGATCTTGGAACATTGAAGTATTTCTTGGGAATAGAGGTTGCCAGGTCAAAACAAGGTGTAAATCTGTGTCAAAGAAAATATGTTCTTGATCTATTGGAAGAAACAGGATTGTTAGGTGCAAAACCAGTTGAGACCCCTATGGAACCAAATGTTAAGTTGAGCAGTGATACAGGAGAAGTATTTGAAGATCCTGGAAGGTATAGACGACTAGTGGGAAAGCTGAACTATCTAACTATCACGAGACCCGACATATCCTTTGCAGTCAGTGTGGTGAGCCAATTCATGCAGAACCCTCGTATACCTCACTGGGATGCAATTCTTAGAATTGTGAGGTATCTGAAAGGAGCTCCAGGCCTTGGACTATTGTATAAATCAGGAGGAAAACTTGAAGTAGTGGGGTATACAGATGCAGACTGGGCAGGCTCAGTGAATGATAGAAGATCTACTACGGGCTATTGCACATTTCTTGGAGGAAATCTTGTGACGTGAAAGAGTAAAAAGCAGACGGTTGTGGCTAGAAGTAGTGCTGAAGCTGAGTATAAGGCCATGGCACATACTACCTGTGAGTTAGTGTGGTTGAGGAATCTTCTACAAGAAATTGGGTTTCACATGGATAAACCTATGAGACTGTATTGTGACAACCAAGCTGCACTCCATATCTCATCCAATCCTGTATTTCATGAGAGAACAAAGCACATAGAGGTTGATTGCCACTTTGTGAGGGAGAAGGTCCTTGCTGGAGAGATAAACACAGAACATGTGGGCTCGAATGATCAATGGGCAGATTTGTTTACAAAAGCTCTAAACTCAGGGAAAGTGAACTATCTATGTAACAAGCTGGGATTATATGACATATATTCTCCAGCTTGAGGGGGAGTGTTAGAGTGAGCCGAATAGGGGTAGTTTAGTAATCTCATGTCAGTTAAGTACTTTGCTTATGTGGCTGTTTTATTAGAGTACTCTGCCCCACACTTAAGTGAGGGTAGTTTAGTCTTTATAAGTGTAATTAGAACCTAATAAACATTAGGGGGTCGACTGAATGGGTGACTAATCAGTTTCGACTAAACCCTCCTGTTCTCTCTTTCTCTTGTCTTCTTCCTCATCTTCTTCTTCCTTCTTCACTGGTTCGGGTTACTGTAGCTGCTCCAAAACAATCTGAATGCTTTTGAACTCGGGAATGGATCATCTTTTTTTTTTTAATATTTGTGCATATCATGCATTCTTCTGATGCTCAGCCTCTTCTTTTTTGCAATAAAACACAAATCAGTAACTTTCCCTCAAAAAGGAGGGTTAAACTGTTAAAGATGATGGTTTTTGGCGTAGCTGAAGTGGAGATTTTTTACAAGTGCTCCCTTTCAAAGGTTGGAGGTATTTTACCGAAAAAGAAGAATAACACTCACAGATACAGATTCCAGCTTAGAAGCAAGGACAAGAAACAAGGTGAGAGTCATAGACCTAATCAGTTGAAGAAATTAAAAAAACAAATCTAAAATTTCTTTGGCCCAATTCATTTATTTATTTTTTTACAGATTACATTACTCTATACCCCCTTTCCATATAATTCTTCTAATTTTGTTGCCAAATCAAGAACTTATTATATTTTATTGAACTGCACCAGAATAAATATTCCTAAATAAAATTAATCTTATCTGAATTCAAAAAACAACCCCTAAATAAAATTAATCTTATATGCACATGGAACCCACACTAGATAGACAGCTAGCCAGAAAAGGCCTGACAAAAGGGAATAAAGAAAGAGCAAGAGAGAAGAACATCAAGCAATCCTTTCAAACTTTATGGATGTTAAAGAATAAGTGAGAATAAATACCTTACGAGGTTTGGCCTTCATGACATCTGAATCTTGTTTGTTGAAACCAATGGCTGTGGCAGGCAGTCCATCAGTCACCAGATTGACCCAAAGTAGTTGCACCTGGAGAGTGTAAATGCCAGATGCTAAAATTTATAGCTTGTCCATACTAAATTCCAAGACTCCAAAGGTCAGCTTCAAAGCAACACGATAAAGGATCCAGAGCTAAGGAAGAGGCTCTTCACTTGATGCCTCAAAGGGGAAAACTAGCAATTATCATATCATCATACAACAAATATTTATGTTCCACAACATGCTCCACATACCAATAAGCATGGATCTTATGAGCTGGCCCTAAAAAAGAGGATTGAGATCTACAAGCTAGAACTATGGAATAGGCCAGCAATCTGTCTCCACCAGACATGCATACTGACCCTGCCTATACATAGACATGTAAAGGAAGCACAAAAAAGGCATTTATAACTTCTAAATAGGAACCCTTGTAATTGTTCTGCAATACTTAACAAAATTAGAAAGACATGGTACAATGAAAAAAATCATCCAATTGAAAATTAAGAGATAACTGTCATTAAGAATAATACATGAAGTAGTTATCAAATCTAAGAGCATTTCTTCATATTCATGTGGGTTCAGAGAACATGGTGTAATAAATGCATAGTACCAGAAGAACAGCTGAAAATATAAACCATTTAGTCTTTACATGAAATCTGATAAACAGCTTGGAGATGTTTCACTAAAAACATTGAATATAAAATTCTTTTCAGCAATACTTAATCAGCTGGGCATATATGATATTCATCTCCAGCTTAAAGGTCAGAAGCTAGATTTTTAGACTACATAGGTCAATTTGTATATTATTTATTAATAGTCAGTATAGATTGCCTGTAGGACAACTTATGACTAGTAACTAATCAAGTTGGAAAGAAGAAGAAAGCTTAGGACAAATGTCCTAATATCCAAAATACCACAATCAAGGCTTGGTATTTTGAAGTAATACTATGTGCAATGCAAAATAGTCATATAATTGACAAATTCCACAATCTCATCAATGATTGTTATATAGAGTGCAGGAGACTGGAACTTTGGCATTTAGAAGATGCCACCAAACATACATGGATGTATCTCTTAATTAAAGATGAAACATCATGTAGAGAGGACCAAGGAGGCCTTAATATTTTGGTCAACTTTTCACAGGGGATTAAGGAAAGAAAGGACTGTGAGGTGGATCTTTTCATAGGTCTTTTTTTGGATTTGAGGAGAACAAAGGAACTTTTGAAGAAGGGCAACCAGAGCTTGAAGACCCAAGAGTTTGGACTGATAATCTTGAAGGGGAAATTCATAGTTAACACTTACAATATGCCTATTATAGGGGTATCTGAAAATATTCTGGGTTTGGCTATTATTTGGGCTAATCCAGCCCCTCCTAGGGTGGAGGTTTTTGTCTGGATAGTAATAATCATTATGTCCAGGAATGTAAACCCGTTTACTTTTTATTGTTAAGAGGAATAGGATATATTGTCACTTGTGTGTCGCAAAGTCACCAAAAAGATTTGGCTTTCTTTCTCTTCATTTTCTTGAGAGAATTAGATAACATCAAATCAGGTGTGTTTCTTCTTCAGTCTTGGCCAATTATTCCTTCAGAGGAAAGAGGTGCAATATTATGGAGGATACCCCTTTCCAACTGTGTGTGGATGGGGGATTAGGAAAGAGATGCACCAGAGGTTCTTTAGAAGCAAATCCAGGCTAGTGCCCAGAGTTTTCAAGGAAATTAGTTGTTCCATTATGGGTTGGGCATGGATAAAAAAAGAATATAAAGACATCAACAGGGGTTCACTTTGATGTCAACGGGAAAGAGTTTACAAAACATCAATTATATCTAGTCTTTTTGTTTATTTTTCAACTCAATATGGAGAGGTCTTCTCGTCCTCCTTTCAAACCTTTATATTTACATTTATTAAAAATAACACTACCTTCACTGATCTTTTTAGAAAGGTGGTGAGCTTCTTTCCAAAGGATCATGAAGCTGACACAGCTGCAAGATTACTAAACCAATCTTTTGTTACATTCAGCTATAGTTTACTGGGAACAGGTTTTAGTTAAAGAAATTTGAACTTATAAAATAAGCAACTTGCATCAAACACATAATCAGGTACATAAGCAAAAGAATAATACCATTTAATTGGACTTACAGGGACAAGCGTTTCAGGTATGCCAAGGACAGCTGCGACAAAAATACAAACTACTTCACCAATGTTTGAAGAGATCATGTATCTGATGAACTGTTTTGTGTTATTGTATATGGCCCTTCCCTCTGCAACAGCCTGTACAGAACCATAAATGATCATGAAAGTGACTGCTATGGTGATGATTAAAGTGGAAAATACATTCTTGTTCTCCACAATTGTAATAAGTTAGGAAGCTATTAAGATTCAAAAGGTATATCCCTATTTGAAAGGTTGGAATATAAATTACCGCAACAATTGTGGCAAAATTGTCATCGGCCAATACCATATCTGAAGCACTCTGAAATTGGAAAAGAAAAATTAAGATCACCCAAAAAATAAAAACGAAGTCTAGGTTGCTTAGAACAAGGAAAATTGAAAATCTCCTAGAGTCTTCCAATTTGAGCAATCAAGGAAGTTGCTCAAAATAATTAAGAAAAATAAGAGCAAACTCTTACTCATTAAAAAAAGCATTGCTTACAATGTTTAGACAAAACTTATAGGAAAATAGAAACATGGAACTTAATTAAATCTCAACCATTCATCTAATGCAACTTGAGTAAAAGGAATGAAAATGACAAAAAATCATCTAAAACAACTAACCATAAATTCAAATAACCTAAAATTAAAGATACTGGTTGGAAACATATATTATCATATCTAAATTGATCATAACCTGCTAAAACAATGTTCAGTTTGTGTTATCTTGGACTGTTTAGCACCAATTCAAGGGATTGGTAAATGTTTTCATGCAAAAACAAAGCCCAAAAATAAAGCTACCATTGACACCTAGAATAGATTTCTTAGGTTTATGCTTCATAATTATAGCCTATTGTGAATCATGCACTCTTTTATCCAGAGAACCTTGACCCTTTTTCTGCTATTGTTGTGATTCACCCAGTCTTTTTTCTTCCATATATTGGCCCATTTCCATCATTCTGATGGGAAACTAAAAAAAATATGTTATTAAAAGGATAAGTGAGAAAAATAAAAGTATAGCACTTCAGTACTACTACTTCCAGAAAACAGTGGCACTAGGCAGTACCTTTGCAACAGCTGTCCCTGAACCCATGGCAATTCCTATATCTGCTTTCTTTAGTGCAGGTGCATCATTAACACCATCGCCAGTCATTGCAACCTTATTATTGTTCACCGCGGTAAGCATGTATTGCAGCCATGTTCATACATACATAGAAACAAAAGATAAGTCTTGAAGTAAACAACATCAAAAGAAAAATATATGAAGTAGGTTGCCTATATCTACATGATTTAGGGTAGCAAATACAAAGAAAAAAATCAATATGCTATCAAAGTTTCAGCTGCTAAACTGAACATGGAAGAAATTGACAAAATAGGTTTGATCAATGCACTGAGAAAATAGGTTTGACCAATGCACTGAGAAAATGTGATGATATGACCAAAAAGAATTTTCAGTTAAATCAATTTATAAACAGAATATTCAATGTTATAATTTACAAGGCTAATATATCTGGATGATAGCAGAGTTGTAGTTCTTATTCCTGATTCACATATCATTCCAACTACTGGAGAGGTTTCTTTATCAGCTCTAACAACAGGAGAGGTTGTCCTAATCACTGAAAAATATAGACTTACAACTTCATTTTGGTGCTGCAGAGCTTCAACCAGCATCCTCTTATGAGATGGTTCTACCCTAACAATTAGGCAAAAGATTAAAACTACAGAATCTTGTGAAGAGCCTTTGAAAGTAACATGGTATAACATTAACGAAAAGATCCATAGAAATGTACTAAAGCATCTTCTAAAGAATTAAATACACCAGGGATAATTTGAAGAAAAATGTCGTTCAAAATACCTGGTGAAGAGGACCATACGTTGCAATGCAAGTGTTCGTTGCAGGGCTGGAAGTTCTTCAAATTCAGAAGCAGTATAAGACCGTCCAACAAATTCTTCCAAGTCATCAAAAGCACCAATTTTATGGCAGAGAGATTCGGCTGTCGACTGAATGTGTATAACAAGTTAGAAAGACAATGCAATACTGGTAAGAATAAATCATGGAAACATGAAGTAAGAGTTCCATTTACCTTGTTATCCCCTGTGACAACTATGACACGTATGCCAGCAGATATACAAGACAACATAGCATTTCTTACTTCCTCCCTTGGTGGATCAAGCATCCCAACCTTAAGACATAACACAGAATAACTTCAATCTAAGCAAATTATAAATGTAAATAAAAAGAAATGCAAGCAAGTTGAGTAGCAGCCCAATTGAAACTGAGTATCAAACTTGAAGCATGATAATGTGTTCTGGATCAAGACAAGAAAAGAAGACTGCAGTGCCCAGCCCAGGTAGTATGCACAGAATAGAAGAGGAATTCAAGAAAAATGAAGAATTGAATATCTTTGATTCGAGATCAAACAAACTAACAAGTGACCGTCAACACTAATCTAGAAAGATGAAATTTCTTCAATTCATAAAATGTGTTTTCATTATTTTATGCCACACAAGTATATAAAATAAATGTAACTATATTATTACGAATAATAAATAACTCTAGTGCGCCTCAATCTGGTTTAGGTTGTCAACAAGTCAGGACTAGGTAGAACTAGTGTTGAACCAATTATTTAATTGGGATCAAATCATAGACCCGATTATATTGAAAACAATAGTTAAAATAATACTAATTTATTTTTATGTTAATAAGTTAAACATTTTAACTAATATTATCTTATTTATTATTTATCAAATTTACTATTTTAAACATGAAACATGATAAAAATTACAAGAAAGATAAAAAATAATATATTTCATAAAATATTTGGTTCCGGAACCATTATAATCAAGACAAAATCATGGAACCAAAACCGTTATTATGTTCAGTCAACTTAGCTCCATCAAAATAGACCCAACCCATTAGTTCAGCCCTATTTTTTCTTAAATAAATTAATGTTTATATAATAATTTATTAAATTGAATAAAATAAATAAATAAATAAAAGTTTATTTGGATGGGATTGGTATAGGCTATCTCAAATCAGACCCGACCCGTTGGCAGCCCTAAATATTGGGCTCAAGGGGAGAGAATAATTTGTTAGTAAATTATTTCTAAATAAATAAATAATTTAGTAAATAAATTTTTATTAAAATATCTCTCTCAATGTCACATCTCCTTTATTTTACTGATTTATTTTATTAAAATAAATAATTTATTTAATTTTATTACATAAATAAATGTTTAGATAATAATAATAAAATAAATAAATGAATAAATAAAATTTGAGAAAGAGAACAAGAGGAGAGGGAATCGAGAAAGAAGATGGATGGCATAATTGTAAATAGTTGTATGTGGCACTCCTGTAATTTTTGAACACCATAGAGTCAATAAGGAGGTTTGTCCTATATGTGGCACTCCTGTAATTTTTGAATATCATAGAGGCAATTACATGGCAAGGTAAAGGTGTATTTGTCTTATATGTAGCATTTCTGTAATTTTCAAATATTATAGAGTCAATTATATAGGGAGGGAGGTTTGTCTTATATATATGGCATTCTTGTAATTTAGAATGCCAGACTAAAGAGAGGTGGGAGAGGAGTAAAGGAGAGAAGGGAAGGAGAAACGCATGTCAATAATTTAAAGCATGCCTGTCAAGCCAAAAGCAAATCACGTGTCAACCTCCGCCATACACCTTCCCAATGCTTTAAGTAAATACTTATGGATCTATCTCAAGTAAATAAATTCAACAAAGGGCACAAAGGTATTATTAATAGCCCCTTCTCTTGACTCTCTCCAAATTAGAGTTTTGTTTTTGAGTTATGGGCTGTGGGAAACAAAAATGAGCCAAAAATGGTTTTGTGCTTTTGGTAAGTGTTTCTTTTAAAAATATAACAATATATAGTCAAAACACATTTAAGCCCCAAAGCACATGTGCTTTCAGGCTTTGAAAGCAAAAACCTGAGGCTCAGCCAAACACAACCTAAATTATGAGCATTTTGGAGTTGAGCATACCCATGGACACAATGAGAAAAACTATATGGCCAGACAAAGGTACCAACAACTGTTCGTGAAATGTTAGTCAATTATACTCATGATAGTACCTTTCTTGAGCCTCTACCCTGCCTCTTCCCCTGGATGAAACACTTTTATCACATCACCTTTATTATACTTGAGAAGATGGACTGGAATCCCAAATTCAGTATAGTATTCTTCCATTGCAAATAGCATCATTGCATGATACAACTTTGTTATTGCTTTGCCCAGTTCCTATGCAACAGGAGCCACCACCATGCTAAATTTAGTGGGAAAAGAGGTGGAACAAAACCCACTAGATTCAGACATCCATACCAGACTATTTCAACCAAGCTTTTCTTGCTTTTATTAATAACAAAGAAATTTCAATAGAAAATATATACAAGGAGCACAAGATAAACTCCAATACAGTGCAGATCTCAACAAAAAAGATATAAAACAACATGGACACATCAATTAATGACTCACAATCTCGTCCTACTATCAGATTGAAGTTGAGATTTTTGTACAAATGCCAATCCATGACAACAGAGCCAATATCCTTGCAGATTCCATGAAGCAGTGTTTAAGATGCCTTCCCAAAATTCTTGCATTGTGTTCTCCTTCCATAACACCTAAAAAACTGCAAAAATGTCATCCATATAATTCAGCCTTCACCTCAATGGGAGAGAAGGCCAAGATTGCTTCAACTCATGTATTGCTCCAAAATCCTCAAAGCATTTCTTATTGTTTTACATCACATATATAAATGACTTGCATCCTTTCAAGAAAATTTTTTTTCCACCATAAACACACCAGGCCCCCTATACCCAGTGTTTTAAAAGGCATGGGAGGCATACGCTTGGAGGCACTCCCAAAACACCTTGAGGTGTATGCCAGAGGCGCTGATACCTCTGAGGTGTACGCCTCTTGCACTTTTTTCATGAGGCATGCTAGAGGCGTACGCCTCATGCACATCTGATATAAAAGAACAGAAGAAAAAAACAGAAAAGACAAAAAAAAAAGAAAAGAGAAAAAAAAAAGGAAAGGAAAGGAAAGGAAAGGAAAGGAAAAGAAAGGGAAGGGAAAGAAAAAGAAAGAGAAGAGAAAAAGAGATCCCCCCTTCCTCTTCATCCTCCTCCTAACCCCCCTCCTCTTAAGGAGGCTTACGCCTCCTTGTGTTCGGGAGGCTTACGCCTCTTGTGTTCTGAACTACACCTCACGCCTCTAGGTAGTGGAACGCCTTGTCTCACGCCTCCACGTTTTAAGACATTGCCTATACCTAAAACTGCAAACAGCCTTGCTAATATGCTAGCCAGTGTGTGCGCGTTGGGGGGGGGGGGGATTTGTACCAAAATCATTTCATCTATAACATAACATTGGTCAGCACTAAGCTGTTTGTACTCCATTACAATTTGATTCTTCATGAAATTGTAGGGTTTTTCCCCAAGATGAATGAATGCATTTCTTGTTACAGATAAAATCCAAGGCATATTTAGTCTTCATGACATTGGCCATCCTTCTAAAGCATATTTAGTCTTCACAATATCGCTGTGCATATGATAAATCCAAGGCTCTGAGAAGAATCATGCAATCATCAATATACCTTTATAACAATTGTCTTCTGAATGTTAAGTTTCAAAGTGTCTCTAATCTCATAGCTTTATCACTTTTTGTTCACTTCTTTTCTGTGCATATATGTAAAGACAAGGGTATGCAAATTTCACACCAAGCATCCTCCAAAATCCTTATATGCTATCCAACCTCCACTTTGAAATCAAATTCTAAGATTAACCCATTTTGATCAATCATGATCCTTCTTTGAATACACACAATATATGTAGATATTACCTGGTGAGAATGTCATTCAAAATCATCAACTCCATATTTTTCCCAGCACCACCCTCCTCCATTGGGGGTGGGGGAGGGGGGATGGTGGTATATTTTCCATATAACATAACACTTCCATCTTTGTACTTTCTTGCTAATAAAATACTTACAAAAATCAACCATGATCACTTGATAAGCAGGAGCTTGTAATTTTCATGCAATAACTATGATTTTAGAAATAGGCCAATCACCTACTATAGAGAGCCACAGACCAAAAGCTACTTGACATCTTTCTCAAACTTCAAATCCAGAAATTGGTGTAGCTCTTAACCACAAAATTCAAAGAAATTTTTGCATTAGTCATTTTTCTGACTAGGATCACAAAGACATCACATTACATAAAGTAATAATACAATGAGCCCTCAGAAAGCAGGAACCATGGTAGGGAGAAGAAAACAATGACATCTTAATGTAAACAGATGCCTAAGAATCAAATTACAATCTCCAAGAAAACATACACACCAATCCAATGAAAGTAAGGTCCTTCTCATCCTCAAAGGAGAGAGACTGCTGTCCCGAGGGCATCCTTTTCGAGGCCAAAGCCAAACATCTTAGAGTTTCTTTTCCTGCAAAACTGACCAAATCAACAACATAAAATTAGTATGAGACAACTTTTATCTTGATAACAGAAACATATTTATTTAACATTAAGAGAATGATCAAACAAGGGAAATTAGGATGTGGAACTCTCTATGTGTTTGTCTTTCTCCTAGTTGCATCACTTCAAGTAGCTAATCTGTTGTTGGATGTCTTACATTCCAAATCCTAGTAGGTTGGGGTTGCTTTTTGTGATCAGATATCAATTGTATTCTTATTGCTTCTTTAGTGGAAACTTTGCTACCTAAGATCCTACCAAATAGAATGCTAACCTCTGAAACCTAGACTCCAATGCAGCTCGAACATCTACCGTTAGGGGAACAGTGGAACCATCATCATTGCATAGGACATTGGTGCATCTAGAAATTATACTTTCAGGAGCACCCTTCGAAAACATAATCTCCAACTGCTTTCGGCTGCAAAGGACACTCATCATTTTGCGGTCTCGAGAAAATTCTAAAACAGCTACCTGCAAAAGCATGAATTTTGGGATTTAGAAAACTCAGAGAACAGCATAACGTAACAGAGACAAGCTATGTAAAACCATGCTGAACACGCACCAATGCATAAACTATGAAAAATATGAGACCTCATTTTTCTTGTTTGTGATCATAATATATGTGTACACATTCAATAGAATAAGTTATACACAGATAAATATATGTTTATGTGCACATTGAAGAAGTACAATAAGAAAGATTACTCGATTAATGATGACTATGAACATCAGGTAACTATAACAAAGTAAATGCCATAGAAAAGAAAATGGCACTACTAAACAGAGAAGAGAGCGGCTGAAGAGAGAAGAGAAGAGAGAAGAGAGTTGAGAGCCAAAAGATTGAGCTGGAAGCGCCAGCTCTCATATTTATATTAGGGTGATCATAAAATAATCAGAAAATTACAATGGTACCCCTGCGGTACTAATACTGACATAAACAGCCTTTTAACACTCCCCGTCAAGTTGGGACATAGATGTCAATCATTCCGAACTTGTCACATAAGTCATTATGCCACGAGTGATGTGACCCCTCTGTGAATATGTCTGCAAGTTGCTTTTCAGATCTGATATAGGGTGTACACACTTCCCCTTTGACAACCTTTTCCCTGATAAAATGTTTGTCAACTTCTATGTGCTTGGTTCTATCATGCAGAACTGGGTTGGCAGCAATACTAATAGCAGCTTTGTTATCACAATATAAAGTCATAGGTTTATCAACAGTAAATCCCAGCTCACTCAACAAACTTTCCAACCACATAATTTCAGCCACTCCATGAGACATTGCTCTATATTCTGCTTCAGCACTAGACCGAGCCACCAAATTTTGTTTTTCTCCTCCATGTGACTAGATTACCCCCCACGAAGGTACAATAGCCACTAGTAGATTTCCTGTCATCTAGCGATCCAGCCCAATCAACATCTGTATGCACCTCAACCTTCAAATGTCCATGCCTTTGAAACAGCAGATCGACAACTGAAAATTTTTTAAGATATCTGAGAACTCTTTTAGCTGCTTCAAGATAGGTGGTCTTAGGGGCATGCACGAATTGACTTAAAACACCCACAACGTAAGCAATGTCTGGTCGGATTATAGACAAAATATAGCAATCTTCCTACAAGCCTCTGAAACTACTTCACATCATTGACAACCTCACCCTAACAATCACCTAATTTGTGGTTTGGATCAATAGGGGAACTTCAATCCCCTTCTGTGAGCGGGCAACTTCAATTCCAAGAAAATATCTTAGAGGACCTAGATCTTTCACCTCAAACTGAGTAGCCAGGAACTCTTTTAACTTACAAATTTCATTTTTCCAGTCACAAACAATGTATGGTCAAATTGGCACTGTTTATAGCCTCTCTTCTGTACAGCTACATGAAATCTGTTGAACTAGGCGTTTGGTGATTGTTTTAAGCCATATAATGACTTCTTCAACCTGCACACCTTTTGTTCATTGCCTTGAGCCCGAAAACTAGGAGGTAGCACCACGTATACCTCTTCTCCAAGGTCACCATTTAGGAAAGCATTCTTGATATCAAGTTGATGAAGATCCCAGTCAAAATTAATAGCCAAAGAGAAAAGGACTCTGATAGAGTTCATCTTAGCAACCGGTGCAAAAGTTTCTACATTATCTACTCCATACACTTGAGTAAATCCTTTTGCCACTAATCGAGCTTTATACTGTTCCACAGTGCCATCAGCCTTATGTTTTACTATAAACACCCACTTACATCTAACTGGTTCCTTTCCTTTAGGAAGATCCACCAATTCCCACGTACCATTTTTATGTAATGCATTAATTTCCTCTTTCATTGCATCTGTCCATTCAGGGGCTGAGAGAGCTTCTCCTACATTCTTAGGAAGGCATGAAACGAGGGTGAAATGTTTTCATAAGAAACACAATGGGATACGAGATGCTTAGTGGTGCAAGACCTAACTCCCTTCCTTTGAACAATAGGAAGGTCTAGGTCATTAGCAATAGAGGTATCAATAGTAATAGGATCGGATACATCAATAGGAACAATTGTACTTGGTTGGGTATGACCCACCCCCGCGGAATCCGATGGCATTGGTTGTACAGCTTCCGGATGCTCAACAACTCTTGAACTTGGCTGAACCTGTTTGTAGCAATGAAAGAATCAAAGAAAACACGGAAAGGAGGAGGGTCAAGAAGAGGAGGGAGCTAAACCTGTTTCTCTTTGCTCCTACTCTCTCCCTGAGGAGAAACAAGGAAGAAAGGCTCATTTTCAAAGAAGAACATCCATAGAAACATAGTATTTCCAATTGACAGGATCAAAGCATCGGTACCCCTTTTGAGATGTGGGGTATCCTACAAAATATAGGGAATAGCACGAGGATCTAGTTTACCACGAGTTGGAGACAGGTTTTGAACAAAACAGTGGCAACCAAAAACATGAATAGGAATGGAGAACAAGGGAGCCTTGGGAAATAGAAGTTGATGTGGGGCCTTGCACTTTAACCTTCGAGATGGCATGCAGTTGATGAGATATGCAGCACACATGACAACTTCAAGCCAAAATTGTTTTGGGACATTCATATGAATCAATAATCCCCAAACCACTTCAAGGAGGTGGCGGTTCTTCATTTCCACTACACCATTTTGTTGGGGGTGGCAAATGAGCTATGATGAAGTGATCCACACGAAGCAAAGAAATCTGTGAGGTCATGATGAAAATATTCTTTGGCATTATCGGATTAGAAGATTCGGATTTCCATTTGAAATTGGGTGAAGATCATCCGTTGGAAATCTTTTATAATTTTTGGCAATTCATCTCTGGTTCGCATGGGATACGCCCATGTGTATCTAAAGTAGTCATCAATAAGTGTAACAAAATACTTGTAAATAGTCTCAAAGGGTAAAGTAATTGGGCCCCAAACATCAAAATGGACAATATGGAAAGGAAAATCATATTTATTATTTTTTGAAGGAAAATGAGTTCTACAATGTTTACTCAATTGACAAGTTTGACATATAAACTTTGACATTGACATTGACTTAAACAACTCTGGAAATAAAAATTTTAAGACAAATGACCAAGACGATTGTGCCATAAATAGGCTTGACTCTTACTAGATTGACTCTTAGAGTCAGCCTTATTCTCAAGCATGTAGAGCCCATCCACTATACTTCCTCTACCAATCATCTTCCCCAAGGACAAATCCAGAATTACACAAGAAGACAAAAAAAAGATTACTGAACAGTTTAATGAGTTAGTAATACTACTAACTAAAAACAAGTTTATAGGTAATTTTGGAACATGCAAAATATTAGAAAGATTGAGGCCAACGGGAAGGGATATGGTTCCTTGACCAGCATGGTGTAGAATGAGCCATCGGCTAGTCTCACTTTATCCCTCTCAGAGAGGAGATTATAGGACTAAAAATAACTTACCAGTCATATGGTTTGATGCTCCAGAATCAATCATCCAAGGAGAGTCAGGGGAATGAAAAGACACATGGAAAGTTGTGGCAGAGTTACCTGATGTAGATGCAAATGATGTAGAAGGAGAAGGGGCAGAATCCATCTGACGAATTACCCTATCATACAACTCCAAATGGTCACGGAAGGAATTAATGATGTCCTCTCGAGGATCAGAACTAGAGGGGTGCGTCGGAGTCATAGTAGTGGAGGACTGAGTCTCTTGAGAGGCCATGTTTGCTGCGTTGAACTTTCTTGGACCTTGCTGTCCTTGCTTCTTATTCTGATTTGAACTCTGTTTCTTGCTCAACTCCTAAGCCCACTTCGGCTTCCCATGAAGTTCCCAACAAGTGTCACGTGTGTGCCCAGGCTTCTGGTAGTGAGTACACCATAGTTTCTCCTTATCGTCCACCCTTTTCTGAGAGGCCCCCTTCTTAAAGGAATTTCCCCCACCTGAAACAACATTCCCTCTACTGCCAAAGCAACAAAATCCCCTTCTACTTTCCTCTTACTGTACTAGGGCATATACTTCTTGGACAGATGACAGATGGGAGATCCTTGCTTCCTAGGACTTGCACTAGAAGTCATCCCCAATCCCCTTCAGAACTCTCTGCTATGAAACAAGTAACTTGTAAGCTTCTGTATCTTCATCACACTTCCAGTTCACATGCTGGTGGTAATGGTCCAACTCCTTCTAGAAGGAAGTCAAGTCCGAGTAGTACACAGAAAAGCTTCTCTCCCCTTGTTTACAAGTAGATGACTTTGCTTGTAACTGGTAAATTTTTGCATAGTGACGCAATTCAGAATATGTTGACTTTGCTTGTTCCCAAATCTCATAAAACATTTCAGCCCACATAAAATGTCTTCTCACCTGAGGTTGCATAGACACTAAGAGCCATGACATTACCATGTTGTTTTCCTAGTTCCACCCGTCATCTTCTACACTCCCGGAATTGGGTTCTTTAATTTTGCCATTTGTGTACCCTAGTTTTCCTCTTGCAGTAATGTACAGTATGATCCCCTTTGGCTATTCTAGATAATTTAGTCCATCCAGAGGTATAACAGCCATAGGGAAGGATAAATCTATACCCCCACTCATCCCATTCTGCATTGAGGAAATACCAGATGTGGCAGAGTCCTCAATACTCATAATAGCTGTTTCAGATCACTCCAAAAACAACTACAAGACTAAAGGGCAGTACAGTCCACACAATCTTCTCTTCCTCACAATGTACTACTGCTGGGAATAATAAGACTGAACCAAGAAACTATGAAACTCCAAAAATTTTGGACCCAACGAAGCCCTACACACATTCAGATATTATCTTACTACTGTTGCAGCACATACAGGTCATCATTGACCTACAAACATATCACAAGGATCAGACGATGCACACAGGAAACAACAGGTGCTGATAACCTCACATCAGTCGAACTTGTTACAGGTTCTGTCTTGTTACACGACCAAGAGGTAAAGGAAAAAAAAAAAGAAAAATGACTTCTTAGATCAGTCCGATGCTGTTCTCTGGGCTCTCCAAATAAAAAAAGGAACTGATGATGGAGAAAAAAATGCTTGATTGAACTCCCTTTCAAGCCTAATAAACCTACTCTGATACCATATTAAACAGAGAAGAGAGCAGCTGAAGAGAGAAGAAGAGAGAAGAGGGAGAAGAGAGTTGAGAGCCAAAAGATTGAGCTGGCGGCACCAGCTCTCATATTTATATTATGGTGATCATAAAATAATCAGAAAATTACAATAGTAGCCCTACGGTACCAATACTGATAAAACATACATAAACAGCCTTTTAACAGGCACTAATTTATATTTGTAAACACCACAACAGTTCAGAGAAAAAAAGGAATTACCTACATTTTATTGGAATCTAAAAAATTCAAGGGAGTCTTTTTCTGGTGAACCATGCGAAACAGCCCCAAAAAGACAACACAAACCTTGGGACTTCGGAATCCAGCTACATTTTTAGGCTGTTGTTAGGCTACTGTTATGTTATTTTTCTTTCTTATAGGTGACGGGTAATTTGGTCTTTGTAACTTCTTTTATTGAAACATATAAATGGCAATGGGAGAGGGCGGTATAGAAAGAACACAGAAGTGGAAGTTTGGGGATTTCAGACTGAGTTTTGCTAAGATGAAACATGAAAATAAATAGTTGGAATGAAAGAGGGGAAGTGCAAGCAAAAGAAGAATCATCAAGGAAGTTACAAGGAGAGAAAGACCAGAACTGGTACTAATTTAGGAGTGGAAATTACAGGGAATTAATAAGAAATGGATTAGAAGCATCTGGGGGGGAGGGAGGCATTGGGTGGACTCAATATTCTTCTTGGGGTGCCTCGGGGGTTAAATTAAGATGTTTGGATGACAACTTCGTATGGCTTATGACCAACATTAATGGACCAAATGCGTATAGAGAGAAATGAATTGTGGGAGGAGCTGGTGGACATTAGAAGTCAATGGCAGGGACCTTGGTGTCTAGGTGGAGATTTTAATGTGATCAGATGCCCTGAGGAGTCTGTAGAGAAGATGGGCCGAATGGCCCATAGACTGTCATTTCATGTTATGTTATGTTTCTCTCTGTTGTGGGCCTTATTCTGGGCCCATACTCTGTAATGTTTTGTTTTTTGTATCTTCCTGCCCACTCAAGGGCCTCTCTGTAATTTGTCAAAGATTAACTTATTAATAAGATGTTTAGAGTGTTAGAGAGGGATTATGTTCGAACCTCTTACTCTCTAACACTCATTGCCGCCAGCTCTCTCTTCTCTTCCTTTCTTGTTTGTTTTGTTCTAGTTTGCATCTAATCTCAAACAGTTCCATACATCAAGTGGGCTGTTTTTCAACTTGGTATCAGAGCGGGCCATTGCTTGGCGTGTCCCTCATGTGGTTCTAGTTCAGCCAACTACATGAGGAGGTTCTAGGGCTGAAAGTTTACAGTCATCCGCCTGGCTCTTGGAGGTCATTGGAGGGTGCCCAAGTTTCTATACACTTGGAGAAGGGTTCAGTGACCAGGAAGAATCAGAGAGCAAGTTGTTTGGCCTGATTTGAAATCAGAGAAAAAGAATTTCAAAGTTATCTCAGAGAACAAGTGTTCGGCCTGGTTTATAGTTCAAACCAGAGACTCTCTTACTGTAAGTCTTTTCTTAGTCCCTTGCTGGGATATTTTTTTGTTGTTTGGGAGGACTGTTAAAGCATTTAAAGCCCACCTCCATTCGGCCCATTGTTGCTGGACTGATTCTACTCAGAAATTTCTGGGTTGTTTTGGAAGTGCTATTCGGCTGATTATTGGACTGCCAAGCTGCTGAAACTGATCTAAAACTAAGTGGTACTAGTCTCATCATCATCCCAGCCTCTTCTTGGACCTATACTGAACACTTTGAAGTGGTTTCTTCTAGTTAACAGTAGGCTGTTAAGTACTGCACACTGAGTGTTCGACAAAAGGTCTCTTAAGGACTGTGGCCCTTTTTTCTTCTCTTTGGGACAACGGCTGTTGGGAACCTGAAATACCTTGTGATTGGAGGTTTGTTGGGTGTCCTTTGAAGGCTGAAACAGTAAAGAAAGAACTACCACCGAACTGGACCGTCACAATTATCAAGATTGAACAGATTCTGTGAGCTAGTTGTTGTTGCCTATTCAGCTCAAACTAAACTCATCAAGACCCCAGTACCTTGGGAAACCTATTGAAAATCCTAATTGAAGCCTTTACATGATGGATTTCTCAAGCCTTGTAAACAAGAATGCCACTGAATATGGACAGATTTTGGGAACCCCAACCGATTCTATGCTGGCTGTAACTACAGTTAAGCTTGATGGGACCAACTACTTGGCTTGGTCACAATCAGTGAAAATCCATATTTGTAGCAAAGGAAAATGGGGTTTTATTTCTGGGAGCAAGAAATCTCCTCCAGAGGATGATCCATCTTATGAGAGATGGGTGCAAGAAAACTACACAGTGATTGGGTGGCTTGTGAACTCAATGCAGCCACAGATTAGTCAACATTATCTGTGGATGAACTCGGCTAAAGAAATCTGGGATAGTGTTGTAGAAACTTACTCCCAGAAGTTGAATGTTGCCAGAGCTTACAAACTGAGAAGTGATGTGAAGAATCTAAGACAGGGGGAGAAGTCACTTGCAACATACTTCTCAGCCCTAAAATCTACATGGCAAAAGATTGATTTGATAGAAGTTGTGACATGGGATACCCCTAAGGATGCTGAAACATACAGGAAATTGGTTGAAAGGAATAGGGTCTTTGAGTTCTTGACAGGGCTGAATTCTGAATATGACATTACAAAGCAAAACATCTTGTCCAAGGAAGATGTTTCATTGTCTCAAGCATATGCTTTGGTCAGCAGTGAAGAAAGTAGGAAGCAAGTGCAGGTTCAAGGAGTCAGTACCAATGATCATTTTGCAAATATGGGAATTAAACCCAAAGGGGTTACAGGAGCTCCCAGTGGCACAGGAAAGAATGAGGTAATGTGTGAATATTGCAAGAAGCCGAAACACACCAAGGACAAATGCTGGAAATTGCATCACAGTCTTGTCCCTATCCGATTCCAGAAGAAGAATGATAATAGAAAGACAGGAAGTGCACATGCAGCCACAAGTACAGATACAGAGGTTGAGTCTTCCAGTGCACAATTGGCAGCCATGAAAGCTGAATATGAGAAGTTTGGAAAGATGATCAGCCAGCTTGAAGGTGTAACTTCATCATCCAACCCTTCTGGAAGTCCATCCACCACCGCATTTGCTCACTCAGGTATAAGGGCTTCTGCTAACCATGCATCCACCTCAGGTAATCCCAAGACCCCTTGGATCATTGACTCAGGTGCTTCTGATCACATGACCAACCTTTCCACTTTGTTTATGTCATATGATTTGCTCCCTGGTCGTGACAAAATCACCTTAGCTGATGGTTCTCTTGCCCCTATTTCTAGCAAGGGAACAGTCAAGCCTACAGACTCTTTAGTCTTATCTTCCACTCTTCATGTACCTAAGTTAAATACCAACTTGTTATCTGTAAGTAGCTTGACCAAGTCATTGAATTGTTGTGTAACCTTTTTCCCTTCTCACTATGTGTTTCAGGACCTGAAGTCTCGGAAGGTGATTGAGAGTGGCCATGAAGCGAATGGAATATACTTGCTCGACACCCCTGGCCAATGCTTTGATCATCCCAAGAATGTTGCTTTTGGTTCTACTTCTTCAGAGTCAGTCAGTCAAATTATGTTGAGTCATTGTCGGTTGGGTCATTTACCTTTTTCTGCTTTAAGTCATTTGCTTCCCAAACTGTTTAAGGGAGTCAGTGTGTCCAGTCTCAATTGTGAGTCATGTCAGTTGTCAAAGCATTGTAGAAAAAATTACCCTGTGAGCAATAAAAGATCTTTTCTTTTTCATATTGTACACTCTGATGTGTGGGGGCCTTACCACTTATCCTCTATGGGGGGTTACAGATACTTTATCTTGTTTTTTGATGACTTTTCTAGAGTCACTTGGATATACTTAATGAAATCCCGAGATGAAGTCCCGAGACTTGTGAGGCAATTTCATGAGTTTGTTTTAACTCAATTTGATACCAGAATTAAGGTTTTCAGATCTGACAATGCAAAAGAGTATTTTGAGAAGAGTTTATCCTTGTATCTCTCTGACATGGGGGTTATTCACCAAAGCTCCTGTGTTAGAACCCCTGAACAAAATGGAGTTGCTGAGAGGAAAAATAGACATATTGTTGAAGTTGCAAGGAGCCTTTTATTTGCCTCACATGTTCCCACAAGATTTTGGGGTGATGTTGTACTTATTGCTACCTATCTCATAAACCGTATGCCATCCAGGGTTTTAGGGTTTAAATCCCCCTTCAGTCTTCTTCATCCAGACAAGGATCTCTTCCCAATTCCTCTTCGTGTGTTTGGTTGTACCTGTTATGTTCACATTCCAAGTGTGCAGAGACACAAGTTTGAACCAAAAGCCCACAGATGCATCTTCCTTGGTTACTCCCCCACACAAAAGGGTTATTGTTGTTTTGATCCAAAGACTAGCACCCGACATGTCTCTATGGATGTTACCTTTGATGAACTTTCTCCTTTTTATGGTTCCTCTCAGGAAGGACATTGTCAACAGGGGAAAAGTCTGTCACAAGTTTTTGCTCTTCCCCTTCCTGTCCCAGTTGAGTCTCTTGACAAATTTGTATCCACACCAAATGAATCAAAGGAGGATCAGCCACTTCATTCCTCTTGTCCTAGTGCTCCTATTTCTTTACCTCCTCGTCCTACCCATAATCCCAGTGTATCAAAGGCAAAGATCCAGGAATGAGCAAGTGGTTTCCCATACAACAGATGAGGCTCATACACTCTCAATCACGGATGAGATAACAGGTACTACTTCAGCTCCCTTGGAATCATCCTTCCCAGATCTTGATGTCCCCATTGCTGTTAGGAAAGGAAAGCGGAAGTGTACTACACACTGCATTTCCAAACACCTTTCTTAGGACCTACTTTCACCCTCATATTGCGCCTACCTCTCTTCAGTTGCTTCTAACCCCATTCCTAGGTCTGTATCAGAAGCTCTTGGGATTCCAGAATGGAGAGATGCCATGCAGACTGAAATGGATGCTCTACATGAAAATGGTACTTGGGAGGTGGTGGATTTGCCTGAAGGGAAGGATCCAGTTGGGTGCAAGTGGGTTTTTACCATTAAATACAGGGCAGATGGGACTATTGAGAGGTACAAGGCCAGACTTGTTGCAAAAGGCTACACACAGACATATGGGATTGACTATCTGGAGACTTTTGCCCTTGTTGCTAAGATGACATCTGTGAGGGTTCTTTTATCTCTGGCAGCTCACTTTGATTGGCCTCTCTATCAATTAGATGTAAAGAATGCATTTCTGAATGGTGACTTACATGAGGAGGTCTACATGTGTCTTCCTCCAGGAATGTATGGGAAAGATATGCAAGGAAAGGTATGTAAACTGAAGAAAACTCTTTATGGCTTCAAACAATCTCCTAGAGCCTGGTTTGAGAGATTTAGAGCTACACTTGTTAAATTCGGCTATGTTAAGACACAGTCAAATCATACTCTCTTTGTGAAGAAAAGTGGATCTCTAGCAGTGTATCTCATTGTGTATGTTGATGACATTATAGTGATTGGTGATGATGCCTCAAGCATTCTGGCCCTTAAGTCTTTCCTCCGTACAGAATTTGAGATTAAGGATCTGGGGGAGTTGAGATACTTCCTTGGCATAGAAGTTGCCAGATCCAGGGATGGGATTCTTATTTCCCAGAGGAAATATGTCCTTGATTTGTTGTCTGAAACTGGAAAATTGGGTGCAAGACCAACTGCAACTCCTATTGATATGAGTCACAAACTTTCAGCTTCGGATGGAACTTTGTTGGAAGACAAAGGGGTCTTTCAGAGACTTCTTGGGAAGCTTCTGTACCTGTGCATGACTAGGCCAGATATTGCGTATGCTGTCAGTTGCATTAGCCAGTTCATGCATGCTCCTAAAGATACCCATATGGCAGCAGCAGAACGGATTTTGTGCTATCTGAAAGGCTCTCCAAGAAAAGGAATTCTATTTGCCAAACATGGTCATCTGAAACTTGAAGCCTATACTGATGCTGATTGGGCTGGAAATATTGATGATAAAAGATCTACTTCAGGGTATTGCAATCTGGTGGCTGGTAATATTGTCTCTTGGAGGAGTAAGAAACAAACAGTTGTGGCTCGATCCTCCGCAGAAGCAGAATATAGAGCCATGGCACATGGAGTCTCGGAATTGTTGTGGCTAAGGTCCTTAATGGAAGAACTTGGGATTGATCATGACAAACCCATGATGTTGTACTGTGATAATCAAGGCTGCCATCAACATTACTCACAACCCGGTACAACATGATAGAACCAAACATATTGAGGTTGATAGACACTTTATTCGTAAAAGAGTCTCCTCCGATGAAGTGTGTCTTCCATTCATTACTTCTGAAGGACAATTGGCAGATTTTCTCACCAAGGGCATTTCCAAGGCAAGGCTTCAACATGACACTGGCAAGCTGGGCATGATTAACATCTATGCTCAGCTTGAGGGGGAGTGTAGAGAAGATGGGCCGAATGGCCCATAGACTGTCATTTCATGTTATGTTATGTTTCTCTCTGTTGTGGGCCTTATTCTTGGGCCCATACTCTGTAATGTTCTGTTTTTTGTATTTTCCTGCCCACTCAAGGGCCTCTCTGTAATTTGTCAAAGATTAACTTATTAATAAGATGTTTAGAGTGTTAGAGAGGGGTTATGTTCGAACCTCTTACTCTCTAACACTCATTGCCGCCCTCTCTTCTCTTCCTTTCTTGTTTGTTTTGTTCTGGTTTGCATCTAATCTCAAACAGTTCCATACATCAAGTGGGCTGTTTTTCAACTGAGTCTAATAATCCAAGGCAGAGGGTCATAACAAGCATGAGGAGATTCAATAGGATCATAGAGACTTTTGAGTTGAAGGAGATTGAGACAAGGCATAGCAAATTTACATGGACAAATTGTCAAGAAAACCCGACCTGTTCAAAGATGGATAGGTTTCTTGTTTCTTCAGATTGGGAGGAGCATTAGGATAAATTGGTAGGTAGAGTCCTAGACTTACCTCACATTATTGGCCCATATGTATTGGAGAAGGATCAAAAGGTGGAGGACCTTCTCCATTTAGGTATGAGAATATGTAGCTTACATCCCCAGAATTTGTACAAAAGATGAAGAAATGTTGTGGGAAGAGGAGCCAAGGACAGATTGGGAGGGTGCTAGATTCTATAGAAAACTTCGAAAGGTGAGAGAATTAAGGAATGGAATCTAAATGTGTTTGGGAGAATTGAGGAAAGGAAATCCAATCTAATAACTCAAATTGAAGATTTTGATAGTAAGGAAGAGCAAGGTACTTTGGTGAACAAAGAAGTGAGAGGCTCAATTTGAAAAGAGAAATGGATTTGTTATTACTAAGACTGTTACAGCAATTATTCCCAAGTAAGTTGAATAATGCATTGATGGTAAGATGGTTTTGGCTGTTTAGCACAAAACCCCAAAGCTTATGGAGGCAGTTCACACCAGAAAAGTTTGGAATCAAGAACCTCAACTGGGATCCAGGTATCATAAGCATATCCCACAGCTTCACAGAATCAAAAATAATCGAGAGATTCCATCTAGGGCCGCAAAAAGACCAAATCAAATTCAAATACAGGAATAATGAAATCTGATCCAATAAGAATCTGAGAGATCAGAATTTGGCTTCATATCCAAAAGAGATGTAAGCATGGATTCAAAATCAATTAGTTTACAATTTCGAATATCTGATATGAATCTGATTCAATTAGAATATCAATAAAACTGTATATAATTAGTATAAATTTAAAAATTAAACATAAAATAAAATGTGTACCATAAATTAAAAAAATGTTTATCTTAAATCCCAAATCCCACTTAATTGGATCAGATTGGATTCTAGTGGATCAGATCAAGCAATTTATGAATTTAATTTGATTAATAAGTGGATCACATTTTCTAATATGATTCAATCTGATTATGGCTAAATGGACATCTGAATCTGATTTTTTTTTTGATAAATAGACATCCGAATCTGAATTTAACAAATGCATTCAAATTTGAATTGGATTAAATTTGATCCGTTTGCACCCCTAATTCCATCAATGGTTCTTAGGAGCCAAAGTAAAATTGGAGCTGGCAACAGAGTGCAGTTCTGGAAAAATACTCCTTTCCCCAGCCAAAAAAGAAAAAAAGTGGGAAGATTTTATGGAGAAGCACAACTGCCATATATGGTCAATATTGGAAGAAAGAAATGCTAAACTTTTCAAGCATTGATAGAGAAACATCACAAAAAGTAGTTCATTGGGTTAAAACCCTACCAGTTGGGGAAGCAAAAAACCTGACCTATACAATGAAAGTAGAACTCTCCTGGATAACTCTGTTCGTTAACTCTTTTAAAGATTCCCTAGCATGTAAAAGAGTTAGTAGACATTTTTTTGGGGACAAATGCCCATTGGGGTAAAAAACATTTATGTTTTTTGTGTATTGTGGGGATCTTCTTGGAGCAATGGAAAGGGACAGTATGGGCTTCTACATCTATGTAAATGTATACTCTGAATTTATGATAAATTTAAGAATATTCACCTTATATGATAAAAAGTTGACAATATAATAAATGCAGCATGTTAAATCATAAAAACTAGGCAGTTATTACCTCAAAAGAACAAATAGGAAATACTTTCTGTACTCAGTCAGCAAGGAAACAAATATATCAAATTTAATAACACGTCATCATCATGAAGGTCCAGCAACATATATACATGATACATTGATAATGTTTCATTTTTCATAAAATTTTGCAATAAGCAAGGAATCAGATAGACAGATACTAGCCAATAGTAAAGTAAAAAGGATAACCTTTTTGAACTGGTTTTCCCAGTAATGATTACAGTAAGATGCACGATCGTGCTTGCTCAGCATATTGAGAGAATAAGGCATAGAATCAAAACCAGGAAGCCCAACCTGTTAGATAACAGACGAAATCTAAGTTATATAAGATTATCATAAAATACAATGAATAACTAACAAGTACCCTAAGAAAAGAATATACAAACAACAGAAATTATTCAAAATAGTTTACTTTCTCCACTAGTACACGAAGAGCTACTTCAGTTGATTCTCCTATCTTCTCATAGTTTCCCTTGTCTGGATTGTATTGTAAAGTGGACTCATTGCAAAGGGCTGAGCACATTACTATGTGAAGAAGAGAAGGCAATTGAGCTGGAAACTCAAGCTGCAAAATAATCAACAAAGCGTAAGGAACATTTCTTAAAAGGGCAAACCAAGATTTATATATTTAAAGGTACATAGACCCTAGGCGTTATCTAATTTGATATTTCTGAAGGCAAGCTTGATATTCTTTGAAATAGATGGGCAGGTAATAGATGGGAGAATATCATACCTGCATCCCTGCACCATCAAAAATTATGCCTTCTGGTGCATATGTTGTTCCGCTTACACTGTATTCTGAAGTAACAGGGCCATTGTGCACAGAATGAACAACACATATCTGGAGAGAACAAGCAGCAAAAAATATTTGTATAAATCAGATAAGAGCCAAATAAGTAATGTAATGATAAAAAGGACATAAATGATTGTCTTCTGGTCATACGATAAGAAACTCCAAACAGAAAAGTAAATGGTGAATTCAACTGCTTGAGAGGTTCCTCAAATTACTTACCACCCCTACCTCCCAACAATTGATGCAAATCAACAGAAAAGGAAATTAATTTCCATTTATGGGATATTGCATGCCTTCAAAACCCTCTCTCTTCCCCAGTTTCACTAAATAAGCATTTTCCACAAATTTCAAAAGGAAAAGATGGCTAAAATTGCAGTACCTTGTGAATCAAAGATGTATCCTCTAATCAAGCAAGAAAGAATAAGAAGCCTTAAATAACTTTATCCAACTAAGATTGATAGCACAAGTATCATCCACCTTCTTTTTCCATCCTACAAGTTAGAATTAATCAGCAGGAGCATACTTGTCTTTTTCTACTTGCTATTTTCTCTCTCATATCAGTTTTGTTTGTCGGGGGTATTTGTTGGAATTTCAGCTATTAATGAATGATCATACATACCGGGACTAATTCAACAGTAAGGGGAGTCTAGTTCGGTTTCTCCTTGCTAGTTCAGTGGTGCACATAGGCCCTAGGTGTAGCACTTTCAAAAGGCACATGCCAGGTATGCCTTGTGCTTCAGCCCAAGTGCACGTGCCAGGTATGCCTTGTGCTTCAGCCCAAGCGTGTACCTTTTTATTTTTTGTGCTTTTTGTTCTTCTTTGGACCTAGCAGCTAGGCTGGGGACTCTACCCCCCGAACCCCAACCAAGCCCCTCGAGGCAAGCCCAAACAACATCCATGTTATGGTCTTAAATTCTTAATCCCTACACAAAACAAATGATTTTATAATTTTAATTTCCTTTTAATAAGATATTTTATTAGGATGAACGAATGAACATGGACTTGTTCATGTCCAAGAACCCCCTATTTGTTAATGTTGTTCATTCACTCATCCTAATAAAGTATCTTCTTAAAAGGCAATTAAAATTATAAAATCACTTATTTTGTGTAGGGATTAAGAATTTAAGACCCTAACATGGACTTGTTTAGGCTTGCCTCAAGGGGCTTGGTACAAACATGGCTCGTAGAATTAGGAAGGCAAGATGTTTTACATCACATTTTTTTATCAATAACCACATTTCATTAATTAATCACAAAAATATTACAAGGATGAAGATAAACTTTCTTATCTTCCAACTGGAGCTTGAGCTCCCAAGAACAGAAAAAGGAAAAAATTACACTTGTGCCCAAAACATTAACTCCCTCTCAACTCCTTGCTTAGCTAACCCATTAGATATTTGCTAATGTTTTACATCACATTAGATATTTGAATTAATGCAATTGAGGAAATAAAGAGGTTGTGGGTTTTATATGCTTGAAAATGTTTTTTTTTATTTTTAAATTTTCATTTTAATACATTTTACATGTTATGTTTATGTATTTTAATTTTAGATAATAGGTTTTTTAAAGCATTTATTATAAAATTTAAGTTTATATTTTATTAATATTATGTTTAATATTTTTATTTTTTGCATTTTTTTATTTTTTAGCATTTTTTAATTTTTTGGAATTTTTTTGTATTTTTGCTCCTTGCTACAAAAGGGCATGCACCTCTCCTTGCAACTCGGGTGCAAATTGCCCCTTGCACTTTTAAAACACCATGCTAGTCTTCCCTTTCTCCTCTCCTCTTCTACCTCTTCTCTACTTCTGTTCTTTGCTTCTTTTTCTTTTCCTTTCACTTTCACTTTTTTGAAATTAGCACACTACACATTAAGATTGATTTGCAAGTCATATCACTCATACTTCAAGGTGGTCAACTGTTGGAATCATTTCAAGTGCCACAAGCCAAGTGAATACCTCCATTCCTGGAGGCACATGACTACCCAAGTCTCCTCTACCATCCACCCAAATTATTTGGTAATCCTTATCCATCAACACAAGAGAGCCCTCCAAAGACTTCAAAATAATAACACATTAATTGATCCATCTTTGCAACAATATCTTCTAAATTGTGATCAAAGAATCATCTCATCAATCTCCTCTACTCTTGATTTTTCAATAACTCCTCTAGTCAATGTTTTGTAAAAAACATAATAGAGAAATCACCTTTTTGACCATCCACCTGAATTATTTGGTATTCCTTATCCATCAACACAAGAGAGCCCTCCAAAGACTTCAAAATAATTACACATTAATTGATCTATCTTGCAACAGTATCTTCTAAATTGTGATCAAAGAATCATCTCAACAATTAAACTCTCCTAACCAAGTATTTCTTTAGATAATTGCACTATGTTGAACAGTTAGGCAGGCTTACACAAGCCACTACTTTGTTACATTGAGGATTCACTTTTCCATTTCTATCTAAAGAAAAATGCTGGTAAACGATGACCTAATGTGACTCGGTTTTCTTTGCTCTACAAGCAAGGTGAGAATATTGCTTCTAAAATTTTGTGCCTGACTATTGTAAGAATGAAAATCAAGTCTGAGAGTGATATTTTGTGCCAAACAAAATGCCTGAGAGTAGGGCTGTATCATCAGCATTGGGTAATAGACTACACTTTAATCATCAGTGAATTAGCCGTTATTCATTAAAAAATTATAGCCAATATTTGGAGATAATCACCTTTGATACAGACATCATGTTTGTTGTGAGAGTCCCAGTCTTGTCACTGCAGATTACTGTTGTGCAGCCTAAAGTCTCTACTGAAGGCAAAGACCTTACAATAGCATTCAACCTCGCCATTCTTTTTGTTCCAAGTGCCAAGCACCTAATCAGTGAAATAAAGGAAGAAAAATAAGCAAGTTTTTCAAGAAATCATTAGCTGATAAAATGTCTCTGACAATGGCCTAAATAACTGGCCATTTACCACATATGAAACGTCACTAATGGCTACATGGACTAGTATTTTTATTATATTATGATAATTCTGTAATAAAAAATGGCAATTTCATAATTCATAACTAAGAGTTTGTTTCATTATGCAAAAGATTCCCAGGATTATAAAAGATAAGCATTCATCACTAGATATCAAATAAGCTTCTTTATGTATTTATGTGATTGATTATTAAATATTAGAGAATATTTTTACTTATATACAATATTTCAAAGTGAAAATTTAATCACTCACGTCGTAACAACAGCAGGAAGACCTTCAGGAATTGCTGCAACTGCAAGAGCAACTGCAATCTGGGTAAAGACAAGGAAAAAAAACAAATTTATACAACTAGTAGGAATGATACTTTTTTGCCAACAATATAATTTTGGAAAATTATTGAAATTCCACACATAGATTTGGACAAAGCAATACAACATGTCCAAGAAAGACAAACAATTAATGAAGTACTTCTATCCATATGGCTCTAAACCACAAGAGAGCCATTTGTCAATTATAAATAATGATCCAAACCCTACAATGAGTTCAAAAAGCATGGGAAACACACCTAGAGGTGCACCTCCATGCAAGGCATAGGCAAAATACCATAAGCCATATATTATATGGACACACATTAGATATATGTCTCCCATACAGAGGAACATATCCATATAGATCAACCACAATAGAATAGACCAATGCTTCATGCTTTTTCTGCAGCATTGGTAAGGTTGCACTTGAATGGACAAAGTGGGAACCACCCTAATCATCCTAATGTTTGGATGTTCTAAATCAAGTACAATAATATATTCTTAATGTGAAAAATATAGTATTGTGGAACTATAGAACAGTTCGAACTAAGATAGAAAGGAAGAAAGAAAGAGAGAAGAACAGACAATGGAGAGAGGAGAGTGGAGAGAAACTGCCAAACTGATTAGAGAGAGATTAGAATGAATTATATCTCTCTAAGCAGTCGGGCCGGCTTTATATCATCTCTAAAATAAATGCCGAAATACAAATATGCCCCTATTTATGAAAAACAGTGGACTGGACTGTCCTTAAAACAAGATGAAATTACTTACCTACACAGCCGCCCAAATACACCCAAAATAATACTCTTTTAAAACTTATTAATAGAACAGCTAACTTTACACAAGCACAATAGAAACAATGCTAACAAACATACATTTAATGATTTAAGGCCATAGAGGATTAGCTTTTAACCAAGTAAATGAGGACATGCAGTCTATCAGCAATACCTTGAAGTAATGAATTGCACCACGCAGAAAACCACCATGAGAAGGATCACGAAAGTGTCCAATGTTAACAATCCATACCAAGACACAAATCCCCGCAATGACCTAGAAAAAAAATCAAAGTTCAGCCATGCATAAGCCTGTTGAGAACTCACAGAAGATGAAGTTAAAAAGAAACAACAGAACATGCAATTTAAGTGTTTTTTAATATCATTTACTAACCACTGTTGTAATAATATATAAAAAGAAATATGTGATGGAATCCTTCTACTCATATGGTGGATTTTTTGCTAAACATGCAGGCAATGCTGCATGAAGGGAATGATGTTTCTAAATTTACTTCCAAGGCTGCCCAATGATGGCTAAATTTCTAGAAATATTTAGCTACTCATATACCATTGATGAACCTCAAATAAAGTATATGTTTTAGTGGTTCAGATAAGTTCTGTTCAAAGAGAAAGAAAAAGAAGAAGAAGAAGAAAGCTGTCGAACTAGAGAGTCAAAACCCTCCTAGTCGACCATAATCTCTATTATATTAAAATAAGGGTACAAAGTCAAATATGCCCCTACTTAAGTATGGGACAAGAGAAATAAAAAACAAAACAAAATTGCCATATCACTACACTACTTAAACTATAATAAAAAGACTAAGTTACCCTTACTCGACCAACTCTAACACTCCCCCTCAAGCTGGAGAATATATGTCATATAATCCCAGCTTGTTACATATATAGTTCACTCTCCCTGAACTCAAACCTTTTGTGAACAAGTCTGACCATTGATCACCTGAACTCACGTGTTATGTGCTTATCTCTCCAATAAGGACTTTCTCCCTCGCAAAATGGCAATCAGCCTCTATGTGTTTTGTCCTTTCATGGAAAACTGGATTAGATGAGATGTGGATGATGTGGATTACAACTTAGTTATCACAATACAATCTCATAGGTTTGCTCATTGAGAATCCAACTTCTTGCAGAAGATTTTTCAGCCATACTAATTCACATGTGGTGTGTGCCATGGCCCTGTATTCAACTTCAGCACTACTCCTTGCCACAACAGTTTGCTTCTTATTCTTCCATGTCACCAGATTTCCTCCAAGAAATGTGCAATAACCTGTAGTAAATCTCCTGTCAGATACCGAGCCTGGCCAATCTGCATCTGTATACCCAACTATCTCAAGTCTTCCCCATGATTTGTACAACAACTCACGACCTGGAGCTCCCTTCAAGTACCGTACAATTCTAAGAACTACATCCCAATGAGGCATTCGAGGATTTTGCATAAATTGGCTCACCACACTGACAACAAAGGAGATGTCTAGTCTAGTAATGGTTAGGTAGTTCAGCTTCCCCACTAACCGTCTATATCTTCCAGGACCATCAAACATTTCACCGGCATCACTACTCAACTTAGCATTTGGTTCCATGGGTGTTTCAGCTGGTTTAGCACCTAACAACCCTGTTTCTTCCAACAAATCAAGAACATATTTTCTTTGGCACAAATTTATACCTTGTTTCGACCTGGCAACTTCTATACCCAAGAAATACTTCAACTTCCCAAGATCTTTTGTTCGGAAATAGTCTTGCAAAAAGGCCTTTAGCCTGTCAATCCCTAGTCTGTCACTGCCAGTTATGACTATACCATCCACGTAAACTACTAATAAAATCTTTCCAGCTTCAGAATCATAGTTGAACACTGAGTGATCGACCTGGCATTGTTTCATCCTGAAATCTTTCACCACTTCATTGAACTTCCCAAACCAAGCATGAGGAGACTATTTCAGCCCATAAATTGCCTTTTTGAGTCTACACACTTCACCATCCTCCCCCTAAGTAACAAACCCTAGTGGTTGCTCCATGTAGACCTCCTCCAAAAGATCACCGTGGAGGAAGGCATTTTTAATGTCAAGTTGAAACAAAGGCCAATCATACATAACTACCAAGGAAATCAAGACATAAACTAAACCAATCTAAGCAACAGGAGAGAAGGTCTCTATATAATCCACCCCATACAAATGAGAGTAACCCTTAGCAACAAGTCGGGCTTTCAACCGTTCCACACTACCATCTAGTAAATATTTCACAGTATACACCCATTTACAACCTACAACATGCTTACCTGAAGGAAGAGTGGTGAGCTCCCACGTGTGATTGTGTTGAAGAGCAGAGAGTTCCTCCTCCATTGCTTGACGCCACCCTGTTGAAGTAAGTCTCCTAAACATCCTTGGGTATAGATATAGAGGACAACAAAGAAACAACCTGGCGATGTGAAGTGGAAAGATGATAAACAAAAACATAATTGGATATGGGATGTAAGGTACAACTGCGTTTACCTTTCCGCAACACAATGGGAAGATCTAGGTCAGAAGAGGTAGGCCACTCTGGGATAGAAGCAACTACAAGATTCGCAAATGAGGTAGAAGCTGGAGGAGGTATCGGTGTTTGTCGATGAGTGTACACATACTAGATTGGTGGTGGTTCAATAGGAATTTGCACTGGAGGTGAAGGCTCAGGCATAACAGGAACAACGGGAATGGGATCACCAACGGGAAAAGGAAGAGGTGAAGAGGCTGGGACATCAAGACCCAAGAAGAATGGCACGGACTCAAAAAAAGTGACATCAGGATAGACAAGTGACTTCCGAGTGATGGGATTGTAACACTTGTACCATTTCTGGGTCCGAGATTAGACAAGAAAGATACACTTAATGGAACGTGCGTCCAACTTGTCTAAACCAATGCCCAGATTGTGAACAAAGCGCACACACCCAAAGACCCGGGGAGTTAATAGAAATGGAAATCAAGTGGGGAACAAAATAGAAAAGGGAGACCAACCATGAAGGATGGATGAGGGCACCTGATTAATGAGGAAACAAGTTGTGAGCACTGCATCACTCCAAAAATGCTTAGGAACATTCATATGATGAAGGATAGACCGAGCACTACATCATTCCTGAGGTTCCTCATACTGGCATAATACTCTTCAAGGGTTTGATTTCCTTGTTGTAAATTAAAGACTCCTGATAGAGCTGATATACTCCCGTAGTATTGTCCTGTCCAGAATAAAGGTTCTTTGCATGTTCCCATATTTCCTTGGTTGTATCTAAGAACATAAAGTTTGCACTTATCTTGGGTTCCATACTATTACATAACCATGTCATGATTTGGGCATCCTCTTGTTCCCAATCATCAAACCCTGGAGAGTCAACTGATGATTTATCCTCCTTCACATGTTTCACCTTCCTCTTGGCCTTGAGAAAAGCATCCACTGACTTGGCCTATGGCACATAATTTCCACCATTAAGTTTAATTGATGTCATCTACACACCTAAATAGTTTAAGGGGATCACCACATTAGATTTCTGATCACCACCACCATCTACGGTTGCTGCCATTATGTTCTCAATACACTAGATTTCTCCTAGTTCTGAATTATCAACCAACAAAAAGGATTTCTACTATTCAATCAACACTGCTGCAATCTACACATCACCTTATGGCACTTTCTCAACCAGCCACCATAAAAATAAAAAATAAACACTAACATATACCACCATTCAGGCACATCCGGCCATCTCCTTCATAAAAAAAAAACTTAACCACACTATTTCTCACATCACCATTCAAACACAAACAAAGAAAAAAGCCCCTCATGAAACTGCTCAGTAGAGGGTCTATAACACAACAAACACCACCACACAACCACTAGGGCTGTCACTCATGGTGACAGCAATCTGAGAACTACTCACCTTGGCCTGCCACACCTTCCTAACACCTATAATGGGGATAGCGGCAGTCCTGGATCACCAAAAAAGGGTTGCCGCAGCCTTCTACCTGTGTAACTGAGATTGCACCTCAGGGAAAAGGAGAAAAGAAGAGAAGAGATTGCAGGTCCAGGAACTTGAGATCGCAGCCTTCCTCTCTTTTATTCAGTGCTATGATACCATGTTTTAGTGGTTCAGATAAGTCTTGTTCGAAGAAGAAGAAGAAGAAGAAGAAGAAGAAGAAAGTTGTCGAACTAGAGAGTCAAAACCCTCCTAGTTGACCATAATCTCTATTATATTAAAATAAGGGTACAAAGTCAAATATGCCCCCACTTAAGTATGGGACAAGAGAAATAAAAAACAAAACAGAATTGCCACATCACTACACTACTTAAACTATAATGAAAAGACTAAGTTACCCTTACTCGACCAACTCTAACAGTATAAAACAGAAAAAATTACAAAGTAGATAAGAACACGAGGAACCCTATAAGGCAGATTGCAAGACAGCAAGCCTTTCATCAACATCATCCAAGACTTATCCCAACTATAAGGGGTCAGCTACATGAATCCTGTTTTTCCACTCTGGTCTGTTTAATGCCATAACCATTGTTCAATTATGGGTGCTTAAATCATTTCTTACTACTTTGACCCATGTCCTTTTTGGTCTACCCTAGCCCTTCTAGCCCCTTCAATTTGCAATAGATCACTTATTTTTATGGGTGTTGTTGATGGTCTTCCATGCACGTGACCAAATCATATTAGTCTATTTTCTCTCATTTATCACCTACTGGAGTTACTCTTAGGTTCCTTCAAATGACTTCAGTCCTGATCCTATTATTTCTAATTTTTCCAGTCATCCATCATAGTATACACATTTCTACCACACTCATTTTCTGCCCAGTTTACAAAAAATAGGATGTGCCAAAATAAAATTGCTTCCAATTAATAGAAATGTAGATACTAGAGACAGCTGATAGAAAATCACCTTTGCCAAGAAAGTACCAAATTCATCCAGCTTCTTCTTTAATGGTGTCACTTCCTGCGACCAGTAATATTACATGATCAGAGAAAATTCACCGATATCTAAATGTGATGTACCAGTTGTCAATCAGAGCAGATAAAAAGAAATATAAAGAAGGTGAAATCAATTAGTTCAAGAATCTGTAGCAGTCAATACGGTGCAGAGGATAGAGGGAGGACAGAAGAAAAGAGGAAAGAGGTATGTAGAAGAGTGAATTATGGGTAACAGTGTGCTGTCTCACTCCATTATAAATTAACTTGATAGAAGATAGGAAATTACAATAGTGCCCATGATAAGTAGGACAGCAGCTTCAATAACTAAAAAATAAATAAAAGAAAGATGGCCTAAGGCCCACTAAGACATGAGGCCCATCAGTAAAGAAAAAAAAGGGATCTACACTGAGGCCCATCTTGACAACAGTGCCTATGCAATTTCAACAAAAACAATAAAAAGTTATTGCACAGGTGTCAGAAAGAGAACGGATGTGGTAAAGACAGTTTTGCATTTATAACCATCTTAATGCAGCAAATAACTCCAAAAGTTTAAGCACACAACACGAGTGCTTATCATATGAAACAGTTTCCAAGAACTAATGAACTATGGAAATACAATACATAGAAAAGGGAAAAGAAAATTTTCTAACTGCAGATCAATCATTAATATGGCATAAAATTCAGAAGCAGCACACTATGGAGCTTACATCTTCTGTTCTTAACATGGCATCACGTATACCACCCATAGCAGTGTTAGAGCCAACACCAACAACAACAGCTCTAGCTCTTCCAGCAACCACTACCGTGCCCTGGCCAGCAGCATAAGTTCAAATTTAGTTATAATTATAAACTAATTCAAACAAAATTCTCAAAGGAAACAAACTTGCGGATATTTGAATATATATTAGAGTTTCTGTAAATTCTCCATCTGTTATAAAACTAATTTTGGTCACATTCCCACAGAACCAAATTTGAATACCCTTGTATGAAATGGCCTTGGCCATACCGTTGCAAATTCAGATCTTTAAGTAGAACTCATAGGAATTAGGATGTCTAGCACAGTATAGTATCAAGAACAGCTTCACTATAGTATCATGAACTGATTCAGCTCTAGTGCATTTTGTCAGATAAATATTCCTTAACTTAGATTACATATAAAGAAAAAACTAAAAATGAAAATGGACAGAAATGGTACTTCAATTTTGAAATACTTTCTCTTGTGGGGAGAATGCAACTCAAGAATTTTTGACAAGCATCATGTATCCCAAGTAATCCTCAGGAAATCTATTGACATGATTTCACAGTTTCACAAATGATTTGCAGTATGAAATGAGTTAGGGAAAGTCACCCCTTCTTCGCTTTCTTCTTGGGAGTTCTATTGAGTCCCATTATATGGTTAACAGTTGTACATGCGCACATTTGTATATGTATTTTCATATTCTCAGAAAAAAACCAATGAAAAGAACAAGAAACTCTGAGGTCCAGCCATGAAAAATACACCACAACAAACTTAATTCATATTTATGACTATTATCAACATACATTCAAAATTGAAAGGGAAATTTTACAAGACATGTAGAAGACCAATTTTTTTTTATGGAGGACAATTTTGGGCCATCAAGAAAGAAGTCCATGAGATGGGTGTAACATTAGGGTTTTATGATGAATGAGTGAGAAAACCTTAAAGGGTGGAATATAACATGTCTGTATCCATGGGACCTTGGGTGGCCCCAAATATGAGGAAATAGATTTAAGATAGTCTTAGTCATGGCCCATGGCTTTTTTAATTAGCAAGTCATGCCCCATGGCATTGAAGATCATGGAATTTGATACAATTAAGGGGTCCAAAAGATCATTATTAAAGAGCTAAAACGAGATTGAAAAGGATACTGACCAAATTAGTGAACTAAACCTGACGATATGGATCTCCATGAGTAGAACAACAAAACAAGACATGTGTAAATGAACCAAAACAGTACTATAAGCTTAGTTGAGTTGAAATGTTGAATTGTATTGCCAATGAACAACCCCAATTGAGTTTTATGCCCCTAGAAGAATCTGAAACACAACCACCTTTTCCTTCATTGCAAGGCCACAACTTCCTAGGGCAGGAAATAGTGTGGCTGACCAGTTGGCTAGACAGGAGGTAAATAGGGAAAGCTTATACTGAGGGACTACTTTGTAATCTATTTGTGAATCCCCAATGGGGAATGGTAAAGTAGCACTTGATAGTCTTTAATTCTTTATATTTGCACATAATTTCTATTTAAGCTAATATAGAGAATTGTTACCTTTCAAAAAATAAGGTCACAAATCACAACTTCCAGTTAGGTAATGGAACTAAATTTCTTTGGTGCATTTTTATGCTTCACGGAATCTTTAGTCCAGTATTTGACTATCTGTTGGGATTGCACCTGGAAGGGCTAGCCACAAAGGATTAGTAGTCTGGAAAATGTTTCCATTGGTGAATTTTTCAATAGTCTGGGGTGAAAGAAATGCCCGCATTTTTTAAAACAAAAGCAGCAGCTCAGATGAGTTAAAAAGAAAGCTACTAGGCTTAGCATCAACCACAGATTCAGGGATGCACGTCATCACTCTTACAGTGTTACCTTTCTTTTGATACTCTTTTTGCACATACATAGTCATACTTTGACAGTGTTCATACAAACATATACTTATGCATTACTCATTGTACAGCACCTCAATGTACATGGAAACTCCTAGTTTAGTCAAGAATAAATACAAAGCCTTACTTTACCTTTTTCAGAAAAAAAACACAGAAAAACAAAATCAATAATTTAAAGCTGTAATAGAAAGATAAGAATAAGAGGTTCCCCAAGAAGGTAAAGGAAGAAGCCAAGCTGATATAGCAGCCGGAGAAACAAAAACAAGAAAACACAACTGCTTGCAGTCAATCCGAGAACTGAAAGCTCCAGAACAGATTTCCACTCACAACCCTACTCCTAAGAAATCTATCTGCCATTGACTCCATAGATTGCAGATTAGAATCCATTTTAATGAGTCATTCATACTGGAAGCCAAAGCACACCACTCTGAAGTGATGTTGCAACAACCATGAACTCTTAGAACCATCAAGTGTCCAACCAATAATCATCTATCAATAAACCCAATCTCCACACTCTGAAAACCTAAAAGGTACAACAATCTCAAACTCTTAAGTGTTGAAATCTTGGCACAAAACACTGCCTATGTGACCAATTAGCCAAGAATATATCAGATTGATATCACCCCAGTGGACATTAGTGGCACCTTAAACTTTAGATGGGCTTAGGTTCCAAGGAGATCAGCCATCAAATTAAGTTTAATAGCTCCCTTGGGGATAAGAAGGTCAAAGAGCTTGCCATTGCTTGCCATCCCAGACCACTCATATATAATGTGAACCCATCTCTTGTTAGAATGCAGTTGGCTACTCTAACTGTGACCAAATAAGTTATGACCTCATAATGGTATTTACTGGAGAAAATTATAGAATACTCTCATCCCATATGCTCAACAAAATAGCACTCTGGTGCATTACCAACTTATTTTCATTCTAGTTGGAGAAGAGAGGAAGGTAATCCCAAAGGCTGGAGATGTTAGTGGGGGATCCATTGAGCTCTGAACAGGGTGATGAAAATGATTTTAAATGTCTCTCATAAGAATAAGAGCTGGAAAAGCAATTCATCATCTCCAAGCCAACAAGAAGTTCAAGATATTTAATTCAGAATTAACTCTTAGAGGCAGTGTTCATATCCTAGTCTGTAATAGCTTATAATCCCAGCTGTCAGCAGCAGGTGTATTGTGGATCTAGGTTGAATTACTAGATTCCATAAAATTATGATGAAGCCCGAAAATTGATAAAATCAACAAGTATCATTTATATTTCAGGACAAGTTCATAACATCTACCGAAAATAGAATGTTTGTCTTGTCTTGGTACACGGCATTTGTTCTTAATGTGGATTCAAGATCTTTCTCAACAGAGCAGCTTTCACCTGTCATAATCAAAGAACTGAATTTAACCATTCTCATGCCTCAATTATAGACCCATCAACGATAAGAGAAAATAGCTAATTGGACTTGCTAGACTTGAAATACAGATATGACCAACAGTAACCAAAATAACAATCTGAGCTACTTAACTGAAATGCAGATAAAATTAAAGGAAAAAATGCATAAATACGCAAACATGTATAATGATGCAACCCAACTTCTTAGAGCCAAATTACACATTAAAACTAAAAATAAAACTGCATGATTTTTTCTCTTTGATAAGTAATAGCAGATTTCTTACACCATCAGTCCCAAGCCCAGATAAAGAAGGGATATGTCAGGTCGAAGGAGCAGAGTACCCACCTGCATCCAACTGGTTTCTTTCCTTTGGACAAGTCAACTAGCTCCCAGGTATTATTTTTCAACAGGGCATCCATTTCAACTTGCATTGCACCTCTCCACTCCGGGACTGATAGGGCTTCTTGCACTGTTCTCGGAATAGGGACATCAGCAACGGAGGTGAGATAGGACCTGTAGGAGGGAGATAGGCGATCATAGGACAAAAACTGGGAGATGCAGTGGGCTGTAGATGTGGTGCAATGCCGTTTTCCTTTACGGAGGGCAATGGGAAGGTCAAGGTCATTTGCAGAGGGTGAGGTATCAACAATGGAAGGAGTCTCTGTGGGCCCTGGGACTGTAATATCTGGACTTGGAGCCGCAGAAGAGGTTGGAGCTGGCCGGGACTGCTGATGTATTTTTTAGACCAAATCCACTCCAATTATCAAGGTGGAATGATTGTTGAGAAATCGGGCTGGCAATTCAAAACTGTTTGTAGGAACTCCGAATAGTTATTTTTCTGATCATGGATTTCCCTTATTTTTTATTCCACTATATAGGAGCTGAATGCATATTCTGTGCATACTTATAAGCACACTTTTATACATGCTTGAGGGCCTCTCACCCTCCATATTCACATTTAATACAATATTTTTACCACTATCAAAAGAAAGGAGGAATGTGTCAGGTTAGCATCCAGCATTAAAACTTATGCCAAATTCTAAAGAACATGGATGGTGGTTGTCAATTTTTGCTCATATTAGGGTGTTGGATATGGAACTGAACATAGCAGAAGGGTGGAACAGGATTCATGTAGCTGACCACATATAGTTGGGACAAGGCTTAATTGAGTTGAGTTGAGGTGACAGCATATTTCATTAATTATAAAAATAGAAGGATATATAAAAGAGGACACATCTTAAAAGTGGTACGTACATGGACATAAAAGCAAGAAACAATTGGAACTGCATATAATAGTAGAAGATCAAGACTGCAATCAATCTTGAACCCTAATAGATTTTAGGTTATGAAAAGCAGAAGAAAAGTGAGAGGAAGGAGAAGGAAGAGAAGAGAAACAGGAGAACACAAGGGTTTGAAAGGAGGGACAGATTCTAACACATCTGCCGCCACCACTCTCTTAGTATTTATAGGTTATGTTCAGTACATAGAGAAAAGGACAGATCTGCCCTTAGTACTTACATGACAAATAAAGTAAATAAAAACTGAAATAACAAACTGACCCCAACTGACACTACTATGACTGAAACAAATAATTACACATGCTGTCCTACGAACACAGTGGGGACCACTGCTGTGGGGCCCACATCAGTGTTCTCTACACTCCCCCTCAAGTTGGGAGTAGATATTTATCATTCCCAACTTGGATAGGTCTGCCTCTAACTTCTTCCTTGGTACGGCCTTGGTGAGGATATCTGCGAGCTGCATATTAGATGTGATATACGGGTGACACACTTCTTGTGATGTGACCCTCTCTCGCACAAAATGTCGATCAACTTCGATATGTTTAGTTATGTCATGCTGCACTGGGTTGTGGGCTATATTAATAGATGCCTGATTATCACAATACAGCATCAAAGGCTTTTCATAGTCAATACCCAATTCTTCAAGTAGTGATCTCAGCCATAAGATTTCAGCCACTCTGTTAGCCATTGACCTGTATTCCGCTTCAACACTAGAGCGGGAAACAACACTCTGCTTCTTACTCCTCCAAGAGACAAGGTTACCTCCCACAAGGGCACAATATCCAGAGGTAGACCTTCTGTCATCAACACTCCCAGCCCAATCGGCATCTGTATAAACCTCCACCTTCATGTGATTATTGTTCTTGAGCAGTATACCTCTACCCGGGCATCTCTTCAAATATGCTAATATTCTCTCTGCCGCAAGGAGATGAGAAGTTCTAGGGGAATGCATGTACTGGCTAACAACACTAACTGCATAACTGATATCCGGCCTAGTGAGGCATAGATATAGGAGCTTTCCAACCAACTGTTGGAACATAACTTTGTCTTCAAGAGGCTCCCCGCCCTCTGCACTAATCTTGTGATTCTGTTCAATGGGTGTATCAGCATGCATAACACCTAACTTTCCAGTTTCCGCCAACAGATCTAGAACATATTTTCTCTGAGAGATAAAAATCCCCTATTTAGATCTAGCAACCTCAATACCCAAAAAATACCGTAGTGCACCAAGATATTTCACCTCAAACTCTTGATGGAGCTGTTTGAGGGACTCAATCTCATGGCTATCATTTCCTGTCACCACAATATCATCAACATATACTGCAAGTAGTGTTAGAGAGGACTCCACCCTCTTGATGAACAGTGTATGATCTGACTGGGCCTGTACACAACCGAACTTTCCAAGGGCTAATCTGAACCTATCAAACCAGGCTCTAGGTGACTGCTTCAAACCATACAATGCCTTGTTCAGTTGGCAAACCTTCTTACCTGTCTCTGTATCATAAAATCCAGGAGGCAACTGCATGTAGACCTCTTCCTGTAAGTCTCCATTCAGAAAGGCATTTTTAACATCCATCTAGAACAATGGCCAAGAATGATTTGCTGCAAGGGATAACAGAACTCGGATGGTAGTCATCTTGGCTACTGGGGCAAAGGTCTCCAAGTAGTCTATACCATAAGTCTGGGTGAACCCCTTTGCGACCAGCCGGGCTTTGTACCTTTCAATAGAGCCATCAGCATTATGCTTCACAGTGAATACCCATCTACATTCAACCGGTTTCTTTCCTTTTGGTAGGTCAACCAGTGCCCAAGTATTATTCTTCAACAGGGCATCCATTTCGACTTGCATTGCATCTTTCCATTCTGGAACTGATAAGGCTTCTTGCACTGTTCTTGGAATAGGGACATTGGCAATGGAAGTGAGATAGGACCGGTAAGAGGGAGATAGGCGATCATAGGATAAGAACTGTGAAATGCTGTGAGCTGTAGATGTGATGCAATGTCGTTTCCCTTTGCGGACGGCAATAGGGAGATCAAGGTCATCCACAAGAGGGGAAGTGGCAACAGTGGAAGGTGTCTCAGTAGGCTCTAGATCTAGAGCTGCAGAAGGAACTGGAGCTGGCCGGGACTACCGATGACTAGGATCAACCTGCCTGCATCACCTGTGATAGACTCTCAACTCCTGATCCCTTTGACCACCCTCACCACCACAGCCTTCATCACCCAATGGAATAGGTAAAGGAACAGCCCCACTCCCACTACGCTCCCCCTAAGGAAAGAGACTCAAAATCCCACTCCTCTCACTGCTCTCCCCCTGAGGAGAAACCCTAGGATAATAGGGTGTCTCCTCAAAGAAGGTGACATCCATGGAGACAAACATTTTCCCTGAAACTGGATCATAGCAGCAATAACCCTTTTGAGTTTGTGCATAACCAAGGAAAATGCATTTGGAACCCTTATGTTCAAACTTGGAATGATGAGGCCCGAGAAGCTTAACGAAACAAGTACAACCAAAGGTTTTAAGGGGAACAATGAACAACTCCTCATTTGGGTATAGAAGGGAAAAAGGGGTTTTCATATCAAGAACCCGGGAAGGAACCCGATTAATGAAATATACTGCCGTGATGATAGCATCACCCCAAAAGCGAATAGGTACATTGGAGGTAAACATAATGCTTCTAGCCACCTCCAAGATGTGCCTATTCTTCCTTTCGGCAACGCCATTCTGTTGCGGTGTATGAGGGCAAGTGCTCTGGTGAATAACTCCATGGCTGAGAAGGTAGGAGGTCAATGGCTTAGCAAAGTATTCCTTTGCATTATCAGATCTAAGGACTTTGATTTTGGCCCCAAACTAAGTGAGAATCATCTGATGGAAGTTTTTGGTCATAGCAGGAACCTCATCCCGAGAACGCATAAGATAGACCCAAGAAAAGCGGGTATGGCCATCAACAAACAGTAGAAAATATCTGTACCCACCCATAGAAGAGATGTGATATGGCCCCCAAACATCAGTATGCACAATATCAAAAGAAGAATTACTCCTTTTATTACTCGAAGAATAAGAAGTTCTACAATGTTTGGCAAACTCACAACTCTCACACCTCAACTTTGATAACTCAACAACCTCAAATAAAGCAGGAAACAGACTCTTCAAAAACCTGAAAGACAAATGACCTAATCGATTATGCCAAAGCATAACCGGACTCACAGACTGAGAAACAAAAGACTTCTTATCCACTGACTCCTCCCGACGAGAACTCTCTCCAAGCAGATAGATCCCATTCGTCTCACGGCCAGTCCCAATCACCTTCCTCGTCTCCAAGTCCTGAAAAACACATCGATCAGGGAAAAAGGTTATTGAACAGTTCATATGTTTGGTAATATTACTGACTGAAAGCATGTTAGTATCAAGCTTAGGAACATGCAAGACAGAAGATAAAGAGATAGTATCCGATAGCTTGAAGTCACCCTTGCCCGAAATGGGAACAAGAGAGCCATCAGCAATGGATACTCTATCTTGGCCAGAGGACAAGTGATAAGAAGTGAACAATGATGACAAGTTAGTCATATGGTCGAATGCACCTGAATCTATTACCCAGCAGTGGTCAGTATTACCTAGAGCTGAAGCATGGTAAGCTAAGGCTCGAGTACCTGAATGTGCAAACGCATATGTGGCAGGAGCTGATGGTGACTAAGACGGCTGAGCTGAACTCCCAACTTCCTTTTCCAACTGTATGAGGGCAGCCCAAACAGCGGCTAAGGTCTCTAGGGATGTGCCTAATGAGGATGTTGAATCAGTGTTCACAGCCACATGAGCATTACCCTTCTTATTTCTTAGTTTTGTTGGGACCAAGTGAGGATGTAGCTTCCAACAAGTATCTTTTGTGTGCTTGGGTTTCTTGCAATGTTCACATACCAGGTCCCGTTTATCTTCCTTCTTCCGGTCCCTTTCTGGATCACCCCCTAACTTAGGTTTAACAGCTGTTAGGGCTGGGAAAGGGGGCTGAGGCTGCATCATGACTTTTCTCCTGGTCTCTTCACTATGCACCAGGGAGTATGCTTGAGAGAGGGTCACACTATCTCTGGTCAATATCTGTTGCCGCACGATGTCATATTCTGAATTCAAGCCAGCCAAAAACTCAAACACCCTATTTGTCTTGACTTGCTTTCTGTGAGTATGTGCATCTTTGGGACTCTCCCACTCAAGGGTCTCTAGATGGTCAATCTCATGCCACAAGGATTTCAAGGTAGAGAAGTAGACAGAAATTGGCTTCTCTCCTTGTTTAAGGCTGTTCACCTCACACTTCAGTTCATAGGCTCTGGCAACATTAAGGGGTTGGGAATAGGTTCCTTTCACAACATCCCATATCTCCTTGACTATCTTTGCCCACAAGTAATTTCGGCTGATATGTGGCTACATAGAATTACACAGCCATGCCATAACCAAATAGTTCTCTTGAACCCACTTGGTGTATGTTGGGTCCTCCTTGGAAGGTTCTTTCACACCTCCCAAGAGGTAACCTAGTTTTCCCCTTCCTCCAATAGCCATCATGGATGATTGAGCCCATTCCAAGTAATTTGACCCATCAAATCTCACAATTGTAATCTGAAACCCGATTTCAGATACACTACCATAATTGTTGTTCCCAAAACTACTTTCTCCCTGATTTTTAAACTCCACCTTTGGTCAAGAATCAGTAGCTACAAACTGTTAGAGCCACTACACCAGAAAATAGCACTTGGACAATCGGTCACAACCAGAAAACAGTATGAAATCAATGCAGGTCTGATCTGAAACCAATCTGCAAGCACAGTATATGCAGGAAACCAATACAAATCTGATCTGAAATCAATCGGCAATCAATGTACCAGGCAGTCTGTCAAGTTTTTTTATCCCCTAGAAGTGCTCGAAGCCAAAAATAGGTCTGAAACCAGCTTAGAGAGCAATCTGAGATGCAGGAGCAGAATTAGAGTTTCAATCGTAGGTCTGAAATAAGTGCTCAGCCGCACTCTCCAAGCAGTCCGTACAGTTAGGACCTGTCGTAGGGTCAATATGAAACCCTAAAACTGATCACCTCTGAGAGAAGGGGTTCGGCCCAACAGTCAAACCCTAAACTAGAGAGAAAAACCTTAAAGCAGTTCGGCCTCTCCTTCTAGATAGGTCCAACCTATCTCGACTGATAGCAGTCTCTGGAAACTAAATAAAACTTACTTATGGAATGTTGTTCACTGCCTTCCAAGGTTACCTGAACCCTAGCCTTCGCTGCTTCTTCCTGATTACCAACTCTCTGCAAGCCGCAACAAGTCCTCAACAGCTGCGAACCTCTCCTGGTAATCTCCAAGAATCAGCCGATGAATACTTCTTCATAAGCTTCCAGCCCTAGCTGGTCCTCATGTGGTCGGCTGGACTAGACACACATGAGAAGCCCTAGATAGGCTCTGATACCAAGTAGAAGATCAAGACTGCAATCAGTCTTGAACCCTAATAGATTTTAGGTTAAGAAAAGCAGACGAAAAGTGAGAGGAAGGAGAAGGAAGAGAAGAGAAACAGGAGAACACAAGGGTTTGAAAGGAGGGACAGATTCTAACACATCTGCCGCCGCCACTCTCTTAGTATTTATAGGTTATGTTCAGTACATAGAGAAAAGGACAGATCTGCCCTTAGTACTTACATGACAAATAAAGTAAGTAAAAACTAAAATAAATAACAACTAAAATAACAAACTGACCCCAACTGACACTACTATGACTGAAACAAATAATTACACATGCTGTCCTACGAACACAGTGGGAACCACTGCTGTGGGGCCCACATCAGTGTTCTCTACAATAATAAATACCAATGCCTCACTAACCCTTCCCACTTGGATCCAAAGTCAATCCTGAACTTTTGTTGTTCGATTGCAAAATAGAGTTCATTAAAATAAAAAGATGTACAAGAAAATGGTGTCAACATATCACCAAGGAAAAAGGAAGCAGTGAGAATCTGGCTTCATGCCTTCATACTTTTATGTAAAACATCCATGCATATTGTAGTGAGAATGGGCCGAATGGGCCTTAGTGTTCTTTATTTCTTTTAAGTAGTATTTATTTATTTAAAAGTTATGTTTCTTAGTTAAGGACCTTCTTTTATTTTCTTTAATTATTTCTTTAGTGCTGGCTGCCCCATTAAGGGCATCCAAGTAATTGCACTCAGACATAGAATTATTAATAGAAGCGATGAAATGGGGCTAGAGAGAGAGGTTTGAATTCTTCTTTTCTCTCTTCCTTTCTTTTCTTCTTCCCCAATCTATTTCTGAAACTTCTTTCTCTCTCTCTTTTCTTCTTTTCTTGCATTATCTGAATTACTGTAGATGCAATTTTCAACTTGGTATCAGAGCCATTTTGACCAAGTGGTCTAGTGTTCGATCCTCATTATCCCCATTATAATTAAATAAGTTTTAGCACAAGGTATGGGTGGGCATGTGCTTGTTCACGCTTCAAGCCCAATGGGCTTTCGTGTGAGGGGGCATGTTAGAGAATATCAACCTATTCAAGGACCTCACCTAACAGCTTTTAGGTCCTCTCAATCCATCCCAAAGTTTGTTTCAGATGCCTTAGCCACACCAAATTGGAGGGATGCTATGAGTACTGAAATAGAAGCCCTTCATAGAAATAGTAGTCGATCAAGACTACAATCAGTCTTGAATTCGAAAGCAAAAGAAAGATTTCAGAAGAAAAGAAGAAGAGAGGGGGAAAAGAAGAAGCACACGAAGAGTTTTTAGAAAAGAGAGAGGGTCAATCATAATGATTTGCCGACCCACTCTTAATATTTATATATGTTGACTAATTGTAAAAGGGCTGAATTGCCCTTATTGCTTACATGGCAAATAAACTAATAAAAAAGCTGAAATAACAAGTTGTAACAACAAACTGAAATAACTACCAACTAACACTGACACAACTAACAAAAAACATATGCTATGCTGCCATACGAACACAGTGGGGTCCACATCAGTGTTCTCTACACTACCCCTCAAGTTGGGAATAGATATTTGTCATTCCCAACTTGCATAGGTCTGCCTCTAATTTCTTCCTTGGAACAGCCTTGGTGAGAAGATCTGTGAGTTGCATGCTGTAGGTGATATACGGGAGACACACTTCTTGAGACGAAACCCTTTCTCTGACAAAATGTCGATCGACTTCGATATGCTTAGTTCTGTCATGATGTACCGGATTAAAAGCAGCCTGATTATCACAATACAACATTAATCACTTCTCATAAGCAATACCCAACTCCTCAAAACATGACTTCAGCCATAGGATTTCAGCCCCACCATTAGCCATAGATCTATATTCAGCTTCGGCACTAGAACGGGAAACAACACTTTGTTTCTTACTCCTCTAGGAGACAAGGTTACCTCCTACAAATGCACAATATCCAGAGGTAGACCTTCTGTCATCGACACTCCCAGCCCAATCAGCATCTGTATAGACCTCTATCTTCATGTGATCATTATTCTTGAATAATATACCTCTACCTGGACATCTCTTCAAGTATGCTAATATTCTCTCAACTGCAAGGAGGTGAGTAGTTCTAGGAGAGTGCATATATTGACTGACAACGCTGACTGCATAACTGATGTCTGGTCATGTGAGACAAAGATAGAGGAGTTTTCCAACCAACCGTTGGAACATAACTTTGTCTTCAAGAGGCTCTCCACCCTCTGCACTGATCTTGTGATTCTGTTCAATGGGGAGGGCAGAATGCTAGCACTTTATTCTGGCCAAATAGGCATGGGAGATTCCTTAAAGGCTGAAGTTCTGTCGCTACTTCAAGGTATGAGATTGGTAAGCAATGGGGATATCAAAACCTTGAGATAGAAGGAAACTCTAAACTTCTAATAGGATGGCTGCAGACAAAAAGCTTGGGTGTATGGACCCTTAGACGACAAATGAGGGAAATACTTTGCCTAGCAAGGGAAGTCGATGTAATTTTCAAATGGGTAAGGAGATCAGCCAATGTTGTGGCTGGCAATTTGACAAAGCAGGGGACTCTCAGGGAAAGCTTGTTTTGGGTTGTATTGTAAGATTTGAGATTTGTATGGGGTCAACACTTAGGCTCTGAGTGTTTGACACTGTAGAAAGCCTTATGTGCTGATTTCGGCCAAGCTTCTTGTGAAAGGAAGAGGAGAAAGTTGGGGGTTTCAGCAATAGACAGAGGAAAGGGAAGAAAAGGAGAAGAAGGTCGACTAGGATAGTGATACATAACCCTAGCCGCCAGCCCCTCATTCTATTTATAATTAACTTAAATATGGGATATTACAAAGATGCCCCTAGTAGGGCGGCAACTCAACTAAGTACTTACAATACTTTTAAAAATAAAAGACTAATGGGCCCAAGGTCCAACAACTTCTTAATTTAAAAGAAAACAAACTAAACATAAATCGGCCCAACATAAATCAACCCACTCAACACTCCCCCTCAAGTTGGGAATAGATGTCACATATTCCCAACTTGCGTAGATCATGTTCCAGCTTATTCTTCGGAACACCTTTTGGGAGAACATCAACAAGCTGCAGATCAGAAGAAATGTATGGAAGACAAACTTCTCCAGAAGTTACCCTTTCTCTGATAAAATGTCTATTTACTTCAATGTGCTTAGTTCGGTCATGCTGGACTGGATTATGGGCAATATTGATTGCTGCCTGGTTATCGCAGTATAACATCATAGGTTCTTCTGCCTGTACACCGATTTCTTCTAACAAAGAACGGATCCAGAGAAGTTCTGAAACTCCATGTGCCATGGCCCTATATTCCGCTTCTGCACTTGATCTTGCCACAACTGTTTGTTTTTTACTCTTCCATGAGACTAGGTTACCCCCAACTAGGGTACACACTCCTGAAGTTGATCTCCTGTCATCAAGGCATCCTGCCCAATCCGCATCTGTATAGGTCTCTAGCTTCAGTTGTCCATGATCAGTAAACAATATGCCTCTGCCTGGATGTCCCTTCAAATATGCAAGGATCCTGTCAACTGCCTTCCAGTGTTGATCTCGTGGAGCATGCATGTATTGACTCACTACACTTATTGCATAGGAGATGTCCGGTCTTGTCATACACAAGTATAGTAGCCGACCCACAAGTCTTTGGTATCTCCCAAGGTCCTTCACTGGTTCACCTTCTAATGCACTGATTCTATGGTTCTGATCAATGGGGGTGCTAGCTGCCTTTGTTCCAAACTTCCCTGTCTCTTGGAGAAGGTCCAAGACATACTTCCTTTGAGAGATAAAAATTCCATGTTTCGATCTTGCAACTTCAATGCCTAAGAAGTATCTTAGTTCTCCAAGATCCTTAATCTCAAATTCCTTATGCAGGTTCCTCTTCAGACTATCAATCTCACTTAGATCATTCCCAGTGACAACAATGTCATCCACATAAACAATTAGGATTGACACCAAAGATCCCCTGCGCTTCACAAACAAGGTGTGATCAGATTGAGTTTGAGTATAGCCAAAAACAATCAGAGCCTTTTTGAATCTGTCAAACCATGCTCCGGGAGATTGTTTCAAGCCATATAGTGACTTTTTCAGCTTGCACACCTTTCCCTTTTCAACATTATCATAAAAACCAGCTGGAAGATCCATATACACCTCTTCTTGCAGATCCCCATTTAGGAAAGCATTCTTTACATCCAGTTGAAACAAGGGCCAAGAGTATGAGGCAACAAGAGAAATGAGTATCCGAACAGAGGTCATCTTTGCAACTGGCGCAAATGTCTCTAGATAATCAATGCCATAGGTCTGTGTGTACCCTTTTGCAACAAGTCTTGCCTTGTACCTCTTTATACTTCCATCTGCCTTATACTCTACTATGTAAACCCATCTGCATCCAACTGTCTCCTTGCCTTCTGGTAGGTCCACAATCTCCCATGTCTGATTCTTAATCAAAGCCTCCATCTCTTCCTGCATAGTTGTCTTCCACTCAGGTTTGGAGAGAGTCTCACAAACACCTTTGGGTATAGACACTGAATCAAGAGAAGAGAGAAAAGCACGGTAGGAAGGAGAAAGTCCACTGTAGGATAAGTACTCTGAGATACAATGAGCAGTGCACTTTCTCTTCCCTTTTCTAAGAGCAATAGGGAGATCAAGGTTATCTGTAACAGTGTCAGTAGGATCAATGGGAACTGAAATAGTGGGATCAAGAGGAATACCTGAATCCGTATCAGTCGAATCTAGAGTCTCCAAGGGATCGACAGGAAGTGGTGTGAGTTCTGTTGTAGTGGAATCAACCGCCTTATGAAGTCTCTGCCGTGAGTAATGTTGTGAAATGGAACGCAAAGGAGGTGACAAGGTGGGTGACATCGGGTGGTGGTCAAGCATAGGAGTAGACACAGGAACTGGAACTGGGAAAGGGATAGACTGTTGACTTACTTCCCCAAAACACTCCCCCTGAGAAGGATCCTTTGAGAAGAAGTACGTAGATTCAAAAAAGGTAACATCCATAGTAACATACCGGTTCCCAGAGACTGGATCATAGCAGCAGTACCCTTTCTGATTCTCTACATATCCAAGGAAAACACGTTTCTTTGCCTTGGGATCAAGCTCCGAACGGTAAGGGCCAAGAATATGTGCAAAGCAGACACATCCAAACACCCTTAGAGGAATATGAAACATCTCCCTCTGAGGAAAAAGAAGGTTGAATGGGGTCCTGAATCCGAGTACACGAGAGGGCACTCTGTTAATCAGATATACTGCCGTGAGAACTGCATCACCCCAAAAACGAACCGGAACTGTGGCTGTGATCATCATGCTTCTTGTCGTGTCAACGATGTGTCTATTCTTCCTCTCTGCAACACCATTCTACTGTGGACTATAGGAGCAACTGCTCTAATGGACAACACCATACTCCAACAGATATGAGGCAAGATGTCTCTCAAAATATTCCCTAGCATTGTCAGATCTGAACATCTTTATTCTTGTCCCAAACTGTGTTAATACCATCTGGTGGAATTGCCTCACCAAGGATGGTACTTCATCACGTGATTTCATCAGATAAATCCAGGAATATTGAGAGAAATCATCCACAAACAGGAGAAAATAGCGATAGCCGCCTATAGAGGGAACATGATAAGGGCCCCACACATCCGAATGAATAACATCAAAGGGAGAAGAACATCTTTTATTACTAGGTTTAAAAGAGTGTCTACAATGCTTTCCAAGTTCACAACCCTCACACTTCAAACTTGACAGACTCACAGACTCAAACAATTTAGGAAACAAACAACTCAAAGAAGAAAAGGATAAATGACCCAGACGGTTGTACTAAAGCATAATCTGACCCACAGATTTTGACTCACTATCTTTGCAAACATGATGGCTTTGGTGAAGAGGGAGAGCATCCAGGAGGTAGATTTCATTCACTTCACGACCACTCCCAATCGTCCTCTTTGAATCCAGATCCTACAAAATACAGCGTCCAGGAGAAAAAATCATTGAGCAGTTCAGATTCTTAGTCAAACTACTAACAGATAACAAATTAGTGCTCAATCTAGGAACATGGAGGACAGAGGGTAAGCAAATAGAATCATTAATCTTGACAGATCCCTTCCCAGCAATAGGAACATGGGATCCATCAGCTGTGGAGACCCTATCTCTGTCAGAACAGAACTGATAAGAGGAGAAAATAGTGGAGCAATGGGTCATATGCTCTGAGGCTCCAAAGTCTATAATCCAAGAAGATCTCTCCTTACCTGAAGCAGAAACATAGTTTGCAGTGACATGTGAACTACCTGTGTGGGCAAAGGAGTTAGAGTGAGCTCCACCTGTGCTACCTGTACCTTGTACCTTGTTGTCCGCTTACGGCTGAACTGGAACTAGCTGTATCCCTCTGATTCAGAAGTAACCCAAACCTCTCAAGCTCGGTCCTTACTACAATAACTGCAACGGACTCCAAAGCAGCTGTAGTAGGGGGGGGGAGAAGTATCACCGGTAACTGCCATGTGTGCATTTCCTTTCTTATTCTTCAATCTGGTCGGCACAAGAAGTAGGTGAAGCTTCCAACAAGTGTCTCTTGTATGCTTAGGCTTCTTACAGTAGTCACAGACCAAGTCCCTTTTGTCTTCCTTTTTGTTTTCATTGCCATTCTGTTTAGATTTCACAGCACTTACCATAGCAGACTGATCAGAACTGAGATTTTTCATCATTACATCCCTCTTGCACTCCTCTCCTTCCTAGGAGAGAGTGACACTGTCCCTAGAAAGAAGATGTTGTCGTGCAATGTCATACTCGGGGTCAAGGCCAGCAAGGAATTCGAACACCCTATACTTCTCTAAATGTCTTTGATAGGTAGCTGCATCCTTGGTGGTTTCCCAAGCAAAGGTCTCTAGATGGTCGATCTCCTGCCACAAGGTCTTAAGGACTGAAAAATAGGTTGCAATAGATCTATCTCCCTGCCTTGTGGCAATAATTTGATTTCTCAGTTGATAAGCCCTAGCAACATTCTACCTTTGTGAATAGGTTTCTGCAACCCCATCCCATATCTCCTTAGCAGTGTTTGCCCATAAAAAATTTTTACTTATATATGGCAACATAGAATTACACAACCATGTCATTACCATATAATTTTCCTGCACCCACCGGGAGTTGCCAGTTTCGGGTTTCACCTCTTCACCAGTAATATACCCCAATTTTCCACGAGCCCCAATGGCCATCTTTGCAGAATGGGATCATTCCAAGTAGTTTGTACCATCCAACCTAACTGTAGTAATGGTCCCAGCTACGAAGGGGTCTCCAGCATCTCCTCCCACTGGTCTCATTTCATTCCCAGGCTTATATTCAACTCTATGTCCCTCCGTGTGTCTCAAAAGAGGTACAGAAAACAACCAAAAAATGCAGCAAGAACAAACAGAATACCTTCTGGAACCAACGACACTCCTTTGGTGTCCTGGACTTTCTTCCCACGAAAGATTCATTTTCGGTGGGATGGGAGAAGACAGAGAAAAAGCAACCGCCCTCTCTAGAAGCCTCCAAACCACATGGAACTGGAATCGCCCCTTACAAAAAACCCAGAGGAACCCTAAAAAATTAGGGCGCCACCACCTAGGTCAAAATTGAAGAGTCCAACAAAATCAGGACTCTTCCCCTTTCTCCAGTTTTTCCTGATTCTGATGAGAAACCCTAGACCAGCTACAGGGCATACAGATCCATCAAGAAAATCCAAAAACTGGGCTTACCTAAGAGCTTCGATCAGCCTCTTAAATCTCCATGCAGTCGGCCGATCTAGGGCTGTAGGAGTAAATCTCTTCAAGAACCTTCAACCTGCTCTGATACCAAGTAGAAAGCTTATGTGCTGATTTCGACCAAGCTTCTCGTGAAAGGAAGAGGAGAAAGTTGGGAGTTTCAGCAATAGACAGAGGAAAGGGAAGAAAAGGAGAAGAAGGTCGACTAGGATAGTGATACATAACCCTAGCCGCCAGCCCCTCATTCTATTTATAATTAACTTAAATATGGGATATTACAAAGATGCCCCTAGTAGGGCGGCAACTCAACTAAGTACTTACAATACTTTTAAAAATAAAAGACTAATGGGCCCAAGGCCCAACAACTTCTTAATTTAAAAAAAAAACAAACTAAACATAAACCGGCCCAACATAAATCAGCCCACTCAACAGACACTATTGTATTTAACTGTTATTTTAATGAAAGCTATTGTTTCCAATAAAAAAAATGCATAGCTGCAGTATAAGTAAAATAAAACCAATGATGGTTTAAAAAAAAATGGCCACCAAAATAAATTCTAACATAAGGGCCATTACCCAATGTTGATCCTGGTTATCTGGGGTTTTGGGAAGGATAGACTTGATACAGAACCTAACCTTTGACATTTTTTTAACAAAGTGGCTGCTCTTACACTTGAACCCACATCCACACACTTGTCAGCACAAGTTTTGATTTGATATTAGCAAATTAATGTACCACAAGCTAAGTAAACAATGAAAGGAAAAGAGAAACAATAAAAGCAAAGAATGTACCTGTAAGAATTGCCTGATCAACACGTAGCTGATTACTTAGCATCTCAATCATTCTCATATCTGCAGGAACTTTGCATCCCACTACACCATCCAGAAGCAGGGAAAAACCAAAAAAAAAAAAAAAAGAAAAGAAAAAGAAAGAAAGAGATCCATAATCCCTCCTAGACAAAACAATATTAAAGAGTAAAAGAAGCAATGACAACTAATTGAAATCTTGTTTTCTTGAGTGAACATACCCCCAACTTCAACAATATCACCTGGAACAAGTTCAGTTGCTGGTAGTATTGAGAAACAACCTGCAAAGATCATTTCACATGCGACCACAAGAGAGTCAATTTTCGGAAATTTGATATATCAGTGTGTGTTTGGGGGGGAGTAAAGGAGATTTAATACACACACATATGACAAACAATGCAAAATTGTATTAATACATACACATAATAACACAACTTTATTAATGAATAGGAAAAAGAAGATATGCATAATGTTTCATGATAACATCCTGGGCACAAAAAGAAATTTAAGTACACATTTGTGTCTATGTATGCCTGTTAATAAGTGTACACAATGGCCAATATCAATGATATTGAACAGATAAAAACTAAAATCTCATCAAGTGGTTTGGGAACAGAAGAAATCAGAGGTTTATGTGATGCAAATGCAATTCAAAAGACAACTCCAAGTCAAATAAGCAAAATCAGAACTTGACTGGATTCTAGTGATAACTGGTTCTAGATTCTAGGGTTCATTTGATAGCTTGTGCCTCATCATCCAACCATTAGATTAGCCTAGATTTGTTTGAGGTGGTTTTATGATTTTATAACCTTGTACAGTGTTTTAAAAGCACAAGATGCCAAAAAAAAAAAAAACGCAAGGGCCATTTTGCGCCCAAGGCACGAGGTGCAAGACAAGGCATGTTCCTTTTTGAAGCAAGGCATAAAAGTGCAAAAAATAAGCAAAAATATTCAAAAATATTAAACATAATATTAATTATTAATTAAAATAGAAACTTAAATTAAAAAAAAATGTTTTAAAATACCTATTATCTCAAATTAAAATACATAAACATGATATGTAAAACATATTTAAAATGAAAATTTAAAAACAAAATCAAGCATAAAGATATAAAACATATTCAAGTATGTAAAACTCTCAACCTCTTTATTTTTCCCCAAATTGCATTACTTCAAACAGCTAATGCAATGTTAAACATTATGCATTTCTGATTTTACAAGCCGCTTTTGGTACCATGCCCCTCAAGGAAAGTGCCACGCCTGGGACCTAGGCAACCTGTGTGCCTAGGCACGTCTTTTAAATTTTTTGGTAATAAATAAGAAAGAGAATTTATTAGAAGAAAAGAGAGTACAATAATGGTGATAAGAAATCATCAAACACAGAAAATCCCCCAGAACCTTCCCCCTAAAAACTTAACAAAAGCTCACTTGAACAACCTTCTCACCAGACAAAAGCTCACTTGAAAAAAGACTATAAAAACTTAACACCTAAAGAAGCCTGATGCTACACTACACCATAAAACTGCTTCAGCAAATAGCTAGAGAAAACCCAACTACTCTTCCTTTCCATCAGCTTGAACATAATACTCTTTATGTCTATTATTCACTCTCTTTGTTTTCTTCACTTTAATCAAAGCCCAATACCGAATAAACCCATCTTCAACTTGGCGAACATTCTTGAAACTTGCACTGTTTGGTGTTTGTTTTGACTCTTGAAACTTCTAACTGCATTAGGAATTTTCACAGGTGCTCCAAGATTCTTAGGGCTGTCAATTATCCTTTCTAATACAAAAACCGCATTTTTCTCAAAGAACTGATCTGCTTCCATCTCACCGCCTTCTTTAAGATCATTCCTTTCATCTCCAAACAAACTCAAACCACCCAGGTTGATCCCACCCTCCCTCGTAAAGGCCAGCCATTCCAGATTTCGAACTGTCGATTCCTTGCTATTTGTCCTTTTTTCTCTCCCTTTCTTCTAGTTCTCTGAAAGCCTTCAAAGAACTCCCCCCCCCCCCAAGAAAATGTAAACCTAGAAGCTTATTTTTACTTCTACCTCCCTGTTCACCACCAAATCCAAATCAAGATTCCCCTGAATCTCCAGTGGATATTTTCAGGTGGTCATTTCTTGGACAAAATGCAATAACCAAATACCATGGATCTATAGACATACCCTTCGGGAAATTGAAAGCATAATAAGAGAACTAACAATGACTTTTAAATGGGTGAGAAGAACAGGAAATGGGGTGGCGGATACTCTAGCCAAGCAAGGGGCTTTAAGACAATGTTTTGGGCACAGTTGTAATCTTTTGTTTGTTCAGGGTGGAGAATAATCCCACCTTGGTGTAACCTTAATCTCATGGGTTTCATACAAGATCGCACCTTCTTCTTGTCATTCTTCATCTCTGCATCCCTTTCTCCCCTTCTCCTTTAGAATAGGCTTAGTTCTGTAATTTCAGATTAATCAGAAGTGCCGTCATCTGGCTACTGCACAGAAGCTGGTTTCTGCGAAGTGCGAACTAGGTGTACTGCCCAATCTAGAGTAGTCTGTTGGCAGTCATTCCTTGCATTTGAATTGGGTTTAGTAAAGGTCCAAAAAACGATCACTTGAAATTAGGGTCAGTTCAGGAATTTCATACAAATATAATTTTTCGGTGTTATTTGATATCTGAACATTGGGTCCAGTTGGGATTAAGTTGTTTAATGGTTTAGTAGAAGCAGTACATGTGTCCTTTGTATTTAAGATGATTTTAAGGGTTCTATATTCTATGAATAGTAAGGGGAATATTGATTTTTAATAGAATCATACTTTCTTCAAGAAGAACTTTTTTTTGAAGAATGTCAGGTTTTTTTTTTTGATAAATAATGTCAGGTAAAATTTTTCATTAAATCAAAAAGAAAGCCCCCTGTACAACAAGAGGCTGTACACTGGGAATGTACAGAAATACATCCTTGAACCCTATACCATCACCCCCTCACTATTAACAAAAAGATTTTCAAAAACAAAAAAAGGACTTATTCTTTGCTCTTGTATGGTTCAGCCAACCTAAACAGGTTTTTTGTCTATTTTCCACTGAGTTTTCTCTCTTCTACTTACCTCTTGAGCAATCACCACTGCTACTACTACCTTGTTTTAGGATTTTTTTATGGTTTATTTATGTATGCATGTATGTTTACATGATTAATGATTAAATACAAAAATATATGTATATAGAAATATACATAATGGTGAATAACGGTTCAATTGCAATAACAATCAAATAACGGTACAATTGCAATAAAAATCAAATAGCGGTACAATTATATTAATAAAAAGAGAATAATAGAATCCTGTGCGAGATTCCCTATCTCATGGAATGAAAGGGTGGATAGACAATAGTTGTGTTGGGGAGAAGAATATCCATTGGGTTAATTCCATAACAGCTGTGGGACTCTTAATGGAGCAGAGGATTGTGAACTGTCTCTGCTACTGCTACTTTATTGATTTTCTTCTGTTCAAAACAAGGTCATGCATTTAATGAAAAATAATTTATAACTAGAGTAGTAGAAGAATGCAGAGGAAACAGGCTGTCCTTTTCCAAAATCCATATTCTGCAATGAAGGTGACCGTCGATGTTAGGGGTATTGACAAGTTGGAGGAAAGAATGAGGGTGTTGTATGCTAGTCTGGTTGGTAGAGTAGTTGGGAAAGAGATGGAAGTAGAGAGAGTTGAAGATTGGGTGGTCTTAGAATGGGGAAAGGAAAGGGTCATGGGAGCGAGGAAGTTTAACGGAGGCCAGATGCTATTCATGTTCTACAATAGGCAGGAGGATGGGTTTTGGAATATAAGAGAACAAAGAAGAGAATTCTTGATATGCGAATTGATTGGCGGTTCCCAACGGTAGGAGAAGACGAACATTGTGGGTTGGAGTGATCAGCATCCCATTGCATGCATGGAGTATTCTAACTTTCAAAGAAATAGGTAATAGCTGCGAAAGGTTCATGAAATATTATGACAAAAACAGGTCCTGGGAGAATCTGGATATGGAAAGAATCTTAGGGCTTGTTCGTTTCCTCTTAACTCTTATCTCTTAAGAGGAATCTTTTAACTTTAGGAGAAAATAGTTGTTCGTTTCCTCTTATCTCTTATCTCTAAGTGCAATCATACAACTTTTTGTTTTCCAATGATACCCCCAAAAAAACAAACAAAAACTCTAATATATGGGGTTAAAATGGATATCTGATAATTTTCAGAATTCAGAATTCAGAACAACATTCTCTGCATTCAGAGTTCAGAGGAAAGAAAAGTTCACCAATACCAATATAACCCTTAATGTAATTATTGCACTTTCAGATGTCAGACTCCAGAGCAAATGAACAGGCCCTTAATTGAGGTTGAGGAGGTCTCTGCTATCCCACACAAGATGGAACTTAAGTTCGCAGGAAAAGGGTATGACCTAAGAGTAAAAGATGAAGGGGAAGACAACTTTTTTTAAGAGCGGAGGAAAAGGGAACAATGGAAGAGCAGAAGGTTGTAGATGAGGTAGGAGGTAAGGAGGAGAAGGGAGGAGATAGAGGTGCAGAAGTCTCCAGTAGCAAGGTAGAGGAGGAAACGGAGGAAGTCAGGGGATCAAAGAGTTGGGAGTTGAGGGAGGAGGAAGGAGAAAAGGGTGATGTGACGGGCAAAAATAATAAAAGGACACATGGAGAGTATGAGATTAAGAGGACGGATGGGAGATGTCCACATGGAGAGAGAGTATGATAAGGTGATAGAAGCCCAAGAGTCGAGCGAGAGGATGGGGGGAGGTAGAATACAGGTGGTAGCCGGTAAACATATGAAAGAAATTAGAAGTGGAGACCACCGCTTTAAAAAAGGGATTTAAAAGAAAGAACTGGCAGAAGAGGTTACCGGTGTTAAGGGGTGTTTTGGGAAAAGAAGGTCGGAGACAATGGGCATTGAGGAGACAAAGATATAGAAAAAAGAAAATGAGCAGCAGATTTTTTGGGCTAAATTGTAATGCGTGTTCAGGGTTTTGTGTTCTAATTGTATTTGGATAATCAGTTGGAACTTGGAAGTGGGTAATTTACTCACAGCAATGTAACCTCCAATTTAATTATATAATTAATAAAGTCTACCTTTGCTGATCAAAAAAACCTCAACAGATTGCAAGATTTGAGTAAGGAAGGAAGATTGTGTCGATTGATGGTGGAGAAGCCAAGGAATTTGGGAAGACTAACTTACATACAGTACATCGGTAGCTGGAAGGAATGTCGGAGCTCGAAGGGGAAGCGTTTGTTCAAGCTCGCAAGTCCAATCAAGAATTAGAAGGTCTTTCATTGACCCAAAATTGTTCGTCATCTAAGCTCTAGCTTCTAGAACCTATTATTGGTGGTGGAAGAAGAGATTCAAGTTGTGAAGAAGTTGCAGATGGGAAGAGAGACAGAGCTAACCAGGAGGATTCTATAGCGGTGACAGGAAGCATGGAGAATGTCCTGCCTAGTTTGAGAACTGTGGAGATCACTGCTTGTCTGAATACTAAGGTGAGTTCCAATTCTTTAATTTCTTCAATGGCATTGGAAGACGTCAATAAGCAAAGGGAGGAGAAGGGAATCAGAGAAAAAGAAGAGATAGGCAAGGAAAGGAAAGAGAAAATTCTCTAATTGGAAGAAAGAAGTGAGCAACAAAGGGTCTATAATAGAAAAAGAAGAATTATCCATCAAGGAAATAAAGAAGCTGGGGCTGAGAGGGGAGAAGTGAGAGAGCATGAGGTCTCTGGAGAGGAGATAAGGGAGGAAGGAGAGACGGTTGAGGATCTTGAGGGGGAGGAGGTTTCAAAAGAGGAAGGTTTTGGGGGGGAAAAGGGTGGATATTGAGAAGCTAGTGGACAGACAGGTGGAGATGGGAAAATCTCTCAGTTTACTTTTTTCTAGGAGGGGAGAGAGTAGTTAGAAGGGCAATTGAACAGTTCAAAAGGGGCAGGAGAGAAGGAAAAAAAAACAAGAAAAAAAGTCTTAGGGGAGGGGCGTGAGGAGTGGGAGGAAGGAGAATGGAGGGAAGAGGATTTGGTGGAAGAAGAGTTAAGGGGATGTTAGAAGAAAAAAGAGAGGAGGGGCGGTGGAGGTTGAACTGGAAATGGGACTGTTATCTTGGAATGTTAGGGGTCTGAGAGATGGAAGAAGAAGGGTTTAAGGAGTGTGATGAGAAATTTCAGTCCATATATGGTGCTGCAGCAAGAGACAAAGCTGCAATTGTTGTGGTTAGGAATTTTCAGCCAAGGTCTTCAGCAGAGATTTTCTCTACATGGCCAAGTCTCTGAGGTTATTAAATGGCAAAGGTATTTTGGAACTGTCTACCGTTTGCCATATTCTGGAATATTTGGTAGGAGAGAAATAGAAGGCTCTTTGAAGAAAAGGAATGGAGATTGGATAGGTTGGTGGCAGCTGTTAATAAATCTGTTGCAGTTTGGGTTTTGGTAATGCCTGATTTTGTACAAGTCAAGAAAGAAGACCTTGGGGTCAGTCTATGGTAACTGTTGGATAACAAAGTTGTAATTTGGACAATTTGTGGTGATTAGTTTTCTTTTTGTTTTTGCTGACATTTGAGTTGATTCTTGGTGTCTCCTTAACACTTTCTCAGTTTGTAATTTTCGTTTTCCTTTTACTTATCAAAAAAAAAAAAACAATGTATAACTAGATACACGTGATCATTGACGGATTTGTTTCTCATTGATGACAACGCTTTTGACTTTTTGAGTAAGTTGTGACTGACAATATGGAAATGTTGTGAAGGCCAATTAGGTCAGCAAAGGAGAGATATACTTCTGAGTAGTAGTTACTGTTGCTTCATTGGTATCCCCTAAAAGAAGAATGGATCTCCACTGAAAGGAAGTCAGAGGAGTGTGGACAAGATTCAAGTGGTAGGTTCATTCCTTTCTTACTTTTGCATCAGAGCTTGAAGTTTTAAAAATGGTAGGAAATATTTTCATGGTTGTAACCAATCGAAATATATATATATATATATATATATATATATATATATATATATTCATATCCTGTTTCATATTTAATAATATTCAAGTCAATGTTCCTTATCAAAAAAAACATATTTTCATGGTTGTATATTGAAGTTGGCTTTTTTAGAACCTACTATGTGTCAATTTCCATCTATTAGTGTTTGAGATCATTATGGGGGACCTCTGGTGGCCTCCACAATTGGAGAATGGAACTACTGGAAAGGTTTCAGGGTTTCTGTTGAAGTTGATGCATAACCAGTGGTGTGAGAGACTCTTAATGCTGCACATAGCTTAATGACATCTAAGGGTGGCTTAAGAACCCCAAGCCGTTAATATTTGAGATTCACTAAGCATATCACGGTTTATTTCAATAAAGAAATGGAAGTAGAAGACCCCCAATTTGTAACAGGATGGATGAACAAAGACCCATAGAAGGGCATGGGTTGAAGTAGTAAGAAATTATTTAAGCAATCATAATTTAACAAAAGATATGGCATTAAACAGAACGGAATGGAAAAACAGGAACCATGTAGTCAACCCCATATAGTTGGAAGGCTTAGATGATGATGATAAATGAACAAAGGAGGGGAAGGTCCAATTAGTATTCATTTAATTAGGGAGGACAGATCTTTCACCTTCAGTTAGAAGATCAGCAATTGACAAGGCAAACCCACTGGCAAGACAAGGGGATATTGGTCGGAAGGGCTTATTGGCTCATTTTTTTATCCCTCGAGAAAGAGGTCTTTGTTATACATTATTTTCCTATCCAACAAAATTTCTTGCTGATCTGTTACCAATCGGGGGAAAATAAAATATAATCCAAGCATAATAATCTTCATGTATTAAATAATCATATTATGCACAAAAAAAATTGTGAAAATGTCCACTCACCATTTCTCAAAACTGTTGCAATATCAGCTTGGTACGCTCGAAGCTCCTACAGTATAGATATTAAAGAACACAATCAGCCAATAATTAACCAAGGTCAAAATAAAAGTTCCATAAAGCCTAAACCAAAAAGAATTTAATATGGAGAAGTCTCATTGCACTCTGCCTGGTGTGCACACAAAGAAGAAGGTTTAGGTGAAGCTATATATCACAAAAAGATATTGAATAAACATTAAGCAATTTATTCACAAAATTTCTAACTATTATATTTAGATCATGTCAAACACATATAGCATGTTAGATGGTATGTGCATGAGAAAAACTACACTGTTTTCCCCCTTTCTATGAGATTCGGGTATTCGACAACTTTTTTCTTCATAAACCCCAAAATTTACTCTCGGTGGAGGAGTGGCCACCATGAATTTTATTCATTGTAAAAAAGGTATTTGGCAACCTCATTTTATGATTTTATCAGCAACAAAATAACTCTGTGTTGATCATACAAAGAAAGAATGATACAATTGTATAGTACAATTTTAAACAAGACCCTGAAATTAGGTCCTACCCCTGCCTCCTAAAGAAGACTGTTCCAGTTGACTATGTACCCCAGGATAAAGTTCTCTTCCTTTCCCCTGCCTTTTAAGAGGGTATGCTTTTCCTGTCTTTACTATTGGTTAAGAAGGGAAATATTGTAGTTCAGTTTATAGCTTAATTGCCAGAGGTGAGAGGTGGACCTGGCTGGTTGTTGACCATCATCAAATGGCAACTCCTTAGGTGGTTTATTCACCTTTAAGGCATTGGAAAGAGCCTTTTTGGTTCCCGTTCCCAGAGAAACTTCAACTGAGATTCCCTGTCCAAGTGCCTCAGCATGAGGCAATTTTTCACTTATTGAAGGTAAACAAGGTGCGGTCAAGGGTTCTAAATCATCCTCCTCTTGGACCAGGTGGTGGCCCAAGAGGTCAAGGTTGCAAAGTCACTTTTTTTAACAATAACCAGAAATTTCATTAATTAGAAAGAAGGTACACTAGGGAGCAGTAAGCTCTTTTAACTCTTCAGGAAAACACAGTGCAAACCATAAATTACAGTTGAACCCAAAATAGAGACGTCCCTTTCACCCCTTGTTTGGCTAACCCATCAGCAAAGAAGTTATCACTTCTTTTCATCCAGAACACTAACTTCAATGCCCTGTGTCAGCCATTTGAGTTTTTTTCATTTCATTACTGTAAGCCCACAGACCATGCCCATTCTGTTTTTCCTTCAACTAACCCACCACCAAGAACATTATAGTTCTATACAAATCATACTCAACTGTGCACCCTAATATTAAAGTGAAGAACTTACTTGAAGAGCCTTTTCAGCATTTGTTTCTGTAATCACCCCTACAGCTGCATTTGCGGCCAAGATCATCAAGATAACCTGTCAAAATAATAAAATCAATATAATAGAGAAGGGACCAACTGAAAAAGGATGAGCATGAGCTTGAGCTGCTTTTAAATAAGACTAATCCATAAGCTCAAAACTCAAATTTGCTTACACCCCCCCCCCCCCACCCAAAAAAAACCTCAAAACTCACATTGGATAAAAAAATGACAATGACAAGGCTCTAAAGCAATAAATGCTTAACAATGCTTAAGAAATTTGGCAAAAAACTAACATACAAGTGACAAAAATACAGGTAGCAAACTGAATATTTTGGACTCCTGACAGATGCTTTAGAATTCAAAGATTTCATTTTCAATGACAAATTGTCAAACTAAGACCAAGTATATTGAGTTATAGACAAGAACTTTTTTTATTAGTTAGTTTAACATTTATTAGAAAAACAACAATATATACAAGCAATAACCCAAGGAGAGGAGAAAGATGCAACCTCTCCCATAAAAAACAATCGAATAGGCACATTATAACTGAGACCAATCAAATGATCCCTATTAATCCCTTGCTTGGCTCCGGAATCAGCCATCCCATTAACCAGTCTTCTAACCCATAGAATCATCAGTGTCATGTTGCTGGTTAACCATTTAAACTTCTTAATTTCATCCCTATAAGACCATATTATAGACTCCAGCTTCTTTAGCCATCCCACCACCAGTTTAGAATCCCCCTCAACAATCAACTTGTCCATATTCAAATTGCTATCTACACCTCTTGAATTACAACTAAGAATTCAGCCCTGATAAGAGTCCCCCCATGGTTTAAAATGTCTCTAATTTCCCTAATATTTCTACAACATATTTCCATTTCCATGGGTAGCAACACAAAATTTTACTAGAATCAACATATTCCCCGATGAAGACTACCAGCACTATGTGGAGTTCAAGGGAGAGTTTCAATGACATACATATTCCCCAATGAACACTACCAGCACATATGGAATACAAGATATAGTATTGTAACATAAGTTGGTGATAATATTGTAGATATGTGGAGTAACAATATTATTGCCCACCTAACTTACATGATTACCACTTTGTGTTAGCTAAATATTCATTTCAAGCATGAAGTTAAATATCAGTTTTTCTTTGTGCAATAGATTATTTGGTTGATCACTTATCAAAAAAAAAAAAGATTATTTGGTTGATCTATTACAACCATTTACATTTTCTGTGAGTTTAAATTTTGTTTTAACTCATTCTATCATGAAGCTCTGAATCTTAAGGTTTACAAGGCAACTTCTGAACGTATTCTTTGTCTGTAACCTTAGTATTTTAGCTTTTTTAAGAGATTTGGAACAAGATAATAATTTAAAAGGGTGTGTCTATGCTTCTTTTATCATTTCTTTTTTTTTATCAATAAAGTGAATTTTATTAAAGTATTGAAAATTACATAGCAAAGGAGCTAAACAATCTTAACTCCCGAATACAACCAATGTACACCCAACATGTAAATCAATTACAGCACAGCCCAAAACATAGAGTTTCTGTTCACCCCTTGCCTAGCTAAGACCATCTGCCAATGAATTTGCACTTCTCTTTACCCATGTACATTGAATTTCAATGTCCATAGTCAGCCACTTAAATTTCCTCTTTTCATTGCTGTAACTCCAGAGCCTAGAGTTGTCCTCTTTTATTCTTTTATCATTTCATAAAATATCATTCTACATTTTGCATATTTACAAGGTTTCCACCATGTCTATAATTTTTACAATATTTCCATATGATATTCCCGACATTTCCAGCATGTTTCTTATATTTGGACGACCGACATTCCCACTGACACCGACATTTTAAACCTTGATTTCCTCACACCCACTGGAAACAAAGCCACAATATTACTTTCCTTGTCTCTAAATACACCCCCTACTCCACAAGGACCCAGATTGCCCTGGCTGCTTCCATCAAAGCTAAGCTTGATAAAATCCTCATTAGGAGGTGATCAACAAGGAAGAACCAGTTTCTTTTTTGAATAATAACTGCAGCATTAATTGAGACTGGTAGTCAAGAAAAACCTGAAGTAACCATTTCCTTCTGTTATGGTTCACTTATCTGCAATGAGGAAGAGATTGGAGGATAATGTTGGCCCTAGCATACCACTATGTAGATGAAATGAAGATACACCTATGAGGTGCTGTCATATGGGCATTCACAAATCAACCCCACAAATAAATTCTGGTTTGGTTCAATTTTCAGGATTACCAGTAGTCACTGCCATCCCTTTGTTGAAACCAAGGTTCAAAATTTTGATACGATACGCCCTGTCGTATCGGTGGCTTAACGATATGCCCCTACAGGGGTCGTATTGGGGTCTGACCTGGTTCAGGGGGTAGACTAGCCTTAGACTGACCCCCCTGAACCAGTTTCAAAGAATAAAAAGGGAGAACGAGCTTCGAAACAGGTCGATCGATATTTTAAACCTTGGTTGAAACAACTTTCAGCACTACAACCACCTAGGATAGGAGATAAGACCAAGTATACTTTCACCTAGTTTCTTTTCTTTAAGGCAAAATTTAGAGATCAAGAGTTCATTGATTTCATGGTCTAGATTCTGTAGAACGCCAGGTAGTCAAGAAATATGTCCCCACTCTCAAACAAATGAAACCAAGGTTAAGAAGTTGAGATGGATGAGTAGCATGACTAAAAGGGCAAAGTCAAAAATGAAGGTCAAAAAAAATCAACATTCAGATCATGCTAAAACTTTGATGGTAAAACACTCTGCCATGCCACTAAGACTATAACCACAATGAAATCAACTCATTACTGCCAACCAAGACCCAACTTTCCTTCTCAACATCCCAACAAGTGAGACTCCAAATTTGAAGTGAAAATATTCCCATTCCAATATGGAATTGCAATTCTAAAGGAGGATATTTATTCATCAACCTCAGTCTTTGATAGACTGAATGCTCTTGACCCAGATTAAGAATCAGATAATCAACCTTCCCTCAATCTAAGTTGTTACCATCCAACTCAATAAATCCCCCCAAGGCATTCCTAATTTCAAGAAAGGTCAATATAAGCATGAAGTGGAACACCAAAGATATGCACCTACCACCTCATGTAGGACATAGGAGGCTTGAGAGCACCCACAAAAGGTTCCCACCTAACCAACTGAAACTTAGTCCTGTTGAAGGATTTGCATACCTGACTAAGAACCTGAAGCACCTCCTCCAACTTAATGACAAAGAAGAACAACCGGCTCCAAAACATCATACCAATGGTTTTAAAAGACCTCACCATCCAGTCACCACCCACTCTTCAACCTCCTCTAAACCCGGTTTCACCAAATCAAACATTAGTGGAGAAAACTATCCTTGCGGCTACTCTCACCAATGCTACCCTTACTCTATTCTAACCTCTAACAACCTGAAAAGAAGTAGCCTCAGATTCCTCCTCTTTCCCCATCTTTTTACCCCCTTCTTGTATTTTATTTTTCTTTAATAGATCTTTTATAAATGGCTCAAAATGATTAATGAGAGAAAACATTATATACCTGAAAAAAAAGCACTGCTGTGTGACCATTGGTTAAAGTGCTGTATCGGATACATTTCAGATGCCAAAATTCTATCTGTGGCACTTCTACATAACATTTTCCCTTTTATCCTTGATTATTTCACATAAGTGAAAAGTTGTACATGATAAATGTCATTTTTCCTATAGAATGTTACTTCAATAATAAAGATAAACTTTCAGGCCTTTTTTATGATATTAGAGTTCAAAACATATGGACTATCTTAATAGTATTTACTTTGTCAAAGATGGGTCTGTGAGTCCTTTGTATTTCCAAGCCAGATTCCTGGGCACACATCAGGTACCAATACCCACATCCATGCCCATGCAATACTGACAAAAAGAAACAAGATTATGAGTAGAATTATTTAAATAGAAGGGATAAAAGATGACTCCATCAAACACTAAGAACAAGGGATAAGGATGGCAACCAAAACATGGTTCCACCATCGATGTTTGTTTTAATACATGTAGACATCTCTTCTATTCTATTTTTGTTTCTACTGTGCATCTAGAAGAGTGGATTTGGCTATGTAAATCCTTAAATGAGTAGTTTCACATGCCAGCCAGAGTCCAAACATGTATATTGGCTAGGAGGCTTTGACCCAACCGCCCCCCCCCAAAAAAAAAGGCCATATAGCTACAGAATATTGCTCAAAAGACGTGAAGAATACAGCACCAGGCCTTAATCCTTGATAGCCAAATGAAAAAGGAAAGTTACCACTTTAACAAAGCCACTGACAAGTTCACTACATACTCAAATTCAAATAACAAAAAACACTTCGGAAGACACCACGCTAACACAAGCCATTGCCAAGTTTACCACATACTCAAAATTCAAAATGCACTTAAAGAAATTCAAGTAACATTAATAAGAGTTAGCATAAATAGATACTTATAATTTCAAATAATTCATGTTTAAGCAACTGGCACTAAAGATGACTTATCGGCATCCTTTATTGCAGTAAATACTCAATACCTATTGTAAAAAGATCATTTGCAGCATATTTAAAAACAAGTAACAACTCTTGATATGTGATCTTCAAGTTTCACTGAATGAACAATTAAATCAAGATTGTCAAGTATAGAGTAATATTATTTCTTACAGAAGGTTCCAAAAATGCTGTTAGGCCCGTCTCTCCATCAATCAAAGCCAGAATGAATGAAACAAGGGCAGCCACGATTAGTATCTTAACAAGCAAATCATCAAACTGCTTCAAAACCAATTTCCAGAAGGGGGTACCTGAATTAAAGATAAAATATTAGAGCTGTAAATTTGATTTTTTTTATGTAGCAAGTGAACTGATATCATCAGAACATAATGCACAAAAATTAGTCTTTTCCTATTCCTAATGCAAGTACTGAACCAAGCTTTTTTTTTTCAAAGTCTGAACCAAGCAATTCATTGCAGTTCTACTAAGATAAGTCAATAATTCAGAATATGGAAAAGAATGATAGCTAGAAGGCACCAAAGAAAAGAAACAACTTCAAAGACTTAGCATACTCAGCAAGTTGGAACGATGTAATTGTGAAAGGATATTGTCAGGTGGTGATTGGCTGCTCTCATCAAGCACAGACAAACCCTGGACCCTGAGATATTTGGTTATGAAAGATTATTAGCATCCAATATTAACTGCTCATTCAGATGGATTACAAGATCAGCCACTAAACTCACTGACTCCTTAGCAAGTGAAGGGGTAACAAGGATAGAACACAAACAGGATGCTAGCCCAGCGCTGAACTTGTAATATATTTATGCACTAAACATACTTGTAAGTGGCAGCCTTTGGCTGTTTGTACTGGTCCTTTTCCATTACAGTAATCTTCAATGGTGGGGTTTCCTCTGCTTTTTACTTTATCACTTAAAAAATTCTCGGATTATTGTTATGGATCAAGAAAAAGAAAAAACTTAGCATTACTATTTCTACAGTGAACTTGCAAATGGACTACATCAGTTGAGGAAAAAAACACAAATGCAAATTGATATAAAAAAAAAAATCATAAAGTTATAGATTTCATAATTTTATGCAGATAAGCAGATGTTTACCCTATAGATTCAATAAAATTATAATTTTCTCATAAATTTCCTTCAAGACGAGAATGAGGCCAAAAGGCTTTTTTCAGACAATTTCTTCCTTCTATTCAGATCTGCTAGCTTCTTTTTGGCCTTCTAAAAAGGCTCAAATTGATCTAACCAGGTGCATGCCGCTGCATCAAGGAGTATGAGGATGATTATATTGTTATTGCTGATGTTGTTGTTTTTCAGTAACAAGGGATGCTTCCATCATTCATAATAGCTTCTCTTGTCGTCCAACACCCTAGTACCTACACTAAAACAATACTCCGATGGAACTATAGACACCGGAGGGGTTAGTAGATCACGTGCCATGGTGGCGAGAACTGGATAATTTTTTGCATGTTCACTCCACCAAGCTAAAATATCAAAATTATTTGTTCCCTTCAAGGTGAAGGAATGGTGGAGGATAGGGCTATTTATAGGAATTGAAAATAATTCAATTGCCCAAAATACCCTAAAAAACTAGCCATTTTTTAGTTGTTGGGAGGGGTATTTTGGTCATTGTAAAGTTATTTATCACTTTACCCAAAATGCCCCCCAAACTAGCTATTATATAGCTAATGGGGGGGCATTTGTGTCATTCTTTCTCCCCCCAAAAAACCAAAACACATAAATACCCCCTATATAGTTGTTTATAGCAGATAGGGGGTATTTCTGTAAAAAAAAAACCAAAAAGCTAAAACTAGTTCACTGGACGGGCAAAGCGTGGCCTGCGGGCCGTGTCACACCGGCTCGTGGACCTAGAACCCCAAGCCCAACACGGCCCGGACCATCATGCCAGACCGGCCCAAATTCGGGTTGGGCCATGCTGGGCGCAGACGGCACAGCCCGCCTTACACCTCTATCAATAATTAGGGATGCAAACTGATCAGACCGGATTCGAATCAAGGTATATTTGAATCCGATCTGACATTGTTGGATCTTCGGATCTGATTTGATCCAAATATTTGATCGGATCTGATAGAACTCGATTTGAATTCGAATCCTATCGGTAAGTTGGATCTTTGGATCTAATCCAAACTGACTTGTTTTCTTTAAAAATTAATAAATTATTAAAATAAAAATAAAATATACTAATTTAAATAAAGTAAAAACAAAAAATACAAGTATTTTTTAATTATTTTCATCATAAATATACACGTTTTTATAAAAATAAATAATATAACAAATTTATATAAATATATTTATAAATAAATAAATAAAGCATATATATATGTATTATATATTTTTATAAATATATAATATATCGGATCAAATAGGGGATGATCCAAATCTGATCCGATTTCTGGTCAAATCCTATAATCTGATCTGAAGATTCGAACAGGGGTGATCCGAATTCAACCAAATAGGATCAGATCGGATCATGATCCGATCCATTTGCACCCTATTAGTAATACTGAACGCAAAGGAATTGAAATACTAGAATCCAATCGGAGACGCAATGCCCAAGCAAAGCCAGAGTTCCTCAAAAAAAATTGAAACAACACCTCTTGCAAAAACCTCAAAGACTGGTTCTAACCACTCCTCACTACACCATCTTTGAAAGCTCAAAATTCCTGGTACATGTTAATTTGTTTCCACCTTTTCCCCCCTCTTTTCGAAAAACCCCAGATCCCATAATTGGCTAGGCCCCCTAAAAGTCTCTCTTCATCCAACTTCAAATAATTCTGAAATAAAATTGAAAATCAAAAATTACAAGAATACAAAAATTATTGGATTCACCTTTTTCCCTCATGATCCAAAATACATAAATACCCCCTAGTGGTGATTTATAGCTGTTGGGGGTATTTTAGTCAAAATACCCCAAAGAAGGCAAATAAAACTGTTGGTCCCCAACGGCTATTTTTTCATGGGCCGCACACATGCCAAGCTGGTATATGAGTCATGCCATGGCGGTCGTGCCGTGTCACTAGGTTGTTCGTTGGTAGCCCAATCCCCCTCCACTGCCTAGGCCTGACACGGCCCGGATTCTTGTGCATGGCACGGTACTATTGCGACCGTGTCATGCCTGGCATGGTCCCTATCATGACGGCCCGCCACCAGCCCAGCCCATATTACAGCTCTAGTTATTATGAGTACTCTTGTTAGATAAAATATCTGTGCCCTCATATTCATTTATTGAGAAATATATTGACCTATATATACACCAATAGTCTCAAAGATGAAACTCTTTGGCTGCAGCTACCAGCTAGCACTTCCAACATCTTTTTTTATCAATTAGCATTTCAACATATTGCACCATGTTATCTTCAATCTGTTCCACCATTGCATCTTCTTGGAGACCATCTTCAAGCCAATCGTATTAGTACTTTCTGAATTTTTATGTATGAATGGGTGGTAAGGTTATTGTCATAACTTTTCAATGGCTATTTTCTGATTATTTGAGCCATTATCAGTCTTCCTAATTGCATTAGAAGTTAGTTCTCCTAACATAGAAGTGGTATTTACCAATCAAAAAAACCACATGAACGGTATTTATTTATATACCTATAACATCAAATATTTTAAGGATACAGATAGAGAAAACCACCTCAAACAAGACCTAGCAAAGACAAGATCAATATGAAAACATGGAAAAATCAGAAAGAAATATAGCAGGTGCAACTGTGTTTACACAGTCCTGTGATTTAAATAAATAGAAACATTTTGTTTTTGAGTTAGCACCTAGTTATTCGGGTCCAAAAACATGCGATCAGTGATTTCCTGTTGGAAAACCACCTAGGCTCCAATAAGGTCTCAAGTCTCGTTGTCTCAACCAACAAGTGACAAGGATGGAATAGATTAAGTGCTCAACCCCACCTCCCCCCATTCCCAACAAAAAAAAAAAGAAAAAAGAAAAAAGGAAAGAAAGAAAGAAAGAAAAAGGAAAAATCCTAGTAGTGGCTGGTACCAACTTTTTTACAGTAAAAAGGGGGAAATATTGGTACTTAACTTATAAGTTATAACACAGAGTAAGTGGCTTCCATTCAGGGAAAACACCAAAACATATGCACACAAAGAATAACAAGAAAACAAGGAAGAAAATGGAATAATTCCAACTAGTATCCTGCAGAACAGAAGCACAACTCATATTTTAAACAAACCTTTTTACATGTAAGAAAATTCAAAAGCAACAGTCTGAAACCACCCAAACAAAGTCCATTGCTACCCAAAATAAAATTCTTGGTATGGAAGGGTGGGGATACAAACATGTGCATATACAGAGAGAATGGTATGTGATTAACTTACTTGCTTCTTGAGGCAGCACTGAAGATCACATGGCACACATGCAAAGAAGAGAAAGAGAACCGGATTAGCAATCAAAAATAAACCAAATAAATATTGAACTTACAACAGTTCTATAACAAATCTAATATGTGAAAAGCTGACAAAAATCAATCAATTTATAGTTAGTTTAATTATCTCGGTGATTTCCTGGGAGTGAATTTTTCCCACTATCATCTTATGTCATTATAAACAAAGAAGCCCTGCAATACATACAAATACCGAAGGTTGACCATGACCATATCTTCTTTTCAGTATCTTTTATAACCATTGAGAACTGCCCATGCTATACATAACTGAATGAATGCACTAGTGCAAGACCTATAACTCTTGGCAATGATAAGATTTTAGATTGTGGAGGTATAGGGAAATTTTTAGGTGATTATACCCTCAGAGATTGACACCTGATCAGAGACACCAATAATCCTTTTTTTTTTGATGAATCACCAATAATCCAACTTCTAATGCCAACATCTCATTCAGGTGGATACAGAAGTCAGTGAACTCAATATTTAACATCTTTGTCAGAAATGGCATTGGAAGGGTAAAACTTGCATCAAGGAGCTTCACTCCCCAGATAGTTGCTGCTAGCTGTCTGGTTATTTGTAGAAAGTGTTTTAGCCTTTCCTCTGTTAAAGGCTTCTTATATAGCACCTTTGGGTGCTCTAGATGATTGTATTGATTCAACAATGCCTTTTTATATATACCATACCATCAACTTGTCACGTGTATATAGAATAACATTTTATCTTGTTTACCAAAAAGAGAGAAACCAAATCCCTGAATTTCAATTTTTCAACAGCATGAATTTGACACCTTTTGATATATGTCCTCTTGTATTTCCTTGAATGTAGGAATTTGAGCACAAAGAGCGAATACTTAAATAGAAGAAATTCTAGTGAACTGATTTCTTGATGCCAGGTTGCCAACTAATATTACTGTTGTTGAACAATCACTCAACTTCAATTCCAAACTCCCAATTTACTAATACAAAACATGTTACTTTTCTATTCTTCTTTTTATTCATTTTTTTGGAACGGTATTTTCTATAAGATTGGATTAAAATCAAAAAGAAAAAAAAAAACATTCAGATGGATCCAGCATCAGCTAACTTTTCAACAACAGCTTAGCTAGGGGTTGAGTAGCTTGGAGTAATTTGCATTGGGGAATTGCCCCTGAGATAGCCTACATATTGTTTTCTTGAATTCACATCTTCTCTAATATTGTAGCTCTAATGGTTTTTCTCTTCCATCTAGTCTCCTAAGAAATTAATGTTTATAATAAATACATCATGAATAAATCATTTCTTATTCATCAAAAAAAATGTTTGTAATAAATTATATTCTGTTTCTATAAATTAAAAAAAAAAAAAAAAACAAATCTTAGGTGACGGTTGTTACATCAAATTGAAGCCAATGGAGACTTAAACTTCCAGTGCTAATATGTTTTAGTGAGAAATATATTTAAAAACGGAATTGAAGTTATATCATTTGTAAACAATCGTGGAATAAAGTGATCATAGGACACACTCTTAGTAATTTACGTACTCCGAATGTATAGTTGAGTGAAATTAGTAATAGAGAAGTACCATTTTTTCCATATATTCTAGTATTTTCTGCAACCTGCAATAAACAAAGATAACAAAATTTACTTCAGAGAACAGCTAACATTGACTGGTAGTCAAACATTAGCGTCAAGAATGACAGAAAGCTCATCAAATTCATTAACACGAGTAGGTCTCCAAATCTGATCGGGAGTGAGCGACTTCATACCTGAGAATCTGTGAGACCTTTGGTCGGGTCTACTCCGAAGAAATCCAAAACCTGACCAAACGAATACAATGCATCATAGGCTGAGTGGTAGCATTTTGATTAGGGAGCGGTGGCACTCAAGCACCGAGAGGGGGTGGGAGGGAAGATCAGCAACAATAGATCCCGTCTCGGTTGTAGTGAAAGGGTAATATAGCCATGTCACTTTCAGAGTTCAATAACAAGTGCAGCAAAAGTGGATCAGCAACGAGGCTTACCTCCGTTACGGATCGGGCGTAAGCGTCCTCCATGGAGATGCTTCTGCCTGCTGGATTTGAAGGGACTGAGAAGGGACGATTTTATTGTGTGAAAATGTGAGCATCAAACCAAGAATTATGGTTTTCCCTAATTAAAAAATATTGGGGTTTTCCAATTTCCAGTTTGCCACCTGTTTCTCTCTGTGTGCGAAACACAGACGTTCCGCGCTAAAGTAACGTATGGTGAAAACTAAAACAACTCTGGGAGGTCAGCTACAGGCCTACAGCACTTTTTTGGCGGTACGCGTGGTCACTCGACTCACTCTCCAGTATGGCTAAGTTTGGGAGTGCATAAAATTAAGGGGTAAATTGCATTTTAATACCTTTATTTGCCAGTCTTACTTTATATCCAAATTTCAAAAGGTGCCAATCTAATCCTTGAATTTTAAAGCGTCCGAGTTTAGTCTAAAATCGTTAATTGCCGTTTAAGTGGCATATGAAAAGACTCAAACGCTTTTGGGGTGTAATCTAATTTTCTTTATTAATCATTCAAATGCCCAAATCGAGTAGTGTCCATCCATTTGTTCAATTCATTTGGTGATCTATTGTGGGCTTTGCCTTGATTCTTGAAGAAGAATATGATAAATTGTATCTTATTTTAAAACGTATTTTTGATATTTTAAAAAGTTTTAAGTTGTATATGTCATCATGTGATATAAATAATTAACAGACTATTAATGATATGGATTAAATTAGTAATTTTTGAGAATTTAGGTATTAGATTAGCACATTTTGAAATTTAGGTATCAAAGTGAAACTAGACCCAAAGTATAGAGTATTAATATGCAATTTATCCTAAAAATAAGGATAATTTGTTAAAATACCCCTGTAATTTTATAAATTTATTAAAAATTATTCTATAGTTCGCATTTTGCTAAAACACCCCCTTTAGCAATTGATCTTCCATTAGATGACCCTAGAAATTGTGACTACTCTATTTGGTCATTTTTTTGTACGAATAAGTGTTAGGGGTATTTTTGGTATAAACAATCATGGGTCCGTGACCTTTAACATTTTCCACTTATTTTAGGTGATCATGTTACTATTTTCAAATGGCAAATACAAACATTTATTAGTAAAATGTTGATTAAGTAAATTGGTTGCAAACTATAGGGGTGTTTTAATAAAATGAAAACTATAGGATAAGTTTAAGTAAATTCATGAAACAATATAGGGAGTTCTAATAAATGACCCTAAGAACAAACACTTATTCAAATGGCCACTTTTTTTGGGTTGGGACCACACCAATAAGTGCTTATTTGTGTTTGGAAAATAAGCCAGAATAAATTCTTATTCCTAAGAATATCGAGAAACCCAGATTTTGGACTTATTTTTAAGTGTTTATTTCTTGTCTCGACATGCCACATCATTTTAAAAATACCTATATATACTACCCATATTTGAAACGAATGCTTTTCTTATTAGAATAAGCACTTATTTTCAAATAAGCACCCCAAACTCTGCATTCTTTTTCACCGGTTGCTTATCTCTAGTATTTTGAATATGTGATAAGCAAAATTGGCCATGCTCGATTTATAAGTCGTAACTAAAGGCATCTTTTAAAAATGTGGATTTGGCATAGGGATGGTCAATAATTGAGATGACCCAGGCCTGGGCCGGACGTTCACATCTATTTTATACTATTATAAAGTAGACCATAAAAAAGTTAAGGCTCTGTTTGAAAGGAATAAAAATGCAAATATATAGAGTGTAAAACCTTATATTTTATATTATTTTATATGTATTTGTATTTATACTCTTTCCAAAATGAGCCTAAGGGGTAATCATTTAAATTATCCGTAAGTTTTAGGAAATTAATAAACCCTATCCCTACTATTTACAAAATCCTTCAACTATCTATAATCTTCCTAACAATTGATTAAATCATCCCCTACCATTAGCATTTTGCCACAATCCGTTCACATATGACACCACATAATTTATATAATTTCTATAAATCTCATTATTACCCTTTATGGTCGAATGCCCTTTCAACTTTGGGCTCCTGAAACCTTGAACTAGGTCTCATTTAACAAGTCTCATACGAATTGGTTTAGCTTGTTCCCAGGCCAATGGAGCAGTATAGAAAACATAGCAATACGCATGGTACCCAATGGCTACCCAACATCAATAGTAGGGCCGAAGTGCTACCCAACAAACTGGTTCAGCTTGTTCAGGTTTACGCTTAAACTAGCAGATGAATGGTGTTAAATTGTTAATGCTGTGTTTGAGAAAGAATTCTCTCTTTTTTTATCTTCATTCAGAATGGAGGTTAATGACGTGGAAGCATTAGTGTGAGTTCACAATTGCAGCTACCACCGGCTTAAGAGATCTTGAGATGATCCAGTGAAGTTAATCAGTAACCCAATTAAAAAGAAAGGCAGGTTCTTTGCCCTATCAAGGCAGTTGGTTCCAGCTAACTGATCGTCTTTATTTCTCAAACACGTTTAATCTGCATTACCCCAAAAATCCTGTATCCCCAAAATATGTATTGGAGATGAAATCGGCTTCAGTCAGTGTAATGGCCATTCAAACAGACCTTACAGTTCAGTTCGGCTTCAGTCAGGGAAAAGCCCATTCCAGCAATCTTTACTGCCTTGTATTGAGAATATCTCCATATTTATGTATTTTATTTCATGGGAAGGTATTCCCAATGCAAGGTTGCGAAAGACTGTTAGAATGGTGTGGGCACAGGTTTGCCCTGATGGAAGCCGATCTCCTTACAGTTTTGTATTAGGAATATCTGCCTACTTATATACTTTATTTCATGGGAAGATATTCCCAATGCAAGGTTGGGAGGAACTCATTGAAGCTAATTTGCCCCTTGTACGTGATCAGCTTCATCAAAACAAAGATACTGAGACATTTGAGTTAAGATAGGACTTCAAGAGATCAAAGAGTCCATGTTTATAACAAAGATTGCAATTGGGTTTTTAGAGGTATGTCATGAAGATTGGGAAATCTAAAACCATAGATGGGAGAGATGGAGTTTTTATGAGTGCTTCCATGAGTACTACCTAAAAAGATAGAGCTAATGCTTCAAACCAACTAAGAAATAGAACCAATCTCTCATGGTTAAGAATATAGAACAAGTGAAGAAAAGAAACTGAAAATAAACAAGTAAAAATCTATGAATTACAAATTAATCTTGAAGAATAAAACATCAAAGCCATGAATCTCTTGCCTGATGTGAACCAAAAAGTTGGAAATTGATTTGTTCCAAGTAAATCAAAGGGACAAACCTTAGTTTTTTTATATCAGTGAGCATTGATTTTATTGTATAGTAAAGAATATTATTGAGGATGCAAAGGCAGTTGTATTGCTACCTATGGCACCAAAAGCCTTTGTTTCAGAAATTAAGATGAAAGCATGGTTTTCAAAATCGGACTGGACCGAAAAAATTGGGAATCGGTTAGGTGGTTGGTTTTGTTTTCCCCAAAAATCGGATTTTCCTCTAAAATCATTGATTTTGGTCAGCGAATTACTGAACTGGGCGGTTAATCGTTTGAACGGTTTTGACTGTTTTTTATTTTTTTTTTTATTTTCTTGTCAGAACGGGTCGAGCGTTAGATCATTCGAACCGATAACCAGACCCTGACTGATTCGATCACCGGGTCGATTTTAAAAAACATGGATGAAAGTGTTTTCCCAAAACATTCCAAGTGTTGCCCTCCAATATAACTCTTCTAATATAGACTTGACCAATTCCCTCAATTCAAATATATTAAACACAAAACCAAAGGTTAATCTGCTGAAATTATACCTTGTGCTTTTACAAATCTATGGCTAGTTCATCGTGTCCATATTCTCACCAACAACATTGTAAAAAGTGTCCTCTTTGTGTGTTAAATGAGCTTGTTAAAGTTCTTTATTCCTCTTCCATTTATTATTTAGGCTATGTTTGGTTTAAAGGGAAAGGAAGAGAAAGACGGAAAACAGATACTAGGGTTGTAAAGGTTTTTCTTCCTTTCCCTATATTTTCCTTCAAACCAAACATAACCTTAGTTCATGCTGTCTTAAATAACTCATATATAATAGTAGTTTTTTGTGACAACCTCCATGAGCAAGGCTCTCTCTCTCTCACACACACACAGTTGGGGTTCTCGAAGCCCAGCTCTTCCCCTCCTCTCATATTTCTTTTTTTTTTCACATTTTTGTCTCAAAAAGCACAGTTATTATTGCAACAGACATCACAAGGAATTCTGTTCTCCTCCATTGAACTTGGTCCCCCTGTTATCTGTTGGTGAGAGTAGAGAAGGCAAGTGGTGGTGAATAGCGATGGTGGGAGCATATCTGATAATATCAGTTATCAGAGACACTCAATGTACAGGTAATGTACAAGTAAGGGTATTGTTGAAAATTTTGATCAGTTAGGGTTTACTTTGAAAATTTGAAACATAATAGAAGACAAATTCGATATCTTGTTATTTCCATTAACGTTTAATAGTGATGTCAATTATTTGAAAACTTAAGGATATTTTAAGAGATTTTATAAACAATGTAGAGAAAGTTAATTAGTCCATTCCCTAAAGCTTAAGAGTAATTTAAGAGATTTTCCCAAAAGTTAATTACTTAATTTTGATTATATAACATCAAACTTTTATCTCCAACCTTTACTTATACATGTATCTAGCATATAACATATGTCATTTCACGCCTATCAAATTTTCAATTTATTTGGTTGCATCAAATACCCATGCATACAAAGTGCTCCTATCAAACTAAATCACTGGTGGTGACTGGTGTGCCCACATCAAATTAAATCACCTGTGCCCAAATCAATTTTTGGATAATTTTGTATGGAATCATAACATCTCATAACAAAAAAAATAAGATCAGCGGGCAAGAAAATACCCTCAAAGAAACAAAGGTTTCCATTCTCACATTTTTACAATTTGGAGATAGTAAAATTGTATTTAGGGGGAGTTCAAATTAGCCCCCCACCAGATTGCCCCCCATAACGTCTCACAACACATCTCTACCGTGTATTGAAAGCATTTCCTAATGATGACATTATCATTTCTGGAATTATTATCAGGAAATATTTCTAATACACAGAGGAGATGTGCTGTGGGATGTTGTGGGGAACAATCTTGTGGGGGGCTGATTTGGTCTCATTCAGGGAAGTCTGGGTCATGCCAGGCATCCGGGCCTGCTTGTTCATGTAACTGAAAGTTGGAAATGACCAAACTAACACTATACTACCTTGTGCCCATGCAGAATTCCTTGTGATTGGATCTGATCTAGAGCAGGGGTAGAACTGATCCCAACTTGGTATATAAATACGCAGAACTTGTTACTGAACCAATCTTATAGAATATGTAATTAGGACTATCGGGTCTGAGTCCGTCTGACCCTATAATACCCAATTATAATTGAAAGCTACGTTATATGTAGTTTGGCTTTAACAATAAATCTTACTTATCTTGTTAATTTGGAAACCGGATTCAGTCGGTGCAAAGCCCATTCAAACAACTATCATAATTTTGCATTGGGAATATCTTCTCATGAAATAAAGTACAGAAGTATAGAGATGTTCCCGATACAAGGATGTAAAGGCTGTTTGAACAATGTATGAACGAGCCTTACATTGATTGAAGCCGACCTCATTAATTTGCATCCCTTTATGAGAAAAAAATAGACTTTACATAAGGGATATGTTAATTGGCTTGAAACAACCTACCCATGGCCATACCCTATATAATTAGATCGGGTATGCCTGACCTATTAACAGCCCTAAGTATATTCACTTGTGCATGGAGTTAGGATTTTCTGCCAACAAAACATGTCGTTCTAACCCACTACCAACATGATTTCATACTACACATCTCACCATGAGACTGGGACCCGCCATGTATGAGATGTGCAGTGTGAGATCATGTTGGTAGATGGTTGAAACGTGTTTTGTTGGCAGGTGATCCGGACACCTGTGCATGGGTATTTTTTTTCCGTCAATTGTAATCAAATTAAGAGATCTTGATAAAATTAATTCGATAGTATATAAAGCTTAGCTTTGTTGGCAAAGATGTATTTAACTGGCTAGGAACAGTTGATTTTTTATTAATCTCGTGTAGACCGGAAAAGTAGAATTGCATTAAAGACAGTGTTTTCTTTTAATCTGCATTTGGTTTGAAGGAAAAAGTAAGGAAAGAAAAAGGAAAGGTAGGGAAACCTTTGCAAATCTTGTATGGATTTCTCTACCTTTCCCTTTCTTTTCCTTCAAACCAAACGTAGCCTTTGGGTATGTTTACTTGGCTAAGTTATTTATTTGGGTAATTGTATATTTGTATTTACTTGGGTAAGTGTTACCTGGAAAAATATTACTCGAATAAGTACACTTACCTAAGTTTTTCTGCTAGATGGTAAGTGAGTGAATTTCCTAAAGAATCCCTTTTTTTTATTATGTTATGGTAGAGACATTTTAGTGCTACACAATTTGACCAATTTTCCACCTCCATAGATAAATAACTTGTCCACCTCCAATATGGGTAAAACTTTCCCAACTAAATAGCCAAAAACTTATTCAAGGAAAAGTTTTGTTTCTATAAAATCTATGCTTCACTGGTAAAAAAAAAAAAAACATGGAAAATTGGTCCCCCAAACTATTGGGGCCTAAAAATAAAAAACCCTTCTCGACAAAATTTTTGCCACTATTTTGTACAAACTTGTAAGCCTCTAAACTACCACATTTGGATACTATCTATAAAATCATGATATACATTTGACAATGACATTAGTTAGAAGTGTTAGCTCTTGTAATTCATGTATTAGCACTTTTTATAAAATAATACTATAAACACTTATAACCAATCAATAATTATTATCATAAAAGTGATAACTAATGAGTGGTGTTCATCCTTTTATGAGGGGGTGTTGGTCAAATCTCTTACCCTATCATACATTTTTTTTATTGAGAGAAAGGGAACAACATGAGTCAAAAGTAGCATGGTTCAATGCAAGAGCATTTGACAACCAGGTAGCTGTAGATCTCCAAGAGAGAGACTTGCATGCTTTGCAATGCAATGAGCTGTTCCATTCGCGAGTCTTGGGATGTAAGAGAAGCTTATTCGAGTGAAACTTCTAGCCAACATCTTAATATTAGAGATCAAAGTATATACTTCAATCAAAGGATTAGCTTGGTCTTTAGTGAGCTCTGAAAATGAGATCAGCGGAGGCCAACTCAACTAGAATGTGGGACAGACCATCATTTGAAGCCCTTGTTTAATAATGGGAAATGAGCAAAGACAAGGATTACCCGTCAACATACAGTTTCCATATCAGAGTTTCGAATGATAAAGCCAAGGGGGAAGATTGAACACGATCACAGATTTGCTGGCTCCCTTGAGGGGAAAGCATTTAATATAAGTGAACTCTATGCACCAGTTTGCAATTCTAAACCTGATTGTGAGCTAGTCAAATCAACCAACAAACAATGGCTCGTGATGAGAGAATATCAAGAAGCCAACCCTAGAACTTACAAGATTTAAACTCGAAGCGAAGATCCGATTTCAAAATCTAAGGATGATATTTTCGATGGTTAATAGTGTCTGGCTTCAAAGAAAAAAATGATTAATATTTACGGCCGGACTTGACCTCTATATATTAACAGGTCCGAGCCCAAATTTGATTTGACCATTATGCCTATATCTTAAATTCAAGTCCGGCCCTCATATGAAGTCTGAAGCTTGACCAAGAAAATTGGTCGAGAAGAATATTTTTTTTTTTCGTTTTACTCAACAATAAAACTAATTTATTTACATTAAGGCTCAGTTTGGAGGAGTATAAATACAAATTTGTAAAGTGTAAAACCTTACATTTTGTATTATTTTGTATGTATTTGCACTGTACATATTTGTATTTGTACTCTTTTCAAACTAAGCCTATGCCTCTATTTGGAAGGAGTACAAATACAAATTTGTAAAGTGTAAAACCTTATACTTTATATGTATTTGCACTGTACATATTTGTATTTGTACTCTTTCCAAACTGAGCCTAAGACTCTATTTGGAAGGAGTACAAATACAAATTTGTAGAGTGCAAAATCTTGTATTCTATATTATTTTGCATGTATTTGCACCATACAAATATGTACAATATAAATATCTATACTAATTTAAAAACACAAATAACATCAAGAATAATTCTGGAATTTTCTGAGGACAACATTTACCCCTTTATATTTAAATGTATTGATAAAAATGAGGGCAAATAGGATAATTTGTAATTGATATTAAATGAGTTGAAAAGAGGAAATTTTAAGATATTTAATGCATTCAATCCCCTCTCATTAAATCCAACATTTAAGGTATTAACTTGCACTCACCTTCATTTAATCATTTATTTAAGGCATTTTTTCTTCTCATCGTCAAATTCTATTAATTAAATTAATACATAATAAACTAATAATTTCAATAACATAAAAACTTATACTTTTAAAATCGACTTTAAAAAATAGTGTTTTTGTCTAAGTGGTGGTAAGAAATTAAACCACTTTGTGTTAAATGGGCCAATCCATGTTGTCACAATTAAATGACAAAATTCAATAATAGATAAAATGCAAAAAAAAATATTGAAATTAAAAAAAAAATTGAAAACATTTTTAACATAATATATTCAACATATTAAACAATAATAAATATTTTTATCAGTGATGGAAATGAAATGTAAAATTTAAAACCAATTGAAAATAAAATTATTTTCCTATTCTCCCTCATTAAATCTCATATCTAAGGTATACTCTCTCATTAAATCCTATATTTAAGATATACTTTTCTTATCATTAAATTAAAATAATTAAAACTGTAATATTAATTTCAATAGTATAAAAATAAATATTTTGAAAAGTAATTTAAAAACAAAACCATTTTCTTCCCTCCCAGTGGTGGGTAAGCAATCCAAGTATTCAATCATTTGGGGTCAAATCGGTTAATAAATAATGTTGTAATTAAATAATAAAATATATAATACAAAAAAATAATTGGGCATATCTCTAATATTGTATATTCATTATATTAAACAAAAATAAATATGAAATGTAAGAAGTATTTTTATTAATGATTAAAATAGAATGCCAAATTTAAAATCAACATAGAAATAAAATGATATAATCAAATAATAATTTTTTTAAAAATAGAAAACACAAAGAATCACTAAAATAAAAAATAGAGAAACATTTGAGCACATATTTAATGTTATATATTTATAAAAAAAATATTGGGTACATCTCTAATATTATGCAATCATTATATTGAACTAAAATAAGCATTATACATAGGAAATAATTTTATCAATGATGGAGGTGTAATACAAAAATTAATGTCAATCTAGAAATCAAACTATTTTTCTTTTTGGATGGTGGGTTAGTGGTTTGGGTCAAATATATCTTTAAAAACCAAGTGTGATAAATAATTATTATATAGAAGTATAGCTTAAGAAAAGAGATGCAACAAAGAAAAAAAATATTATTATATATTTTTTATTATATAAAAGTATAAAACATTATTAGGTCTGGCTCAGACTAGAGCTCAAGCCCATGGGCCTAAAATATTGTCAAATCCTAATCAAGAATGGGTCAGACTGAGCCATTGAACTACTTGGACCGTGGATATGTCTAGTTAATGGTCCCCAATCGAAACTTTTTCCTTAATAAAATTATTGCATTGACCAAAACTATTAATGTAAAGTCTAGATATGCTACCCACAAGACACTATAGTTGCACACTGGTAACAATTCAGTTGTCATTGATTAGGAGATATTCCTAATGCATGGCTGTAGTGTCCTATGTGAGTAGCAAATCCAAACTCAAATGTATAAGATTTAATTAAAAGTACCACTTGGCTTAGTTGATATTATTTTTTATTAGTTGTAATGGAGGTTGGAAATATATTAATAATAGGGGTATCAATTGGGTTGGATTTGGTTCAATCCGATCCAGTCCATGTGAGTCCACCAGGTCAAATCCAATCAAAGGAATATTTTGGATCGGTCCAATTCAATATCTAAATTGTCCAATCTATTCAAATTCATTTTATTTTAGATTGATTACAGTCCAAACTTGGTGCATTGACACCTAAGACCCTGTTTGGTTCGTGGGAATAGGGGTCTGGAATTGGAATCAAAATGGACTATTCTGATTCCAACTGTTTGGTTGGGCTGAATCGGAATCCCATTCCCATTCTTGTTGGAATAGCCATTCCCTACACCTCCCTTGGGAATGAAATCCCATTCCTGTTGATTCTCATTCCCGTTTAAACAGCTTAACCAAACAAACTATGGGAATGGACTATTCTGGTTCCGATTCTGGAGGATTTCGATTATGATTCTTATTCTAACTGTAAACCAAATGGACCCTAAATTATTGTCTTCTATCGATGGATCAGATATCCGCTCAATCCAATCCAATATAAGGGTTTGTTTGGTTCATAGTCGGAATCGGAATCAAAATCCCTCGAAATCGGAATCGAAATTATCCATTCCCATATTTTGTTTGGTTCAAATAGGAATTAAAATCAGCATGAATGGGATTTCATTCCCAAGGGAGGGGCAAGGAATGGCCATTCCCTTAAATGGGGGAATGTCATTCCAGCAGGAATGGAAATGGGATTCCAATTCCACCCAACCAAACAATTGGATTTGGAATAGTCCATTCCGATTCCGATTCCATACCCCTATTCCTACAAACCAAACGGACCCTAAATTCATTACATATGGTCCAGGTCCAATCCAATAAATACTTGGGACCATTAAGTTTGGACTAGTCCAATTCAATATGTCTTGTTGGTTCATCCAATCCGTCCCATTGATTTTGGTTTGGACGGGGTCCAACCCAAAACAAGTGCATTGACACCCCTACATATTATCACTTTCACAAAAGGTTTGGGGCTGTTAAGGTTAGAAAAAAATATGCCACATATGGATGTCAAATTGTCAATGGGTAGGGATGTAAACGAATCGAATTCAAAATGGAGCAGGCAATATTAGAATTCAAATCCAATTAAAAAAATCTGATATTTGAATTTGATTTGATATCCGATGAATATTGAAAATTAGTATTCGAATTCGACTAATTAGTTATTTCAGGTAATTAATAAATATATAAAATAAATTTTTATTTATATAAAGTATATAAGTTATTATTATTATATATAAATTATATAAAACATTTAAAAATTCTATATAAGAATTAAATAATCGATCGAATTCGGATATTTATTGAATCGAATCAAGTCATATCTGAATTCGAATCCGATTAACTATTTGATTTTTATAAGATACCTGAATTTGACCGATTAGATATTAGAATTATCCGAATTCAATTCGATTATGTCAAATCTTGAATTCAAAATCGAATTTTCGAATACCGTCAATGGGTCATATTAAACAGTAAACCTAACTTACCCCGACCTTATATGATTGGATAAGGGTTAAGCTTATTTAGGGTAAGGTTAGAGTTAGGACTTTAATTCTTTAACTCGAGTTGGGTTTGGGTTTGATTGGCCGTCCTTGTAGCTTGCAAGGTCATGATATCCCTGTATACAAGACACCTTGTTCAGAAACCAAATTTCAAATTCCGACTTAAATTAAATGAATGGCTTTTAAATTCTCAAAATGCATCTCTCTATATATATATTAAAACAAAGTGGTGAAGAAATTTTCTCATTTTTTTGAATTTTTTATTCCATGTCATTTTTTAAACAACCAATGAGATGCACTTTCTCAATAACCTAAATAATATATTCTCCTAAAATTTCTCATAAACTCCCTCCCCACTTTCTCCAAAATTATCTATAATTCCTATTTATCTCCAAAATTATCTCTAATTTAGTAGAGAGTTTATCTCCTAAATTATCTCTAATTCCTATTTATCCTCTCCCCTGCCTTTTATTTATATCTATCTAAAGAAAGTTTGGATTAAAAAAATTAAGAATTATTTAAATATTCTAACAAAATAATAAAGTAACTTTTAAAATATTTATGAAAAACACAAAAAGAAATTTATATATTAACAAAATATATCACGAAATTATGTAATAACAATTTAAATTATGTTTTTCTAGATCATCAATTTAAATGTTTTTCAAATATTTAATAATATGTAATAGATTCAAATAAATAAAATTAAAATAAAAATAAATAAATATCTTATAGATTATTTCAATATTTAAATAACTAAATATTTATCATAACTAGATTTTAAATAGTTAAAATAACGAAATTATGTAATAAATTTAAAAAAATTATTAAAAGTAGAAAAATAATTATAACATAATATTGAAATTAATAATAATTTAATATCTTACAAAAGTAATAATGAAATTATGTAACAATAGTATAAATTATAATTTTATGGATTATTAAATTTAATAATATTTTAAAAATAAATATTTTACATATTATTTAAGTATTTAAATAACAAAATATTTAACATAATTATATTTTAAAGTAGTTAAAATATAGAATTTATGTAATAAATTTAAAAAAATCTGAAAAGTATAAAAATAATTATAACATAATATTGAAATTAATAATAATTTAATATTTTGCAAAATTAGTAATGAAAAAACTTTAATAATAATTTAATATTTTTACATAATATTGCAAATAACTAATTTCGCTTATATAAATTAATATTTCAAGAAAATAACTTTCATAAAAATTAATGTTTATTATTAATAATTTTAAAATCTTAATATATAGTTATTATATATTTATATATACTAATATTAATAGTTATTACATTTCAGTAATCATTTAATTTTTTGTGATAAATGTATTTTCAATAATTATGTAATAAATTTATTTTTGTTTTGTTATTTAACAGAAAACTTTCAATAATTGTTGGGTTTAAACTACTATTATTGAAATTTTTAAATTTTGTTAATTGTACATATTGTATTTTTGTTATAACTTATTGACTAATATTTATTAGAGATTAAACTATTATTTGAGATTATACTATTTATTGACTGATTTAATATATTTTTAGTAATTATTATATTTTTTTATTATCAATATATTTTCAATAATTGTATATTTTGCTATAAATTTTCAATAATTTTTGGAGATTAAACTATTGTTATATATCAGAGATGTGACTATTGATTTAGTTGAAATTATGAGTGTTCATGAGTTGGTTCAATTCGGTTGTAGGCTGTTTGGCCACCCAAATTAACCTAGTCAAGTTGGGGAGTTGGTCAACTGAAACCGATTGACTATTTGTGAAAATTGACCCACTTAGGTTGTATCAGTTCGGGTTGACATTTTGGTTTGGTTAGTCGGTTCAAAAGATTTAAACTAAAAAATTAAATTTAAATTAAAAAAATTACAGTGCAATTGTTAAAAAACAAATTTAAAAATTAAATTTATGATATAAAACATTTTATACTAAGAAATATAGGAAATTTCCCACTTTTCCATATTTAAAATATAAAATATTAATATATATCAATGGCCAGGTCATCTGATTTGGGTTGGTTTACAAATGGCCAAAGCGAAACTGATCCAAATTGGTCGAGTTGGGAATTTTTTTAACCAAAGACCGAAAATATTAGAAAATCAACCAACTCTGGTCGAGTTGATCAAGTTGGTTGGTTTCATCAGTTTGATGAATAAACATAACTAATACTAATTGTTGTTATTTTTGTATTATAAAAAAAGTTATTAAAAGTAGTATATAAAATATGAATAATTATTAATATTTTAAAAAGTTGAAAATATAAAACAGTTGTATACTATTATATGTTTCTATTAGGGTCATTTACTAGAACACACCTTATAGTTTTACATATTTACTTAAACCTACCTTATAGTTTTCATTTTACTAAAATATCTCATATATTTTACAACCTATTTACTTAATCAACATTGACCAAATATACCAATAGAGTGGTTGGTCGTGTCTTATTAGAGGCAAAAATGTTATTTTTTTATTTTCTTTTGATTAAATTTATATACATGAACATTAAGGTCGACGCTGTCATTTTCCACTATCATCTAATGGAAGATTGATTAACCCCATTACAAATTATAAGCGGTGTTTTAGTAAAATACAAACTATAGGGAGTGTTTTAATAATATGTAATATCTTTAAATAAATAAAATTCAAATAACAAAAAATTTTAAATATTTTATAGATTATTTAAATGTTTATCGTAACTAGATTTTAAATAGTTAAAATAATGGAATTATTAAATTTAAAAAATTTCTTCAATGTATAAAAATAATTATAACATAATAATGAAATTAATAATAATTTAACATATTAATGAAATTATGTAATAATAGTATAAATTATGAATTTATGGATAATTAAATTCAATAAATAATTAATATTTTAAAATTTAAATATTTTACATATTATTTAAGTATTTAAATAACTAAATATTTTAAATAACAAAATATTTAACATAACTAGATTTTAAATAGTTGAAAAAAGAAATAATGTAATAAATTTAAAAAAAATTTGAAAAGTAGAAAAATAATTATAACATAATATTGAAATTAATAATAATTTAATATTTTTACATAATATTGTAAATAACTAATTTCACTTATATCAAGTAATGATTCGAGAAAATAACTTTCAAAAAATTAATATTTATTAATAATAATTTTAAACTCTTAATCTATATTTATTATATAATTATATATACTAAAATTAATATTTATTGTATTTCAGTAATTATTTATTATTTTTTTGTGATAAATGTATTTTTAATGGTTATGTATAAGTTTATTTTGTTTTGTTATTTAACAGAAAACTTTCAATAATTATTGGAGATTAAAGTACTATTATTGAATTTTTTAAATTTAATTTATTGTACTTATTGTATTTATTGTATTTTTGTTATAACTTATTGATTAATTAATATTTATTAGTGATTAAAATATTATTTGAGATTATACTATTTATTGACTAAGTTAATATATTTTAAGTACTTATTGTATTTTTGTAATTATTATATTTTTTCATTATCAATATATTTTCAATAATTGTGTATTTTTGCTATAAATTTTCAATAATTATTGGAGATTAAGCTATTGTTATTTATCGGAGGTAAGACTATTAATTTAACTAAAATTATGAGTGTTCATGAGTTGGTTCGGTCCGGCTGTAAGCTATTTGGCCAACCAAATTGACCTGGTCAGGTTGGGAAGTTGGTTAGCTGAAACCGACTGACTTTTGTGAAAACCGATCCACTCAAGTTGTATCGGTTTGGGTCGGTTTTCACAAAAGGTCTGTTGGTTAAAAAATGGTATTTTTATTTCTATTTTCTTTTGATTAAATTTATTTAAATGAACATTAAGGTCAACACTATCATTTAATGGAAAATTGATTAAATCCGTTGCAAATTATAAGTACTGTTTAGGGTTGTTCATAAGAAGACCCAACCCGACCAAACCGACCAACCCAGACCGACCCAACCTGAGTCGGTCGGGTTTTCTTCAGCACCGGTCGGTTTCAGGTTATAAAAAATCATAAACCGTTGATTCAATTTGGTTTCGATTTTCATGTGTGAAAACCGAAACCAAACCGAACCGAACCGACTTAGTAGTTAGTTCCTAGTTAGTAGTTACAACCTACTTAGTTCCTACTTAACTAACTTGTCTCTATCCTAGTTACAACATACTTAACTAAGTTGTCTCTCAAACTCAGCTCCCTCCACAACTAAATCCATGGATGGGCCACAAAACATTAAGGAAATGTTGGTTTCCTTTGGGAATGTAGAGCCAGAAATGAACACTTGAACAACAGCTAAGTCACCACTTAAGTAGAGCCGAAACCGACTCAAACCGATCAGGTCGGTTTTGCATAACACAGGGTCAGTTTCGGTTTCAATTTCAGGTAACCCGACCAGGTCGGGTCGGTTGGAAAAACATCAGTAAACCGACCCAACCCGACTCGTGAACAACTTAGTAAAATGCTAACTATAGATTAGATTTTAGTAAATCCATGAAATTATAATGATACTTTAATAAATGACACTTTCTATCTTTCAACCCAAGTCCACATTCTCGTCTTTGAACATTTACTATTTTAATTGTTTTTATATGTAAAATTACTATCCCTTAATTTTAGCAACAAAACTAATAATGCAAATTTTGATTTATGTACTAAAACATTTTGATGAAGAGTGATTTAGCATTCCAATGACATCACGATATGTGGCACGATATGATCATCGCATGATACCTTAGCATCACACGAATAATCATGGATCTCACTAAGTTAAAGAGGTGCATCTTGGAATCAGTTTGAGCACTTCCTATACAACTTGGGCACCTCGGGAGAGCGGCTAGTAGCACCCCATCTAGGGTCGACCTATGGTACCTTATCAGTAATGGTCCAAGGGACCTTAGCGTGAGGAGTGACCTCCCTCGAAGGACTTATCGACTTGATTGAAGTCTAGGTGGCAACTTACGAGGTTTGCTTCCTGACCTCCTCTATGTGCATCTTATCACTCCTGAGTCCTTCGGAAGTCAGCTCCCCCACCGATTGTTTTGGAGGCAATCGGATAAGGCATGAAAGCGTAGTTCACATGTGAAACTACCTCCGAGGGCTTCGGACTAGCAAGTCATGTTCTCCTGGGGATCTCGGACACAGTGCATGAAGCTCATGCCAATTGATGCTTATATAAAAGTGCCCCCATTTTCCTAGAAGGGTATGCACGATTTAGCTCTCATAGTTCACTAGTTCTCTTGCTTTTAGTTCGCTTAAAACTCTTTGCTAACTTAAGTATCAGAATGTCTATCCCGAATAAAGCAATCCAGACACTCTGATCATCACTTTCTTGAAGCTCAACCAAATAACCTACTCAATTCGACGTCTAAACTATCTAGTAGTAGGAAGCACCAAATCGCACACCATCACATTTATTATAGAATTAAAATGAATATCGGCTTTAGTTATTTTTTAACAATGCACACTTGGTTACAATGGTAGCCTGAATAAGAAGTTTCGTGAGGTGCAGAAACCTATTAAATGATTTTGAAATATGTAATATTTTCCAAGTGTAAATATGCTGGCCAATAAGATAGATTAAAGTATGTAAGGGAGGTATGGATAACAGCTTTCAAATTACTGAAATGGAATGAATGTAAACTTTTTGATAAATTAATATAATTGAAAAAAAACATTTGATTCATTGATCAACCAATAAAACAAGCTTTTATCGGCATCATGCTAGTGCATATATTGCCATATTGGAGACAAGAAAAAATATTAGCTGTAAGTAATGAATCTCTTTTTTTTGGGAGAATGATCTCATCCCAGAATTCTTAGCCTCTATCGTATAGGTGGGATGAATCTCAACCGTGGATAGTTATTAAATTTATGAATATGATGCAGTTTATAGGGGAGGTACTAGTAGAGTATGGAGTGCAGTGTAATTCACCATTTTCTTTCATTGTTTGTATTATGTGACACTTGTTCTATCCTGCTATATTTATTTGCCCTACATGAACATTTGTGAATTCATTCTGCCTTGGGTGTTCCATCACATGGGTAGTTTGTCATGCGCAAGTATTTATGGAAAAGTAGGATAGGTCTAATGCAGATTTCTGATTTCAACTATATAACTATAAACATTCAAAATGTCAATAATCCATACTCTATGCATTAATGCCGCCGATGAATTGGTATCAATTTCGAGCTGACACCTACCCCGACAGTACTTTAGACTTACAAATTTTGACCCGGGCTGAACTGTCATTCTCCCAAATATTTATTATGTACTGTTTACACATGTAAACGGAGATCTGTCATAACAGAAATCCAATTAGAGGTGTCCAAATCTCCTACCAACATGATCTGATATCACATATCTCGTTCATGACGGGTCCCAGTTTCATGGAGATCTGTGATATTAGATGGTTGGAACGTATTTTATTGGTAAGATATTCGGATTCCAATTAGAGAAAAGTTTACAAACAACTGCACCAGATCCCACTCAACTCAAAGGATCGATTGGTTTGCAGTCATAATCCATATATGTTACCAATAAATTGTTCCCACATCTCTATTTACGGAACACTATGACCGTGTATTAAAAACATCTTCGTAAGGGAGATATTCCCAAGGCTGCATAGCTGTAATATCCACAATATTTGGATAGGGATGTAAGAATAACTAGTGGGTAGCCGAAATTCCCTAATTAGCATTATAATTGCTTATTTGCCCCCACTGTTTGATTCAAAGGGAAAACAAATTTGATATTTCATATGATATTCATGACTTCCAATGAGAGTTGGTGTTTGTGCAAAGAGAGATAGGATTGAAGAGTTTTTAAGCTACTTGTTTTTTTTTTTCTTTTTTCCCAACTGCCTGAAACTACATTCTTATTCTCAATGGCCACTTGGCCCACTTCTTCAAATGGGGAATGCTATTCCATTAAGAATGAAAATTAATCTACACAACCAAATGACCATCATTCCCGTTCTGATTCTAGACCCCTATTCTTATGAACCAAATAGACCTTAATGTTAGAATACCATTCATGCTATGTTGTTGTTGGTGGAAATCAAATCCCCAACACTATCAAATATCAACTCTTCCACATATTTGCAAGGTGCTAATTGGCTGGTTGGTAATGTCTCCTACTGGTTGTAGTGGACACTTGGGATCGCTAGAGTTAAGGATAATTGTGGGTTTGGGTGATGTGTACCCGTTGTACTCCATGCACTAAAAAAAATCCACTCCACATTTACCCGATCCTTCTGAGGTTCTCCATTCAATACATCACGTACCTGGATCATAGTTGCCTATATACATATTTGACCATATTGCTGTCAAATTTGGAGGTGAGGATAACTTCATAACTTCGAGGTGATGAGGCCACAGGTGTCACCTGCAAGGAGTCAAAAGACGTTAGAGTCCCGGGATATGGTCCCAAAGGCGAAGACTCCGGCTGTGACCACATTCCTAAAGCCCTCAACTAATTTGATTATTGGAGTCCTCACCCATGAAACCACATCTTGGAAACTCTGACATCTTTAGATTCCTTGCATGTATTACTTTCAATATCATCATCTTGAAAGTTACAAAACAACACTCCAAATTTAGTAGCAACAAACAAAATAATTGAAAGGCATGCATCAATTGATATTTTTATATATTTTTTCTCATGAGATCTTTTTTCTTTTTGCATAATTAACCTTTTCTATTAATTGTCTGTAATTACTAAAGTACCCGGTACAAAACCATGGACTTGTTGATTTTGCTTGTCTTCTTATTTTGAAAAATAAAACCACATACAGCGAACGCCCCATAGGATATCATGTTGGAAACAAGGGAATTACAAGCTATGGTAGATATGGAAACAAATCCACGTTATTTGGACATGTTTTGGGACTTTGTTGTCCTCCTATACATGGTTTTTAAAACTGACCCAGTGACTGAACTGGTCAGGGGTCCGGTTACCAGGTTGAACGGTCCGATTGTCCGAATTGGATGCTCGGCCTGTTTTGACAAGAAAATAAAAAATATTAAAAGTTCAAAAATAAAAAATAAAAATGGTCAAAACCGTTTGAACGGTTAACCATTCAATTCAACAGTTTGCTGACCAAAATCAACAGTTTTGGGAGAAATCCGGTTTTTGAGGAAAATAGACCTGACCGGTTCCCGATTTTCCGGTCTGACCATCCGGTTTTGAAAACCATGGTCCTATATTCCATACCACTATATTATCGAATTTATATAATCCATTCATCTTTCCCAAAACTCTTGTGGACATTTTTTTCAACACGTTCGTGTTTTTCTAAGAGAAATAAATGATTTTTTTGGGGGGCATACATTTTGATATGGAAGTGGAACAGGTGATGCTCAGGTTGAGAAAAATATTGTGGGCATAATTTAAAGTATTGATACAGCCTTGTGTATCAACAAACATATATCAGTATTTCAAATTTTAATTTTAAGTATAATTATATATAAGGTAAATTACAGTTAGGTACCATGTACTTTAGAGGTAGCAACAGATAGGTAGTTGAACTTTTAACTGTAATACTTGAGTACCTTGAATTCTCAAATACAGATACTTAAGTTCATCCATTAGTATTTCAGTTAAACATTACATGATGTAAAAAATACCTTTTTCTCATGTATTTCTAAGACCATTTTCAGGTAATCAAACATTTTCCCACGATGACGTTCTCACATGGATAGCAAATATTATATTCAAAATTTCCAACAATGACATTCTTTGGTGATGATTTTACTCCACATAATGATTTCAAAAATACACGAGAAGGGTATTTTTGATATTATATAATATTTAACTAATGGAATACTAACTGACGGACCCAAATGTCTATTTTTGTTCAAATGTTGCAATTGAAAGTTTAACATATCTATCTGTTACTACCCCTAAGGCTCAGTTTGGAAGCATTACAAATGCAAATATATACAGCGTAAATACATATAAAATATAAGATTTTGCACACTACATATAACATATTTGCATTTGTACTCCTTCCAAACTCTCCAAACTCAGCCTAAATAAAAGGTACCTATTTATAATTTATCCTTATTTATATTATTTAATATAAAAATATTTTTGTAAAAACATCTATAAATATGCGTATTAAAAGTTAAAAACCCAAAATATATATGATATAATATGCCCGTATCCTATCTTTACTTTCAACCTTGATTATGGTTGCATGGACCGGACAGGATTGGCATTTACAATGGGGTTAACACGGACCCATTATCTGCTATTCATGTCCATGCACAAAAATTTGTGGGTTGTACTGAATTCCCGAGTAATGACAAACAACTAGGTTTAATTAGGTGACCCACTCGTGACCCATGACCCGACACAACCTGGATTATATTCAAATTGGGTCGGGTCAGACCGCCTTCTAACTTAGCCACTTTCTTAGGTTATTATGCAGGGGACCCTAACCCGCTTTTGGGGGGTTGGGTCGACTTTTTTCCCGTCTAATTCGATTGGAGAAAGGAGGATTTCGTCGGTCTGCAGTGAGCCACAGAGTACTTTTCCCTAAAAAATTCTTACCTAATAGTTTATTTATTTTTTATTTTTTCCGAAATTTCATCCAGCGGCTAATAAATGATTTAAGTGCTCATAATGCAATACGACATTGAATGAAACATGTGTCATTGTACTTTGTACATTATTAGTCCAGTCCTGATACACCTATAACTACCGTGGGCGTGGAGTGCACTCGCGCAAGTGCTCTGTGCTCGGAACAACATTCTTTTGTTGTTTAATACATTTTTTTCTCTCTCAAAAAGAGATGATTATCAAGCAAAGAAACTAACAGCATACAACAGTGAAGAAGAGAAAATGAGGGACCTTCGATCACCGTCTAAATTGGGCGTGACGCCGGTGGAAGATGAAGCGGACGTAGTTCGAGCCACCGGCGGTAGCGTTGGTGGACTCAGGAAGAAAGGAGCAGGTGTCAAAACCTGGCTCCTCCTTGATGTCACCGGCCAAGCTCAGCTGGTAGAAGCAGGAAAGCACACCATCATGCGTCGGACGGGCCTCCCCGCCCGTGATCTCCGTATTCTCGATCCTCTCCTCTCTTATCCGTCGACGGTCCTCGGCCGAGAGAAAGCGATCGTAATCAATTTGGAACACATCAAGGCCATTATCACTGCCCAAGAGGTTCTCCTCCTCAATTCGAGAGATCCCTCCGTCACGCCCTTCGTCGAGGAGCTACAGCGACGTCTCTTGCGTCTCCACCACGCCACCAAAAGCCAGGTTTTTCATTTTATTTCTTTCATTCATTTATGACCCTTAAGATGCTTGAATTTAATATTCATGACAAGTGATCCATTCCTTCCAATTTCCTGGTCCTCTTTTTCTTGTTTTCTATGTCTTTAACTGTTGAGAATCATGGCAATGCAAGGCATAAGTCAAATTGTTTATATTTTATTGCTATTTAGTTGATTTTGCTTGGTCAGTTCATTGACGTGGTGGCAATTCGATATTTCTTTTTGTTATACAAAAAATAAAGGAAGGTAGGGTCAGCGGCCATAATGGAGATTGGGCGGGTTTGTATGATACAGAGGAGCTGCGGTCAAGGACAATAAGCCCTCCGAATTATTCAGGAGGATTTCTACAGTTTCATGAGGCTGGTGAGGAAGGTAAGGTGGACGCCAGACAGGGTCTCGGGAACAGAGACGGGCCGAGGGTCCTTCCTTTTGAGTTCATTGCATTGGAAGCATGCCTGGAAGCTGCTTGCAGTTGTTTAGATAGTGAAGTAAGGAAAAAGAATTGCTATTTCCTTTTGATTTTTTACTTCCTTATATTTTATTTTTCAATTTTCTAACCGCGTCTTATAATAATCATGGGACAAGGCAAGGACATTGGAGCAAGAAGCGCACCCCGCCTTAGATAAGCTGACTTCGAAGATTAGCACTCTCAACTTGGAACGTGTCCGTCAAATTAAAAGCCGCTTGGTTGCAATAACTGGGCGAGTGCAAAAGGTTGGTAGTTCTCTTTCTTTGAATAAGGCCGGTGAATTGAGAATGTTCTGATATAGTCGTTTATGGTGCTAGTTTATACATTTAGAAGATTCATTTGTTATTCCAAATCAACTAATAAAAGCCCAATTAATATATAGTGAAACCCTAAATTTTTCTTATGGGAGAAACAAGGAATCATGGGAAAAACCGAGTTCTTAGCTATTGGAAATTTTGTTTCTGTTCAGATACAGATAATTTCTGTATATTTTTGGGCAGAAAACAAGAGATTTCGCTAAGATAAAGAAGGAAAGAAATGAATAAGGAATTAAGGATGCAAACATCATGGATTACCAAAGATATGGTCCAGGGAGTAAGCTTGTGTAAGATTGAAAACATCTCTGCTAAGAATGTGCTATTTAATAAACTCATACTCGGAGATAAGTTCAGCAAGAACTCAATACACAATTCTTTCGAATCAGGTTCTTATGATGCTTGGAATCCTCAAAATAATTCACTACCATCTCCAAGTGGTCTATTTCCTCCCATGGAGCCCAAAATCTCAATGGCTGTGAAAGAAATGAAGAAGGAATTTTAAGGATGCAAACATCATGGATTACCAAAGATATGATCTACAGAATAAGCCTGTGTAAGATTCAAAACATCTCTGCTAAGAATGTGTTCTATAATAACCTCATACTTGGAGTTAAGTTCAGCCAGAACTCAAATACACAATTCTATTCAACCAGGTTCTTATGCTGCTTGGAATCCTCAAAATATTTCACTACCATCTCCAAGTGATCTATTTCCTCCCATGGAGCCCAAAATCTCAATGGCTGTGAAAGAAATGAATAAGGAATTAAGGATGCAAACATCATGGATTACCAAAGATATGGTCTACAGAATAAGCCTGCGTAAGATTCAAAGCATCTCTGCTAAGAATGTGTTCAATAAACTCATACTTGGAGTTAAGTTCAGCCAGAATTCAAATACACAATTCTTTTCAACTGGGTTCTTATGCTGCTTGGAATCCTCAAAATAGTCTCCAAGTGATCTGTTTCCTCCCATGGAGCCCAAAATCTCAATGGATGCAACAAGAGCTCTTGCCTTTTTTGTTAAGATGATGCACCTATGAAGTGCATTGGATGCATCAGTTCAGCTCCTGAAGAAGAAAGCTAAAATCTTAGCTCTAACCAAAGAGCCAAAACTAGACGAGTCTGAAAACGCAAATGGTTGCTCCATTACCTCCTCCAAATGTCCCACCTATCCCTGAATTTCCAGGGATTTATTAGATAGTCAAAGTTTAGCTCAATAGCTCCTTGTATAGGAGTTTACCAACTTTGCACCTGAATCTGCTGTCATCCAGTGGTGAGATCTCATAACGTACTCTCATAACATTATTGAAACTTTGGCAAGATCTTTTCTTTTTTTTTTGATAAATAACATCAATTCCATTAAAATAATGAATAGATACAAGAAGATCCCCTTAGAGGCGCAAGGGGCAGCCTCTCCAAACAGCAAATACACAAACTACAACAGAGAAAACATGAATGTTGAAATTAAAACAATAGTTACAATTGTGCCCAGAACAATGTTTCCCTATTTATCCCTTGTTTTGCCAAGACATCAGCAAAAGCATTAGCTGATCTCCCAACCCATTGTACTGTTATAGACATGTTTCTTGTCAGCCATTTGAATTTCTTTAACTCATTTTTGTAGCCCCAAGTGACATCCTCCGGATTATTTAACCAGTCCACCACTGTCTTAGAGTCTCCTTCAATCAGAAGCCGCTCCACGCCCACTTCTTTTGCAAGAAGTATTCCTTGTATTGCAGCTAGCAGTTCTGCCCGGATAGAGTTCCCAACTCCTAAAGGGCCAGAGTAGATTAAGACAATCTCTCCAGCCTCATTCCTCAGTACACCTCCCATCCCAGAGGGACCCGGGTTACCTTGGCTACTCCATCAAAATTCAGCTTCAAAGAACCAAGAGGAGGGGGGACCCAGCTAGTCACTGCCCTTCCCTTGTAGGAGGAACAGCTTGCTACCAACTTCCAATCCTTCCAACAATCAGCAAAAGTAAAATGGTTAAATAATTCTAGAGTCTTTAACCAATGTAAAGACCTGGACAAAATGCAGTTCTTTAAGGTTTGACTGCTTCTTCCTTTTTCTTGGAAGATTCTGGCATTCCTTTCTTCCCATACTGTCCATAACAATGCTGCTCGTGAGCATCTTCACATTTTCCTTCCTCTTTTATGGGGCCAAGAGAAGAAAGAAGGGTTAAAGATTGTGCTTACTTCTGCTGGCATATCCTAACTAGACCCAAACAAAGATAGAAGCCAAGCCCAGAGCTTTGCAGTGACACTACAAGATAAGAATAGATGATTACAATCCTCACCATGAGATCTGCAAAGAATGCACCAGTTTGGTGAAATAGCAAAGGATAGGTCTTCTCTTTTGTAGGTTGTCCATCGTGTTTACTTTACGATGCCACACTTCCCAACACAGAGCCATAACCTTGGGGGGACCGGCCTACACCAGACTTCTTTGAAAGGGAAACTCTGATGAGAGGGAGATTGGCAGAGGAGCTTGAAAAAGGAACCACAAGAAAAAGACCCTTTGGGGTGAATGGCCCAAATCCTTTTATCAGGTTTCGAGGGATCCAACCAAACCTTATCAAGGAGACATAGAAGAGTAGATAAACACTCAATTTCCTCATCCCTTAATCCTCTACGGAAACCAAAGTCCCAAGACAAAGTTGGAAAGGATAAATTTTACGGGAGGAATTTTGAGATCACCTCATTTTTATACAAGGAAACAGAGTACAATGAAGGAAAAAAGGTATTTCAAAGGGAGATCTCCAACTCAAATGTCCTCCCAAAACCGAATAGAATTACCTAAACAAGCATCATACCTGACACAGATAAGGAACTGCGGAAGAACTTTGTGAATTGCTTTCCAAGGTGTGGCTAGGTTAGCCCTCCTTGATGCACCAGCATCCCAACCACTCTCTGAACATCCATGAATACTCTTCACTACTTCGTGCCAGAGTCTATCCCGCCCCAAAGGCCATCTCCACAACTACTTCCCTAACAAAGCTGAGTTCTTTTTAAGCACATTCCCGAGCCCTAATCCTCCCTCCTCTTTGCTTCTACCCACAACCCCCCACTTAATTAAATGGTCTTTTTTACCTTCTCCCGGTTCCCACAGAAAATCTCTCATCAATTTTTCTAACTTCTTTGCTTCCCTAGACGGTATCCTAAAGACAGAGAGATAATAGGTAGGTAGATTCATGAGGGTAGATTTTATCAAAGTGATCCTCCTACCCAAAGAGAGATAATTTTTCTTCCAAACAGCTAGCCTCTTTTCTAACTTCTCCAAGACTGGGGTCCAGAACCTACTCTCCCTAGGGTTTGCTCCCAACGGAACCTACTCTCTCTAGGGTTGGCAAGATCTTTTCTTGCAAGAATACAGTTTGTCACCCTCAAATATATGATATTTATCAAACCCCCTGGGTAATTCATCTCCATGTTATCTTTGCTCTTCTCCCAAACTGACTATAGAATTGCAACTCTAGTGCATCTCCATGTTATCTTTGCTCTTTTATGTGGAGATAAGAAAGATGAGGTAAAAAATCTGGAATACCAGTCAATCCTAACTATTAAGAACTAAAGAGAGAGAGAGAGATACTATACTTGTAACAAAGATACTTGCTTTTTTCATAGAATTTCACATCTAAGAGATTGTTGTCTTGGAACAACGTAGAATCTTAGTTTCAGCTCCCAACTAGAAGTGTATGTGGCATCAGAAAATTGCATGGGAAGAGCTTCACAGGATAAATGTTCAGTAATCATTCACTGAGACTGATACATAACAACAGCCAAAAGTGAATAATTAAACTGCCAACATCCTAAGTGAGGACTCTTTTGGGGTTTTGATCTAGAAGTATCCAAAAAATGACTCCCTGAAGAATACCAACTAGAGTTTATCTATGGATTGCTTGGGATGGGTAGTAAGTCATAGGCAATTCTCATTAAAGCATTGGTGGAAAAGTCTGGATGTTGTTCATGATACTTAAGTTTATTATCTTAGTGAAAAATGCAATATCTGAAGTTTAGATTTTGATGAGCCCATGTAAATTTGCAGAAAATTTTGAATTGGGATAATTTAGAAATGGTAGTCTTTTATTTGTGCTTTCTACATATTTTTCTTAAAATCATCTTTTTGATCATAACTTGGTATTGCAAAAACCTAATCGATTTATCATGGGTTTAGCGTATCTCTCTTTATTGACTTCTTTTCAGGTTTTATCTCGTAAGTGATTTGTTTGGAAACAGCCTCATTGTATGGGGTAAGGCTGTGTACATCTGTCCCTCCCCAGATCCCGCATTGGTGGGAGCCTTGTGCACTGGGATGCCCTTTATCTGATAAGTGATTTGTCTATTTGTTGCCAGGTAAGAGATGAACTGGAACACTTGCTGGATGATGATGAAGATATGGCCGAGATGTATCTGACTGACAAGATGATGCAACAACGTCTTGATGGGTCATCCTCTTCTGTTTCTTCCCTAAATGAGGGAAATGGCATGGATGATGGAGTTCTTCAATCAGAAATGGATGAGAGGTGCTGAATTTATTTACTTGTAACTTTAATGGTGGACTAAACTATTGAAACTGGTGTTGCTTTTTTGATGAAATAACCTGAGTGCATACTTAATTTTTTTCTTTTGATTGTTTTGTTAAGTACATCTCACAACTAATTCATCATAAGTTTTTCAGGATTCCTGCTGAGATTTCACCTGAGGCAAATGAGGTTCTCCATAGTTATGAAGGTGATGTTCATAACACAGATACCAGGGACCATTTATTTAGCATCTCTAATGCACTTAGCAGAGATAGTCATGGAACTCATACTAGTACAACACATAGTGCCATCAGCAAACACCTTGATGTGGAGGAACTTGAGATGCTCTTGGAGGCATACTTTGTGCAGATTGATGGTACACTGAACAAGCTGTCAACAGTATGTGACTTTACCTTAAGAATACTAAAATTTGGGGCCCTGTATTGATCATCTTCATCTAAATATAATTTGCGAAGTGGTTTTCCTTTACCATGGAATATTTTCTTAACCTAATGGCTTTCTTTACTGCAAACATCTGGTGCATCTTTCTGTGAGAACTTGTTAAGCTGTCGTTTCTAAACATCTGGAAGAATAGAGAAATTGCTTTTGTTAACATGATTGCTTCAAAATTTCTTTCCTTGTCTCCTCTCCTTTTCCAGAATTCAATCTTCATTCCTTTTACAAATGACAGGGAAGACAAAAGGAAAATCAAAATATTTTTGGGTAAAAATGCATTTACTTTATATCAAATATAACTAATTCCAATGAAAGGATTTTTATTCAAGTCTTTAGGCACTGTCCATTCATGCAATCTTGTAAGTGCTAGACATTAGTCCTTACTCCTTCACTAATGAACCTAGAGTGAAACTATGCATATCTTCTAGGTAAGAGAGAAATTATATAATTCTATTAGCTGGGGGTGCAGATTCCAAGATTCTCATATAACAATGCTTTACTAGGCATTGATGCGTGCAAAGCTCTGCCTTTCTGTGACTATAATATCCAGCCTAACCAGACTAGATGAATAAACACATTCATCCAGCATCACATTCTCTTTATGGTTTAAAACAGTGATTTATGATCATCCAATTGAGTTGATTGATATATACTGTTATGTTGATAAAAAATTCAAAAAGGGAGGGAAGTACTTAAGGTCAGAGGTGTCTTAGTTTCAGCACGCTGAATTTTGTATTTCCCCTACTTGTGTGCCTTACATTGATTAAAAAACTATTAGAGTTTAAGAAAAAAATAATATAAATAATCTTATCTCATTGTTTCCATATAGGACAATGGTCAGTGGTTTATGATCATTTTGCAACTGCTTTTCAATTCCTTTGATGTTTCTTAATGTACTGATGGTTTCCTGGTGCTGCTGCTTGAAAGCTGAGGGAATATGTGGATGACACGGAAGACTACATCAATATCATGCTGGATGACAAACAGAACCATCTCCTGCAAATGGGCGTTATGTTGACAACAGCAACCCTCGTGGTGAGTGCCTTTGTTGTTGTAGCTGGTATATTTGGCATGAACATCAACATTGAGTTGTTCGACGAGACAAAGGCTGGGATGCCAGAATTTTTGTGGACTGTTGGTGGTGGTGCTACGGGAAGCATCTTTTTGTACGTAATTGCTATTGCTTGGTGCAAACACAAGCGCTTACTAGAGTAAGTATATGATGATGGTATGAAGTATGAACCAACTGTTTACAGTGAACCTGTAATGTTGTATTGTAATAATTGGTTAGCTTGGTATTTTCTGTGGTTGACCGTTTCTGTGTCCATCAGTTTACACTGTTGATGGTTTTCTATTTTTCGTCTTGGCTTTTCTTGTACTTACCTGCTTGTTTTTTCGGTGCTTGGCAAAGAAATGCTGACCACATCTCAAATTTCAGTTACAGTGTATGCCTATGGGGTCATGGGCTGGGCCAGACCGAGTTTGTGGGCACTTGTATATAAATTCAGGTCTGGGCCGGTCGTGAACACTGAATACAAAACCTAGGCTAGGGCAGGACAGTCTGTTTGATAATTGGACATATTTCCTATATCAGAAAATCTAATATGACGGTGATTGTCATGGGATGGTCCAATTGAAGAACTTACATGTCTTGATTTTCCCAATGCTCAGTGGTATATCCACTAAGGGCTTCAAATAAGTTGGCCCATAATGTAGCTAAATTTTCATTTTGATCGAGAGTCCCTGATTTTCTTGCTACATCTGTTGAAAATGATGTACTCTCAGCTTATGTTGAATGAATAAAAAAAATAAAAAATAAAACGATTAGTACATAACTTGTACGAGATTAAAACATATATATATATATATATATATATATATATATATATATATTGATTCTAAATAAAGATATTTAAACCATGGGAAAATCTATGGTACGGAAAAGATACGGTAAGGATTTTTATCAATCAAAGTCTATTCATGAATTTTGATAAATGACACCTGGGTAGTTACGATTTTTATGATTCCAAATTATTGGTCAGTTGTTTTTCGGATATCATATCTTTTACATATCATAGTCGCACCCTTAAACCATAGATATTAATTTTGAGGATTGATTTGAGATCATCCCATTTTTTAATGTTACATAAATGAAAGTTCCCCCAAATTTTAGCTATCATTTACCGCAATGTTCATTTTTTTATTCACAAGGGATGTGTCCCGTTTATCAAAAAATGGGAGGCGCTAAGCCGCTAACAAGGGTTAAAATCTATATTCAGGTATTATTTGTTTGGATTCCATTATGATATTGGAAGAACTTGATCCTCACTAGGGTGAGCGGTTTTGTCGCAAGGTAGAACCTGGAACCTATTTTATAAGAGTTGGTTTCAAGTTTTTGGAATCAAAACGGTGAAATTTGTTCTTGTGAAGGTCAGTTTTAGGATCTATTCATGAAATTTGTTCTTTCTTTACTCCCCCCTCCCCCTCTAAAAAAAAAGATAGAACAAGTTATTTAAAAACTTAATATTTAAAAGGGTTGGACTATGATATGAAAAAGATATGATATCCCAAAAACATCTAACCAATTAAATGGAATCATAAATGTGGTAGCCAATCAGGTGTTATTTATCAAAATTCATAGAAAAAATATGAAATATTTTCTTTGTTCAATGTTCAAAGGTGGGGGGTGTAAACGGATTGGATTTGAACAAGGCAATATTTGAATTTGAATCTAATTAGAAAATCCGATATCTGAATTTGATTTGATATCTAATGAATATTGAAAATTAATATTTGAAGTCGAATTCGATTAAATATTCAAATATTCGATTCGATTTGAATTCGACCAATTAATTATTTTAAATAATTAATAAATATATAAAACAAATGTTTTATTTATATAAAGTATATAAATTATTTATATAATTTAATTATTTTATATATAAATTATATATTTTATATATTCTATTTAAGAATTAAATAATTGATCGAATTCGGATAATTATCGAATTGAATAAAATCATATCCAAATTTGAATCCAATTAACTATTCAATATAAATAAGATATTCAAATTCAACCAATTAAATATTCAAATTATAAATAATCTGAAATCGAAATCTGATTTTCGAATACCATAGAGTACTGTTTTTAACTTGAAGTACTGTTTTTAACCCTTGAGCATTGAAAAAAAGGATAAATCTCTTAACTGTATCTTAAAATTGTCTTATAGTACCCTTATTTTCCTTCTTAACTAGCTCTACTTCTCCTTAATATTCAATCGAAATTCATACACACTTGACTTTCTTTAAAACCCAATTTTGTCCTTCGTCCATCTCCCTTATTTTTCACCATCCCTCTCCCAGGCGGCAGCTACAGCAAACCACTCTGCAACCGTTCCACTCCTCGTCCCTCTGCCGCCGTCACCATCGTCATCTGACTGTAAGCATAATGAATCCAGGGAGGCCATTACATGTTACCATACCAGACCACTGCTGCAAGTTGCAACAGTGGCGGTGATGAAACAGGGCGAGAGAGAACGAAGGAATGGGGAGAGAGAGAGCCGCCGCTGGAAACGAAATTATCGGGGGCTCTATGGGTTTGTTTGTAAACTCCAAGGTCACAAAAGCTCGATCGCAGGGACGAACAACCAAACTAATGACTAGGGGCTCTATCTAGGAACACAACCAGATTACCGGGGGCTCTATGGGTTTCTGTTACCAAGGGATCTGTGTAAGGAGCTTACTTACTTCGGAGAAAAAGGGTTTCCGGAAACCCTTGCTCTTCACTAGATTGCTTTCTTCTCTAGATGCTGCCGATACTTAGTTGCAGGTTGGTCACTTGCATTTAGTTAATTCGAGTTACAGAGCATTTACCCTCCTTTTCCCCTTCTTCCCTTTCACAAACTTTTTCACTTCCTAGATTTGAAGCTTGAGTTGAGACTCAACATTCATATCCTAAGCGTCTAAGACATTGAGAAACAGGGCGGTCTTCCGCATACCCATTAAATTAATTCATTTTAATATGTATATGGACATTCTTTCTTGCAAATGGCTTTTTTCTTCATTTTAATATTTTATTGTTTTGTTTTAGTAATACCTTTATTATGAGGAGGAAATGCAGGACTAATTAAACGATTTCTTGTCTCCTTTTCTCCAATTTCTGTATTACTTAGTCTTTGTTCGTTCCTTGATGTAATCTCTATCTTTCTGCTTGTTTATCTTTGCTGAAATTATGAACTGTTTGTTGGATGATCAGGGGATGAGGTCGGATGAGGGAAGAGAGAGTGTATGAGAGAGAAAGAGAGGTCACCACCGTCTTTACCGTATTCCGGCGGTGAAACACAGTTCGCCGAAATGTAGAACTGGTGGGCGTTATAATCACATGTATCCAGATTGATGCATCGTAGGGGATCTCAAGGTTATTCTCTACATTGATTAAAATATAAACCGTTGAATGGGTATTAGTGGCGGAAATCAACAAATTAAATGAGAGGATTGATGGTTAATTCCAGTCGTATGTAGACCGGTCCATCGTTTGAATCAACGGACGAGGGCTTTCCTCCGGCCAAGCCAAGGTGGAAAAGTTCCACTAAGTTTTTAACTTTGATTTTTGTGCCCTTGCTTGTTGGACCTCCAAAATCCTTCTGGGTGGCACGTGGTTTTATTGCAACTTTACATAATTCAAAATGACAAATACCCCATCCTAAAACATCAATAGCCGCCATTATATTAACATCAATTCCATATTGGCACCTACCCCAACTGTACAATGGGAATAAGAATTCTTAGGGTGTGTGCTGAACAGTCATTCTCCTAAAAAACTTGGGCTGTTGGGGGCCAAGAGCCTAAGCTGTTGACATGATTTTGGGGAATGCTACATTTCTGTGAGAATAGATAAATTAGTAATTGCCCCTTAATTTATTTTGACTAAAAACAAAAATATGAAGTTCACATCAGTGCCCCACAACACATCTCGACCTTGTATGTTCTCAATACAATACAAGGTCGGGATGTGTTGTGCGGCATTGTGGGGCGCTGATGTGAACTCAAAAACATACAAGGTCAGGGATATGATGTGGGGCACTGATGTGAATTCAAAACACATGGGTGTGAATAGGTGAACTACCGTGAACATGCCCGGCCCCAAAACTCTCTCAACAGCATAGGTTGTTGGCCCCCAACAACCAAAGTATGCTTTGAAATCAAACATAACACAGAATTTGGCTGTCCCTATTGCCCCCTCCCCATCCCTGCCCCGTAATCAAGATACTTTGCCTCGTCTTCGTCCCATCCCTAGGTTCGGGGTGGGGTATCCACTCCCTATAGGGGACGGAGAATCCCCGAATATTCCCTACTCTAAGGCAACTACTTAAAAATTATCTATTTTGTGGACAATTTACACATAGAATATATAAATTTGGGGGTATTTTAGGAATTGAATTATAATACTTCAGGGATACTTCAAAATGGAATTATGGGATCCTAGGATTTTAAGAATTTAGGGAAAATTTAGGCCCTGTTTGCTTTTTAGATAGTTACTTACTCGGGTAAATGTAGTTACCTGGGTAAGTTTTTCCTATGAAACATTTACTCGGGTAAGTGCATTTACCCATGCTCTTTAATTTCTCATGCAAATAAGGTAGTGACCATTTTAGCCATAAAAATCAATTATTAAAAGGGATATTTTTATCCCATTCAAGTGTTGGCAATTTTCCCTTAGGTGGGAAAGTTATTTACCCACCTAGGAGATGGGTATCTCTCAAGGTTCAAAATATTGATACGTCGATAGGGGCGTATCGAGTATTTCGATACTTGTTTTTTTACTTTTTTTTTCAAAACTGGTTCACGGGAGCCGGTCTAGGACCCCTCCATCCTCTAAACCGGTCAAACCCCCGATACACCCACTGTAGGGGCGTATTGGAAGGGTTTCGGAATGATACATATTGGCCGATACGTAACGATACTTTGAACCTTGGTCAATGGGTAAGTGATACCTAGGAAAATAAACTTTCCATGGTCCCCACATAAATCTGAAAAAAGAACATAGGGTTCTTGGTCAATGGGAACCAAACTCCCATTGACCAACTTTCCCTCATCTCAATATTAAACATAGAGATATTTTACTAATTTACTTTCAAGTTCAGGGAATTATATACAAAACTCGTCCCAGCCCCATCCCTGGTTTGGGGAAAAAATATTCTCCTCGTTCCCACTCCATCCCCGTTTAGGGTCAAGGAAAACCCTTTCCCAATTCGGGGCTGGGTGGGGCCCTGGTTTTATCGAGGAAATTGCCATTCCTAATCCCAACAAAACATTATACATCAGGAATCTCCCTCATAGAGATCAGATTCAGTCTTCACAAGATTGTGTTCACCTTATTCACAACCTTTTACAACTGTGCATTGGGAATATCTTCATACTTGTATGCTTTTTTTTCATGGAGAGATATTCTCAATGCAAAGCTGCAAGGGATTGTGAAAACGGTGTGAGCATCGTCTTGTGAGGACCGAATCCGATTTCCCCATAAGTGAAATTCACAGGGCCACCCCACAGAACATGTGCCAAACGCACATCCCAACCATGTGTATTCCCCATGACAATTATAGATGTTCCCAATGCATGCTGAGATGTGCATGTGGGGCACACTATATGGGGTGCCATTTTGAACTCCCATGACAAATGAGATATGTCCTAATCAGTTTAGAGATACTACCAACAAATGCTCACAACACTACCCTAACTAGCCATGACAGTCACACATCAGGAATATCTCCCTATGAATGATAGAGGAGATGTTCACAATGTAGGGCTACAGTGGCCTATTGGGATAGTGTTGGGTGCCTTTTGTTGGTAGTAGATCCCTACCCAAATGTGAGGCTGCAATGGAATATTGGGAAAGTGTTGGGAGCATTGTATTGATAGCAGATCCCTACCCAATTGAATTGGCACATAGTCGGGTAAGATTTACCAATCCATGTCTCTTACCCACTAGAATTCTTCCTATACCTATCCATAGGTGGACATGTTCATAGGTCGGGTTTGGGCCAGACTTTGCCTCTTTATAAATAGAAAATCTCCATGCCCGAGCCCGAGTTCAACTTGACTATCAGACCTAAATCTTGAGCCTAAACCCATCTCTATATAAAACCCGAAGCCCGGGCCCGAGCCTGAAATCCAACTTTGACATGTATTTTATAATATATTATATATTATATGATATTTTATAAGTTTAATATATATAATACATTTTTACTATTAATTTTACTATTATATAATATATATAGGGTAAAAGATTTAAACCTCTCCTAATATTTCATTTAAATACTAAAACATCCCCTCATTTTTCAAAATAGACTTAGACCTCCCTTTTCAGATGATGTAAGGAAACAAAAACCTCCCATCCATCAAACTCTCTATCAAAATCTGTTAGAACGTAGAGTATTTTTTTTTTTAAATCTCAATCTTGCCCTCAATTACCTCTTTGCATGTTTGATTGTCTTATATGGAAAAAAAACCTCCCTTCACCAGGCAAAGACAATCTTGAATAGATTTTGGTCGCCAGTGTCCAAATCAGCACTACAACTTCATCAAGTGATATGAAACAAGACCAAACCCGTTACTGGTGGATCCATTTAATATTTTTTGTTTGATCGATTGAACTAAAATTGGAAGGATTTGTAGGATCTGGGTCAGACATTAGTCGGTGAGACGAAGATTAGTGGAGGTGCATTTCATCGATTTGAGAGGAAGCCATCAGTCATTGCAACGAGTAACGACAATACCATCCATTGCTTAAGTCTAGGGAATGTCGATTTTCAGAGCTAATTAAACCAATGGTTCTTGAATGCCATTCAACAGTTGGGTGGTTCTCATGGTTGTAAATCAATTAAACCAATTCAACAGTTGGCTCGGCCCGACTTAGCCTGCAAATTTTTAGGTATGGGCCTAAGTTTTTCTGTGCAAGCGCAGTCTGACTCAGGCCTGTATCAAGTTCGAGAAAAATTGGACCAAGCTTGGGCCTAATACTTCAATTCGACCCAATTCACAATAAAGTACAGAAAAAATTTCTTAAACTATTATTTAGCTAATTTACAAATTGTATTCTTATTATTTTACTATTGTCTTAAATCATCACTCATATTGTTTCTAACAATACTCATAATGTTAGCATCCGTTAACAGTAGGTGTACTAATAATAGGTCTTAAACTACCCCTACTCTCTTGTTTAAGATTCTCATTTCTCCTCCTCATCGGCTTTTTCCCGTGCTACTCTGAGTGTGCTAATTTACTTTGGTAATATGATTAGGTGCGAATTGCTCGAGGTCTTGTGCATTCGGTGCAATCCATTCTCTCTCTATCCCTAATACACGCACATGCACACAAATCATTTTTAAAAAGGTATCGAAGAGCCTCACTGTTTGTAGGAAAAAAGTATTAGAGGCGAGGCCCTAAATTCCTTGGTTCTAAATCTTGTATCAACTGCATTGCTTTTTGTATTGAATGTCATTTGATTCGATGTGCAATTTATGTAATTGAGCTATTTTGAAGGTGAAAAAAAAAGATATACGGTTCCATTATGTGTTCTTTTTGTTTGATTCTATTACGTGCATTGGCTCGATCGCCGGACACAAGTGTTGGTGCGAGTATTGATTCAGCAACGCAGAAGTTAGGAGCCACCTTTGTCAATGCTTCTGTGGAGGCTGATTTCGGCCAGGTAACTGTTCTAATTATGTGGTGATGTTAGTTTTTAGGTCTTTTTTATCAATTTTGTTTTCAACGTGCTTAGGTTGATGATTTGTTCCTTCTAAAGGTTCAAAAGTGGTGGCCGGTTCGGGTCAGGCATAGTTAGATCCAATCCCGGACCGATTATTAATGAGGAATGAGGATAAAATCATAGACCCAAAACTGTACATTACATGAATTTATTTATTTAAAAATCGAACTTTGAATATATAACCTTAATAAAATGATAAAAAACATCAAACGCGAACATGTTAAAAAAAACTATAACATATTAATCAATTTAATCCATCGAACTTGGCATATATAACATAAAATTTGTTAAAAGATACACGAGAACTATGAAAAAATTGTATATGCTTAATAGAACACAATCGGTTTCGGGTGAGAGTTGGTTCAAGAAAGTGAAAAACATGCAGTGACCCAATTCAGTAATATGGGTCATGGGAAGACCGGTGCTGCAGCAAGTGGGATCTCATTTTTGTTTGGTTTTTAGCATTCGAATGCCTTGCCGATGTTGAAACTTTGGTTGTTGTAGCCTTGTAGGGTATGGTTCTACGGTTGGATGTTGATTCTGCACTCGCACAAGTGAGATATATACTTCCTAGGCAATGACAATCGTGTCTTTTTGTCATTGCAGCAAGCACATTATTAGGAGTTGGCACGGTCAATTGTGGTCTTGTATGCCTACATTCTACCTGCACGCTAAAATGTTTTAAATGTTTACATTTCGAAATCGTTGTTATATATCATTGCTAACTTCATTTTGTTTTCTTAACTAATCCAGGACATCTTCAGGCATTGGAACTTGTACAACCGATTCAAGTATTCGAATTGGCACGATAATGAGCCTTAGCCTCACATATTGAACATCCTGGGAAAAGTAGGTAACTAATGTGCCTCACTTTCACCCTTAAGTGATATATTTTTTTTCCTAAAATGGATTTCTAGTGCCTATGTATACATTGGGAAGCAAGTAAATGAATTTTGCTAATTTTCTGTTGTCCTTGATTCCCTTTGTTTCGCATGCAGGAAAGTTTACCCAGGACGTGCAATGAAAAAATTACCCTTCTCTCTTGTTCCTATGTTGCAACTAGGATTGTACTCATCGTCTTGTATCTATATGTCAATCACGTGTGTAGATTACTTTTAACATTCAAAACCGTTGGCAGGTTTGGAATCTTATGGGGCATTGTGCATAGAACATCTAGGGGGAGGGACAATAAAGAGGTGACCGATGGCCCAATACTTGAGATGATTAGTTGGTGTTATTACTTAATGATGTTTTATTGGAACAACCCATTCTCTCTCTATCCCTCTTACACACATGCATACAGATCCCTCTCAAAAAGGTATCAAAGTGCTTCATTGTTTGTAAGGAAATTTTATTTTAGAGGCCCTAAATTTCCTCATTCTAAATCTTGTATCAAATGCATTGCTTTTCCTATATATATATATATATTCCATTATGTGTTCGTTTTATTTGACTCTATTAGGTACGTTTGCTTGAGCGCTGGACAAGTGGTGGTGCAAGTGTTGATTCAGCAAGGCAAAACTTAGTATCCACCTTTATCAACGCTTCTGTGAATGTTGACTTCGGCCAAGTAAGTGTCTAATTATGTGATGATGTTAGCTGTTTCTTTTTTCTTTTTTATAAATTCTATTTTCCACATGCTTAGTGGATTTCCTCTTTCTTTTCATTGTTTAGGATAAATTGGTGATTTGTACCTTCTAAAGCTTCAAGTGGTAAATCCACTACAAGTTAGGCTACTCAACACAAGGCTGCCAATGGGTTTGATATGGGTCAGGCATTGCTAGATCCAATCCCGAACCGATAATTAATGAGGACAAAACCGTAGACCCAAAACTGAAAACTATATGTATTAATTTCAACAATAACTTAAAATTTATTGAATATACAACCTTAATAAAATGATAAAAAAATATTTAAGTGCGAACAAGTTAAAAAACTAAACATATTAATTAATTTAATCCTTCGAACTTGACCTTTATAACATAAAATATGTTAAAAGATATAGAGACCTCGTTGTTCCATCGAACAAAGAAGGTGGGAAGGAAGTAGAATCGAGAACAGTGGGAAGAACCTCCTGAACGCTTCTGAAAACAAGAAAAGGGAACAGATGAGGCACTGCCACTAATGTAGCCGTCCGACATCGGTAAGAATTGAAACAGATGGAGAATAATTAAATTTGGACATTTAAAGACGAAGTTAGTTTCTTAGTCTAACCCAATCACCATTGCTGGTGTAAGAATATGATCGCTGCAAAATGCCAAGAGAAGACTCTCGGATTGAAGAAGAATGGATCGAGGAGAGAGAAGAGCGGGATTCTTATACCAGTCGCTACTGGTGATGTCCCAATCATGTGTGCCTATGTGGTCCCGATTTGTCCCAACGATAGAATATTATGATTCATATATATATATATATATCCCCTCATCGTTCAAACATGTGGCAATTTCATCTTTATGGAAAAAGCATCTCAGGAGTTGGTTGTTCATATTTTCAAAGAGAACCCCCTGTTCATATGCATAAGTTGTTTTTAACCACATTTAAATTTTTGAATTCAGGCATGTGGCACTCTAAGATAGTGTCATACATTCAATAATAGTTCTTTAGAAATACATGAGAAGTGGGAAGATCCTATTCTCGTTCATTCTAAAAAAATGCAGAAAATGTAGAAGTGGTTATTCACAACCACTTCAGTCTATAGTTTACAATTTCAATATTTAGATTTATTTGAATTTTAAATATAAATACAATTATTAGACAAATAGTGAAATTCAAATAAAATAACATTATTACAAAAAACAAAAAAGAGTAAAAACCAAAATGATACATATGTGTGGCTGCCCCATAATGGGGTCATATACCAGATAAAATATGGTAAGTCTTTTAAATCAAATAAAAATCTATCATAACAACAAATGAAAAACCTAACCTAATTTTTTAATAGAAATGATTTAAAAATTTGAAAATTGAAAATAGTTCATATTAGTGGCCCGGTACTGAGTATGGGAGCCGTGCCTAGTGACGAATTATAGTAATGTTTTATTCATTTACAGTTAAGAGTGTCATGGGTGGGTTTTGATTTTTCAAAACTCTTTTGATATCATGTTTTTCCTACATCATAGATTTTCCCTATTTAATAATTATAATATATAGTTGAAAACTTATATTATATTTATTAATTAAATTGAGTAATTTAATATATAGATTATCATAATATATGATTCAAAACTTATCATTATAATTTAAATTTTATAAACATTACCCTTTACATTACTTATTATATACATTCAAGTATTAAAATGAAAAAAGAGAATCAAATCTCTTAAGTGACTCAATGGTCAAGTAAGACCATGGCCATTGTAACCATGAGTGCTTGGGTTCAAATTTTTACATCTTCAAAATATTTGGGGATCTATTTCAATGCAACTTTGATTCCAAGACTGGTTCCATCAAAGCTAACTAAGGTCGGTTCTCAAAATCAGTTTGAATAGGGTAAACCCCTAAACTCTAGAATTGGCTTGGTGGGGTTAATTCCAACAATTTGGAAATGGACCTTATCCTATAATAAATTGGGTAAGATTGGTTCAAATCCAATTCAAGGTTAATCTATTCGGTTTCATAACCTACCCATTTATTCACCCCTAATCCTCCACTCAACTCACAACACTCCTATTTGTAGGTAACAGATCTCAGTGTAATTCTGTTAAAAGAAAATCCAAAAACTTAAAACTATGATGCCGGAAACATATGAAACAGAAAAAACTTACAACCAATTAACTGGCATCATAGGTAATCAATCAGTAGGTTTTCATCCAAATTCAGGGAAGGTTGTGATTGGTCAAAGCGTTTCAGGTACCATGGCATATTGGATGAGTCCAATTTTCTACCCACACAAATTCTGCCCACGTTATTTACATACCATCGCATCGCAGTTACACATAAAGAATATCATTCTGTTCTCAATTTACGGGATAATATATTGTGGGTAGACGTGGGCAGAATTCTCGTCGGCAGGAGATCCGGTCACATATTGGATTGGGAAAGTTAAATCATAATTTATCCAATTCAGATCGAATTCGGATTCGGACATAGGGATTCCGTTTCTAGCCAAGTAGCCAGCCCTACTACAGTACTATCGCAGCCTCTCTTTCTCTCTCGGCCCTTCGACTTTACCGCCTCCCACCTTATAAAACGCCTGCTACTTTCACTCTGAGAGTCTCATTCCCTCCTTTCCTCCTCTTTCCTCCCTCCCTCTTTCTCAAAGCGGCTCAAAACAGCTACGAGCCTACGACAACAACAATGGTGGAGCTGAAGCTATCAGAGACTCGAGACCTAACTCGAATCGAGCGGATAGGTGCACATTCTCACATCCGAGGACTCGGCCTTGACTCAGCCCTAGAGCCTCGGGACGTGTCGGAGGGCATGGTGGGCCAAACATCTGCCCGAAAGGCCGCCGGTGTCATCCTCCAGATGATTAAAGAGGGCAAAATTGCTGGCCGAGCTGTCCTCCTTGCCGGCCAGCCGGGCACTGGCAAGACAGCCATTGCTATGGGCATGGCCAAGTCTCTTGGCCAAGAAACTCCCTTTGCAATGTTGGCCGGTAGCGAGCTCTTCTCCCTCGAGATGTCCAAAACTGAAGCTCTCATGCAAGCTTTCCGCAAGGCAATCGGCGTCCGAATCAAGGAGGAGACCGAGGTGATCGAAGGGGAGGTCGTCGAAGTCCAGATTGACCGCCCTGCTGTTTCCGGTGCTGCCTCTAAGTCTGGGAAGTTGACCCTGAAGACCACCGAGATGGAGACTGTGTATGATTTGGGGGCAAAGATGATTGAAGCTCTGGGTAAGGAGAAAGTCCAGAGTGGAGATGTGATAGCAATTGACAAGGCATCTGGGAAGATTACGAAACTTGGAAGATCATTTGCGAGGTCGAGGGATTACGATGCCATGGGCCCACAGACTAAGTTCGTGCAGTGCCCTGATGGAGAGTTGCAGAAGAGAAAAGAGGTCGTTCACTGCGTCACCCTTCACGAGATTGATGTTATCAACAGCAGGTATGCCGTCTTTTACCTACTACGTTACTTTTTGAGGCAACTTAAACGAACAGAATGGTTGTTTAAGTCATTACCAGTTATCAGTGGCTTACCCTTTGAAATTAGTTAACCATGAATAACTGAATTACCGATCGGAATTCATTTTTTAGAGTTTATAACCAAGAAGGCCTGGAGACTCAGATTACCAAATAAAAAGAAAACGTATTTGTGCAGCTTTAGCTGTTAAAAAATAAACTACCTCCTGTTGCTATTGAAAATTTCCATTTTCAGATACATGGACTTGGGGGAAAAACACAAATGGCAAGCACCAGACATTACTTATGGTTATACACTTATACTGTGCCACATTTTTTTTTCTCAGAACAAGAGAAGAACAGGGTACTTAATAGCTTACTGGAGAGGTGATTGGATTGATGGACATGGTAGAATGGAATAACTGTGTTCTTTTAGAAGTAGTTACTTTGATTGGTTTTATGAAGGCTTTCATCATTCATCTACCATTGAAACAAAGATCATTTTGTAGTGCCTGTTCAAACGTTGTTTCAAAACATATTTATAAACAGCCCACTACAGTGTCACAGTTCTTCACCTTAAATAGCTTTCATTTTTCTGCTAACTAAATAACTTTCAGCTAATGACATAATATTGCAAGGTTCATCATTATGCACTTGTTTCTTTGATCAGCAAAAAATGATTAGTTTTATTAATGGGAGGTAGAAGTTACAACAGCTTGGGTATCCTTTCACCCGAAAATACAGATGTCCATATAACTAATTTACAATAGAGCCCAGAATAACTGCTGCCTCAATACCCCTTGCTTAGCCAAAGTGCCAGCCATCCCATTAGCTGTCCTGCAAATCCAATTAAAGGAAGCATTCAGGTCCCCTTTCAGACCATCTCCCTTAAGGCAAGTCTGTAAACCCAAGGTACATTTTGACTAGAAGTGATCCAAGAGATAACCACTTTTGAGTCTCCTTCAACTTCCAGGTTTAAATTGGATTGCTTAGAAAATTTTAAGCCATGTAACAGTGCCATCAGTTCAGCCTTTAAAGAGTCCCCTTCTCCTATGGGTCCTGAATACATAGCCAGCACTTTACTTGAGGAGTCTCTAAACACACCAATACCTGCCATCCCCGGGTTTCCCATAAACACACCAATACATAGCCAGCACTTTACTGGTGCCTTCCATTCTATCATCTCTCTTTCCTTTTGTTTTGAAGTGTGCTACCTTGTTCCCAAACCTTTATTATATCAGTCGCTGTAAAACATTGGAGGATGTCAAGGGTTTTTATCCAACGAGCCACTTTAATTTTTATTAATTCCACCAAGTCCTCTTTTGACCTGAGCTTCTCATTAAATATTCTTGCATTCCTCTCCTCCCAGATGGACCACACCACAGCAGCTCTATCTGCCTTCCACATTAATTCTTATATGCTTTTTTCCCCTTTTGGTTGCTGATAAAAAAACCCACGTTTTGAGTCTTGAAAACATATAGTGGGGAAAATATAAAAAAACAATTGTTAGAGAGTACATTTTAACAAACTAAAGGTAAAACTAGAAAAGGAATTTTGATCACCATTCTATGGGTATTAGGAGATGGCTGCATCACTGACAAATGGGAGTAACTGAATTGCACAAGATATCTTAAACAGGTGAAAGACATGTTTCTGCTTCTGAAATCATTAGTAGGTTCTTGTGCCATATGTCTAATTCCATTCACATTTTTTGCTTAAAATATAAAAATGTAAGTTAACAACATAGTTTGTTATTAGATTCGAACAAGAAGTATATGGGGGATATATGATGTTGCATATTGTGGTGGAAGGGGCTTTTTAGGTGGTACTTGGGTGGATGTGTGAGAACTCCAAATTGAGACATCATAAAGAGTAGCAGTATTATCAATGTTTATCAATGTAGTAAGGAGAGGTTATAGCTGGTTGTTTTGGTCCTTCTAATTGATGCAGTGACTAGTAAGTGCGCCTGTACTGACTAGTTGACCATAAAAATGTTAAGATATCGGTGCATTTTCATAAATAAGTTAATATAAATAATAAACTGCAAATATGCGATGGGAGGGTATATAGATCATGTGGTTTATAGCATTTGTTTGCAAACATGAAAAAAGGAAGGCTGGATATGCTAGGATAAGGAATTGATTCCTAATAGTTCCTCTAGGAGTTGATTCCTAGGGAGTATTGGTGCTAATTCATAGGTTGTTTTATCTTCTTTTTCCTTACTTTGTAGGCTCATTCATCACCAAGAAAACATCTTACTGAAGTGCACCCTGAAATATAACAATTTGCTAGCATATGGTCTTTGCTAGGGGTGTATTGTGGAGGGCTAAACCACAGGGAGGTTGCCATTCTTTTTCGCTGCGATAGTCTTTATGTTTATTGTCATAAAAACAGTACAGCCTTTGTCTTTATGCTGATAGACTTGTGTTGCACTTTTTTGTTCTACAACCATTGTGGTGGGTTCATTGAGGCTTGGATCCAACCTCCTTATTACATGAGAATGTTGACCTCTTTATTTGTATATATTTATAGACCTTATTACATCTACTTCCTAAGTAGAAACACCACTTGGTTCTGTATAAATGAGTCTAAGGGCTAGTAAATACATCATTAAATTTTAACAAATGAAATTACCAAAAACTTTTGCATATGAGAATTGTTAGAATACACAAATCAGGGGTATTTTGGTCATTTGGGTTTATCTATTTGAGAGTGAAAGGTCTATTTTATTTAAGTTTACGTTTTGTGTCCCATCACTTATGAGGGACAATATGGTCTTTCTTGTAACTATGTTATTGGAGATAAATACAAGTGGGTCGGTTAGAGGTGGATTGATTTTTTTTCCTAATCTGGCCGAACCCCTCTTCTCCTTCTTCTTCTCTACTTTAACCTAGAATCGAATAGGGATTTTACATGGTATCAGAGCAATAAAATCTAGTTCTCTTTTCCCTTTTTTTCTTCTTTCCTCACTGTTTGTTTTCTTCCTGGGTTTGCCGCCAACCATTTCAGCTTTCTTCGATTTTCTTCTAGCCTGAGTGGAAGCTTGACAAGAGGCCAAAAAAGGAGTAGTCGTTTTGAGGTTTTGGAGGTGAGTATGCCTCCAGTTACTATGGTGGTGGTCGTTGAGGTTATATACTAGATGCCCTCTATTCTGTGATACGAAGAGGGCTGTTTGTGGATAGGTATGAACAGTTATGTATTTTTTTGCCTAAATAGTGGACTATAAATGCCGTATTTCGGTTCAAAATATTTTTTTTGTGGAGGTTTAAAGTGACTAGTATGCATATCAGCCTTGTTCTCCTCTATTTTTACCTCATATGTGTGTTGAAAGTAGGGTTTTTCGACTACTAAAGTTCACGACAGCAGTGGTGTGGTGGTGGTTGTACGGTGTTGAATGGTGTGTGGATGCTTCTGAATAGTTGAAAGTGAAACCTTGTGTCGTGTGGTGGTGTTTATACTGATTTCTGTGTTTGATTTAATGATTGAGTGATTTCAGCTTTTGTATTTGATGTGCAATGTGTATTTGAAGAAGTTGGTGGTGTTGAAAGTGAGATAAGTTTTGTGGAAGTGTGTGAGGTTGTGCTGAATATTTGAAGGTGAATTAGTTAAGATGACATCGATTGGAGATGGGAATGACAATAAAACAAGCATTATGATTTCTCTAGATCACCTAAATGTTCAAATGCCATCTATTAAGTTGAATGGTGAGAATTATGTGCCGTGGGCAAAATCTGTGGATGTGTTTTTAAAGGCTAAGAAAAAAGTAAAACATGTGAGAGAGGAGAAACCCTCCTCTGATTCTCCGGGGTTTAGTGACTAGGAACAGGAAGATGCATAAATAATGACATGGCTGTGGAATAGCATGGAACAAAAAATTAGCGTGAACTTTATGTTCCTAGATACAACTAAAGAAATATGGGATTATGCTAAGAAACTGTACTCCGGACAAGACAATACAACTAGGGTGTATCAGTTGTACCAAGAGTACTTTAATCTGAAGCAAGACAGTCAAAGCTTGGACGAATACTATGGAAGTCTGAGGAATATCCGAAATGAGCTCAATGTGTATCATCCTCCGACATAGGATGTTCAGATTCAGCAACAACAGCGTGGGTAACTTGATGCGACAAGGTTTTTAGTGGGTTTGAAGGCTGAATATGAGCCTGTCTGAGCACAAATATTGGGGGGGTCTACTCTTCCCTTAAGTTTTTGCTCGTCTTAGGAGGACATCTATTGAGTCTATAGAGCATTCTTCTCTTTCAGACAGATCTGGTTTTGTGGTGACTAGAGGGGGAGGCCGTGGAAATAGAGGTGGTGGTGGTGGTCGTGGACTTCCAGGTAGCCGTGGTGGTCCCATGTTTAACCATGCTGGTGGCCGGAGTGGAGGTTGGGACTCAGGGGGAGGTCGTGGTAAAGGAAGAAGTAATGCCCCTAGGAAGTGTACATACTGTGGATTAGAGGGGCACACGGTTAATTTCTGCTATGATTTACATGGTCCACCCAACGCTTGGGCTAATCATGCTGTGACTAAGGGTAGTGGTACAATTACTGATAGCCAGCATATTGACCCGATCCCCTCCACATCTACTAGTGCTTCTGGGAAGGAGATGGTGAGTGTACCCCGTGCAATATATGAGCAGTTCCTTCAGACATCTCAGCAGAACACAGCTACCCTTGCCCATTCAGGTATGGCTTGCTTGGCTTCCAAGCCCTCACACTGGATCTTTGACTCCGGAGCCTCGAACCATATGTTTGGGATTCCTAATGTATTTTCGTCTCTTTCTCGGTCCTCCACATCTCAAACAGTTACTCTTGCTAATGGTTCTACATCTCTCATCTGTGGTGTTGGTGATGTTGATCTCTCCTCCTTGTCTTTATCATCTGTTTTATATGTTCCCAAGTTCCCTTTTAACCTTATGTCTGTTAGTAGATTAGCCAAGTCACTTAATTGTTCCATAACCTTTTATCCCTCTTCTTGTGTGTTTCAGGATCTCAAGACGGGGATGAAGATTGGTGGAGGGCATGAGGCAGGTGGATTGTATTACCTTGATGGTGGTGGCCCTCCAGTAGCTTTTCAGTCGTCTCTTACTCCTCTTCAATGGCACTGCAGACTTGGTCATCCTTCTCTCAAGGCTCTGAAGTTGCTGGTTCATTCCTTGAGTCATCTTTCATCTTTGGATTGTGAGTCATGTCAGCTTGGGAAACATCATAGAGTCTCTTTTAGTCCAAGAGTTGATGGTCGTGTTTCGAGTCATTTTTCTTTAGTTCATTCTGATGTATGGGGTCCGATCAAAGTGATGTCATACAATGGCTATAAGTATTTTGTAATTTTTGTTCATGACTTTTCAAGGATGACATGGATTTATCTTATGAAAGATCGCAGTGAATTGTTTTCTATTTTTCAAAAAATTTATGCTGAAATATGTACCCAATTTGGTTTTCATATTAAAATTCTTCGCTCCGATAATGCCAAAGAGTACACCTCAATACCATTTCAGCAATACTTAGAGCACCATGGGATAATTCATCAAACTTCTTGTGCCTACACCCCACAACAGAACTGTGTAGCTGAACGGAAAAATCGACATCTCCTTGAAACTGCTCGGTCTTTGATGCTTAATATGAATGTCCCAAAGCATTTTTGGAGTGATGTCGTCTTCACATCCTGTTTTCTCATCAATCGGATGCCCATGTCCATCCTTGGAAGTCAATCCCCTTTCTCGGTGTTGTTTCCCACCTTGTCTTCGTTTCCTCTCACCCCAAGAGTCTTTGGATGTGTTTGTTTTGTTCAAAACTTGGGGCCTGGTTTAGACAAGTTGGATGCACGGGCTACTAAGTGTATCTTCCTTGGCTACTCAAGGACTCAGAAAAGGTATAAGTGCTATAACCCTAACTTCCATAAGTCATTTGTGTACTCCAATGTCACCTTCTTTGAATCAATTCCTTTTTTCTCAGATACTGTGGTTTCTTCTCCTTCCTCCGTAGTTCCTCTTCCCGTCCCTGTTGTGGATCCCCTTATCGTGGTTCCCACTCCAGTTGCAGATTCGCCTCCCATGCCAGTTACTACTAAGAGGCCACCAATCAAACAAGTGTATACTCACAGAAGAGCACTAGCCCCTCCTCCAATTCAGCCCTCGTCGACAAATCTTGTCATTGCTTCTTCTCTCTTAGACCTTGATCTTCCTATTGCCCTGTGGAAAGGTAAACGCACTTGTACTTCTCATCCTATTTCATACTATGTTTCAGCTGCTCACCTTTCTGCTTCTCATTGCAACTTTATATCCTTGCTATAATCTGTTTCCATTCCCAAGAGTGTACAAGAAGCCCTTACCTCCCAGGGTGGCGGCAAGCCATGGAAGAGGAACTCTCTGCTCTACAACACAATCACACGTGGGAACTCACTGCTCTTCCTCCTGGTAAGCATGCTGTTGGGTGTAAGTGGGTCTACACAGTGAAGTATCTTCTAGATGGAAGTGTGGAGCGATTGAAGGCCAGGTTAGTGGCCAAGGGCTATTCTCAGTTGTATGGTGTGGACTATATGGAGACATTTTCTCCTGTGGCTAAAATTGGTTCAGTTTGGGTGTTGATTTCATTAGCTACTATGTATGATTGCCCTCTTGTGCAACTTGACATAAAAAATGCTTTCCTACATGGTGATCTCATTGAGGAAGTGTATATGGAGCAATTACCAGGGTTTGTTGCTTAGGGGGTGTAGACTCAAAAAGGCAATTTATGGACTGAAACAATCTCCACGCACATGGTTTGGCAGGTTCAGTGAAGTAGTGAAAGACTTTGGGATGAAACAGTGTCAGGTAGACCATTCTGTATTCAGCCATGACTCAAAATATGGGAAAATTTTGCTAGTGGTGTATGTGGATAATATTGTCATAACTGGGAGTGATAGTATCGGGATTGACAGGTTGAAGAAATTCCTACAAGGCCACTTCAATATGAAAGATTTGGGTAAGCTGAAGTACTTCTTGGGAATAGAAGTTGCAAAGTCAAGGCATGGAATTAACTTATGTCAAAGAAAATATGTTCTTGACCTACTTGAAGAAACGAGACTGTTAAGTGCTAAACCAGCAAGACTCCTATGGAACTTAATGTCAAGTTGAGTGTTGATGCAGGTGAAGAGTTTGATGATCCTGGAAGGTACAGGAGGTTGGTGGGAAAGTTGAATTATCTTGACTATTACCCGACCAAATATATCATTTGCTATGAGTATGGTGAGTCAGTTTATGCAACATCCTCGGATTCCTCATTGGGAAGTAGTTCTAAGGATTGTTAGGTACCTGAAGGGTGCTCCAGGTCGTGGTTTGTTATACCAAAGTGGAGGGACTCTTGAAATAGTAGAGTATACAGATGCTGATTGGGCTGGTTCTATATCAGACAGGAGATCAACTACAGGGTATTGTACCTTCCTTGGTGGCAATCTTGTAACTTGGAAGAGCAAGAAACAAACAGTGGTGGCAAGGAGTAGTGCAGAAGCTGAGTACAGAGCTATGGCTCATACCACATGTGAACTAGTATGGTTGAAGAACTTGCTACAAGAGATGGGGTTCTCGGTTGACAAACCCATGAGACTATACTGTGATAACCAAGCTGCTATTCACATCTCTTCCAACCCAGTCTTCCATGAGAGAATCAAGCATATTGAGGTTGATTCTCACTTTGTGAGAGAGAAAGTGATAAGTGGAGTGATAACCACATCTCATGTGAGCTCAAGAAATCAGTGGGCAAATCTCTTTACAAAGGGATTGTCTTGGGGCAGAGTAGATTATATTTGTGACAAGTTGGGACTATATGACATATACTCTCCAGCTTGAGGGGGAGTGTTAGAATACACAAATCAGGGGTATTTTGGTCATTTGGGTTTATCTATTTGAGAGTGAAAGGTCTATTTTATTTAAGTTTAAGTTATGTGTCCCATCACTTATTAGGGACAATATTGTCTTTCTTGTAACTATGTTATTGGAGATAAATGCAAGTGGGTCGGCTAGAGGTGGACTGATTTTTTTTCCTAATCTGGCCAAACCCTTATTCTCCTCCTTCTTCTCTTCTTCTTCTCTACTTTAACCTAGAATCGAATAGGGATTTTACAAGAATAACCATTTGATTATAATAATTAAGTTTTATGGTGCACAACACTATTAATACTATATATAATTTAATGTATTTAGACATTCATTATTTTGTTTTTTGGTATGCTTAAAATTAGCAGATATTATCTAACGGATGCCAACAATTTAGACCTTAATGTAGCTGCAAGGATCTTCGCTAGGAGTATCAATTGCCCAATGATGCTTTAGTTCAATCATCTATGGTTTCCTCAGTTCAACCAAACAGTAAGGATTATTTGTGGTAGACGTGAATCCTATTCTACTATTTTACTTATACAGAGTCACCTCATCTGTCAAATTGCTCAAATATTTTTTGTATTGCTTCAAACCTTGTGCCTTTTGGTTATCCAGTTGACCTTTTAGTGTCCTCACTTGCACAGTTTTTTTTTTTTTTTTTTTCAGTAGCACAGTCATTGGTGTTCTATGTGCATAAAAAACAATCTCAGATGCCTTTTTTGTTATCATCATTGGCCATTAATACTAGCCTCTGGATTTTTTTTGGTAATATATAAAAAGGAAAATTTTATCGAAAGAGAATAAAACACACACACACACACACAAAAGGTGGCAAGATATCACTCACAAAGGAAGGAGATAAAACTCAAAACTCGAAAACCAGAAGGTCCAAAACCCTCCAAACCCCTAAAAATACAAAAATTTTTCCTGAGCTTAACCCTTAAAACAGTAGAAAACCTTCCTTGTCAAACCTGAAACCCACAAGGGACCCAAAGCTCTCTCCCTACAATGTTCCAAAAACCATACCCTGCTTTAATGAAAACCATCTACTACTCAGAGCTCTGCATTAGAAGTTTGCACACTGAAAGGGTTCTTTTTCAATTCGGGAAACATTTTTTCTCAGACTTCCTCCAATAAAAGTTGACCCTAACAATTTGCTTACTTGAACTCTAGTTTCCACAACTTTTTCCAAATCCACTTTTTTATTTTTATTTTCCTCACTTGGTCAACCACCACCTCCTCATCTTTCCCTTCTGGCCTGCATTCTCTTCCTCTATTTAATCTAACGCCCCTAGCAGTAGCTCCTCTCTGAACAAAACATCTTCTTCATGAGCATCAGAAGTTGAACCCTTCTTCAAACAACCTAGTTTGACTCCTTAGTCCTTTGTACCCATATATAGTTTTGTTGTCTGTACTCTTCTCACTTATCCATTGTATATCCTGATTTGAACTACTCTTATTGTATGGATGTTTTGTTTGTTGATGAGTGACGACCCATTATTGATTGCTGGAACTAGAGGTGGGTCAAATGCAAAATTGCAACTATGTAGAGATGCCCTTCAATAAAAAAATTTAAGAATTGCCTTATTATTTTACTAGTTATTGTCTTTCCATATCTAGAGCACTGGTCGAACTGCAATTTTTTCCATTTAATCATTAATTGCTTGCAACTTCTAGATTTTTTTTTTCATATAGATTTGATGTGTTCTCCATCTACAAAGGAACAATACCCATCAGCATAAATGGCAAGCAGAAGTTTTTGTTAGACAGAATGTACTAATTTTTAACATCTTTTATTTTTGTGGCATTTTAAAGGTTCGTCTTTCTAGTTTTCAGAATCCTTTTGGGTAAGCATAATAGATGGAGAGTTCCCAAATATAAATCAGGTTCAATAAGAAGTAGAGAGGATTTTCTTGGTAGAAGGTTATAAGTTGTATTTAGTGATGTTGCATTTGTGGGGGAAACATGGACTGCTAGATCATCTAGCAGGTGTTCCAAGAACCATATATTCAAGTTGTTGAAGAGTTTGCCAGAAAGGTATTCATGGAATTAGAAGAGGAGATAGTTGAAATTTCTAAAATCTCAAATTCAGTTTCTAACAATTAATCAGGTAACGACTCTCTAAGAAGTTGGGGGGAGAGGGGTGGACCAGTGGAGGCTTAAAATGGTGATGGCTTGAGGATGTAAGGTTGTTGAATTGAATATGATTTGAAGAAATGGGAGGGAGGCGTGGATTTTGGAGGGTTTTTGTTGTATGTTGGTGAGGTGAGTTTCCATCCTTGTTGTGGTTAAGTTAGTCAGGAGAGGGTGTGATGGGCTTTTGTTGTTACAAGTTGTTGAGAAGGTCTGTTGAAGGTGATGCAATCGGGGGTGATTCTCTTTCACTTTGGCTTAGTGATTCCTTATCATCTGAGTTTATATTGTCCTTTTTTTTTTTCCTTTAATTGATATTTTGCTTACTATAAAGAAAGTGTTCTAAGTTAAAGGTGACATCCATACCAATAGAAGAGGTGGAATCCATGTAAATATAACTTTAGGTGGAAACTTTCTGCATATTTAAACTCCAATGCTAAATCTAACTTTGCATGTAGACAACTTGGTTGGGGCATGCAAGTTGGTCTTGAGTTTTCTCTGCCTTTGGTGTACCTTATATTAACTTTTCTCGTCTCTTATTCTATTTGATCTCAACTTTCAGAACACAGGGATTTTTGGCACTCTTCACGGGTGATACTGGTGAAATCCGTGCAGAAGTAAGGGAGCAGATTGACACAAAGGTGGCAGAGTGGAGGGAGGAGGGAAAGGCAGAGATAGTTCCAGGTGTCCTGTTCATTGATGAAGTGCACATGCTTGACATAGAGTGCTTCTCTTTTCTTAACCGTGCGTTAGAGAATGAGATGGCACCAATCCTAGTTGTTGCCACCAACAGAGGGATCACAACCATCCGTGGCACAAATTACAAATCCCCACATGGTATCCCGATTGACCTCCTAGATCGTTTGCTCATCATCTCAACACAACCATACACAGAAGATGAGATCCGTAAAATCCTCGACATCAGAAGCCAGGAGGAAGATGTTGAGATGTCTGAAGATGCAAAGGTATTATTGACAAAGATTGGGGTGGAAGCTTCCCTGAGGTATGCAATCCACCTTATCACAGCCGCAGCATTGGCTTGCCAGAAGCGGAAGGGGAAGATTGTTGAGATGGAGGATATCAGTAGAGTGTACCAGCTCTTCCTGGATGTCAAGAGATCGACGCAATACCTGATGGAGTATCAGAACCAGTATATGTTCAATGAAGTGCCACTTAGAGAGGGAGATGAAGATGAAACTACTGCAATGCATTATTGAGTTTTGGTGTTTTTTGAAGATTGAACGAGGGGAGAAACTGTCATGCCTCGTGAATATTTGAGAAAGGATCCTCTTACATGCACAAGGTAATTGCTTAAATTTTCTTTTCTTTTAAAATAGAGAGACAATGATGTTTAGAAGTTGTTTGTACTTTGTATTGTAAACATGCATAGTCCACTGGTGTGAGTGCGGAAAATTCCAGACTATTCTGGCTGTATTTTCCAGCAGCAAAAATTGTATGCAGCAGGTAGATGTTCTCACTCTTGACTCTCTGGAGCTGGTGACTTGAACGCACTGGTAGTGGTAGATTTGTGTAATGTAGGTGGCCTTTGGAGGAGATCACGTAGAAAAGGAATGATTTAGTTAAGTTCGCATTCAAGTATACAATCAACATCTGAGCCTGAGGAAGCGAGTTGGGTGGGTCTTAGGGACCCGTAGCACTTCAACCTGGTCCTCGCAAAGCTGTGGCTTGGAGGCTTTGTTCTGATCTATATTCGTTATGGGCCGTCCAGCTTTTTGTCTCATAACATTGTAATTTTTGTAAACGGGGCCTGGGGTTGGAGGAATGTTCTTATAGGTAGAGTAGAGCTACTCCTACTCCCATGAGCACGCTAAAATCTGACTGCCACAAATATGGAGGGATTCAAAATTTTGGGTCGCGGCCTCGTTTGCCATGTGTCGGATCTCATGGAGCCCAATAGCTGACGCTGGAACTGAGTAGTGATTACTGAGTACACTTTCCTTGCAACGTATGTCGAGAGGAGATTCTCAAACTCAACTAGGTAAACTTCCCTCGAAACGACAGTCCCTGTTGGACCCCTGATCCATGTTAACCTATCTAGGGACCTCTTTCAACAGCTTAATATTAGCTTTTAAGTTGAACGTTTCTCTGATGGATCTATCAGAGCCTATTTAACCAAGTGGTCTAGTGATCATTTTCGTCACTCCCATTATAATTAATTAAATTTCAGCGAAAGGTATAAGCGGACCTGTGTTTGTCCATCTTCAAGCCCAACGAATTGTTGCATGAGAGGACATATTAGAGAATACAAGTTTATTTAGAGATCTGGCTACTTTAAACTTCTTTGACAATCCCAAACACAGCTAAATGGCTATAATCAACATTGTGAAAAGATTCACTGGAGATCGTTGTGGAGTATTCCACTATTCCCTCCCTGCTAAAGCAAAGAGATTTTATTATGGAAAATAATTCATAAAGCCATGGCGGTAAACTAGAATCTAGTTAAGCGGTGGGTTGTAAATCACTCGACCTGCTCAATCTACCGAAAGCAGAAGTCTAGCTATCAGGTTTATCAATATGATAGTTCTTTAGCCTGGTTGAGTGGCCAAAATTATAGGTGTAACGTGGGCCATGCTGGGCCACTTTTGTGGGCTTCCCGCACTGTAGCTGGCCGTGTCATGTTGGCATGCGGGCCTGGCTAGGTCATGCCTGTCTGGCCTGGAACCCCTCAAAAGGGAAGCCTGGCATGGCCCGTGGCACGAGCCCAGGCAAGCTTGTGTTGGGACGGGTTGTGGATGACATGATATTTTAGAAAATTTGAAAAAAAAAAGTTAAAATGAATTAAGAAGATAAACAAGAAATTGAAGAAAATATCTTTAATATGAATTTTTGATGTATACAAAACCAGTCAGGCATGGGGGTTTGGCCTGGGCCGCCCAAGTTATGCTGTGCTGGCCCACGGGCAGCCCAACCCACTTTATAGCTATAGGCTATAGCCTTTTTTTTTTTTTTTTTTTTTTTTTCTTTTGCTTCATGGGGCTACCCATCTCCCTCCCTTAAACAGTTTTGCGTTGCAGAAAGTCTCCCCCTTCAATACAGAAGAAGCCAGCAGAGTTCATTTTTGAAAGATATTCTCATGCAGCTGCATGCCACGCAGTGCAAGGTTGCACCATGGAGGGTCTTTGGCTTGATGATCCGCCAGCTGGGATGTGCCCTTTTCTTGATATTTTCCCTACCTCCTATTTAGGTGGTTTTGTTTCAGTTTGTTGTTTGTATTGGACCTTTTTGGTTTTGGCTTCTTCTGTCTGATCTCACTGTTTTCTTTTCTTGTTTCTCATGCTTTTATGAATTACTTTTTTCACATCTCCCTCCCCCGAAAAATAAAATGAGGGTTAGTTTATATACAGCTTTCCTAGCTACCACAACAGCAGCCTGGTTACCAGCTCTACGAACAAAGTACAAAACCAAACTGAATAAATGAAAAATCTTAGCATCTTACAGCTCCTTTTGCTGCGTTTGAGAGGCTTACCGAAGAGGTTATGTTCTGACCTTTTGCTATATGCGGTAAGCGGTAAGGAAGGTCCTTTTCTGAACTACTTTTAATCAAAAGATTCCAAAACTTAAATGGTTTGCTATACTAGGGGAAAGAGTTCATTAATGGGTTGGGTTGGTACAGGGACCTGTGTCTGTGTGTTAGCTGTCATTCATCTACGCTGTTCAAAGAGCTTAATTTTGTATTTTTGTAGCCCAAGAACTTAGAATCAGGACCTTAACCGTCTAGATAAGCGAGAAGTTTATCATGTTTGTAGTGCATTTTTCTTATATTATTATTACTGGAAGGTCTCAAACGAGGGATTCCATCACATTACAAAGCATTTTTTTTTTTTTTTGCGAGATGTGCGAAGCCGAATCTCAGTGGAAATTCGCACACACATGTGTGCATGTGCTTGTGTCCTGTCTCAAGATGCACATGCACTGGCACTCTGGCAGGTTAAATACAAGTAAAAGCCTGGACATGGAAGGAGAATGAAAGAAAGATAAGAACCAACAAAACTATTTCTGGATCTCTGGAGGAAGGAATTGAGATGACTAGTCAATATTCAAGAACGCATTGAAGCAAGGGAAAGATATCAGATAAACTAGACCAAAAAAACATTAATTCATAAAGTAAATGAACCTCTCCCTCTATCTCTCTCTCTCCTTGTTATAGGGGATGATTCAGGATTCAGTTTTCTGGAGGATTCTATACTTTTTCAGATTCTTAACCAACATGATGGAGTGCAATGAGATAAGATTTTATATTTATTGTTATATAAACACTTGAACATATTCGTTTAGTATGTTTCTACTCTTCTCGTGTGTGTGAGAGAGAGAGAAATTGAATATCCTGTACGAACTGGCTGGATACAGAACTAATAAAAAAATGAAAAAAAATCTAATAGTTGTGGATGACACCAAACCCAGTGACAGCTTCAAAGCAGAGAGTCATAGGGGGACGAAATTAAATTGATTAGTTTTATACTTTTATTATTGAGTTATAACTTAAAAAGATCTCAGCAGGCTTAAACCTTAAAGGCTCGTGCTCATGGAGGCAGAGCTGAGAGAGATTCCAACATTATCTTTGGCATTTCTTCCACATCCCTAAACCGTGATCTGACTGCCAAACTACACTCCAAACTCTTCTTGTCTATTCTTCTTATATGAATGAATAAAAAAAAAGCCTAAAGTTTTGCCTTTTGTTAAAATAAATTAAAATATTGGAATCAAGTGTTTTCCAAGATAGTATGGCTTTAATTCCATATATGGATGGCGCCTCAATTAAAGAAAAGTTATATGAGGAAAACCCACCAAAACAGATTTAATAATTGCAAACTAGTATTTGGATCAGATGATTCAGATCTGTAACAGCAGTGAGTCCCCATCATGGTGGTCCTTTCACCTTTGGATGGAAAATGAGAGTTATGGGTTGCATTGTCATAAGAAGAATTTTGTCCCAGTGCTTTTGTAGGCAGTGGGCATGGATTACAAAAAATTACCCTCTGAGAAAGGCCTGATTATCCAGGTGTGGGTGTGGCTTCAAATTGTCTTCCAGTTAATTGGTTTTTCAGCATGGTCTCTGTTGACGATAGCCAATGTCTCTGCAAAAAAACATCCTTAGCCCATCAATGGAAAAATGACTATGAGCCTGTAAGGCACCCTTGACCCTGTTCTTCAGTAGGACCACACCACTAATTCAAGTGGTATAATTATGCATGGTTTCGAACGTCACCCAAGCTTCACAATTCATACAAAAATCTTGCAGAAATTCCAAAATTTTGGGATTTTCTGCCATTTATTTCACTTAAAAATTTGGATAATAGTATTAAATAAAATGATGAGAAAAAACTGAACTAAAATTTGAAAATTTTTATCGTGGACCAAGGTTCCAAATTGACTGAAATTTCTGAAACATCGAACTTTGTATTAAAGAATGACCCTTTTTTTCTTCTAATAAGAAGTCTGAAAGATTGAATTAAGGACATATTTTGATGAATGTAATTGGAGTGTGGCAGTTGATTTAAATATACAGACAGGAGTAGCAAGAAATAAAGCAAAATAAAATGCACAGGCACAGCGCATGGGACACCATTTTAATCAGGGGCTGTACATGCATGCAGGAATATAGAAAAGATCCACAGGTCTCATTATAAGTAACCACCATTCATGAGTCATGACATGAAATTAAATTAAAGAAATAAAAAAACAGAAGGAATTTATTTATCTTCTCTTGCTCTCTCTCTCTCTCTCTCAGGTTCGGGTTGTTTCCTACTGCATTCATAGGCAAGCAAGGAAAACATAAGTAAAAAAAGAAACAAGATCCCTTTGAGATCTAGTTCGTTCTCCCTTTAGAACACTCCCGTCTCTTTCTGAGCAATAGCAGAACAAGGTCGAAGATATCACTCTATCTCATTACCATTATCTTCTCTGCAAATAACCTGTTCCAGAGAGAGAGAGAGAGAGAGAGAGGAACATATTAAGAAATTAAAATTGCATCAATGAACTTTATTGCATTACTGGGAAAAAAAATCAAATCTAAGCAAAAGATCCAATAGCTTACCATTTTTTCTGAAGTAGTTTTCCGAGGATGAGACTTGAGAGGACTGTAAGAAACCAAATTGCTTCTGGAATTCAGGCGTACCCTATTACATCTCAGGGGAAAAGATGCAAGTATGAATAACAAGAAGAGAGAAGAACCCAGACAGGGAGGAAGCTGATATTAAAATGAGAGAAGAAATAAGAAATGCAGACCAAGAGGAAGCTACGTACCTCAAAACGAGTGGCAGAGAAAGCTTGTGAGAAATCACAGAGATTGTCCATTGAAGCTTGGTTATCGGAGAGAGTAAAATTGTTCTGCGGAGACGTGTTAAGAGTCCATTAAGAAAAAAATAATTCCCAACAACAAACAGATAAAATAATAGAAAGGGGGGAATAAAATATAACGAATGAGGAAGATGCGTAGACAGAGCAAAAGCAATCTATGTCTCTATGCCTCTAACCATTATTTCCTTTTCTTTTCCTTCTAATTAATACTCTTGATCTACACTTGCCTTGGAGAAGTCGAAGAGAGGAGAGCTAGCAGTGTCATCAAGAAATGAGGGGTGTTGTTGCTGCTGCTGCTGCTGGTGCTGCTGCTGTTCACGTTGGTCTATTTTTCTTCTTTTTACGCTCGTCTTGACTAATGCGGCATCCGAAGAAGCAGAACAAAAACACCCATTTTCATCACAGTAGACTTCATCTTCCTGGAAATGTGGAGGCCCAGAAGATGCATCAGAAACCATAGATAAATCCTCTTCTTCATCCTCCTCTTTTGCTTCTTTTTCCATAAAATCTTGACCAAAGAAAGCAATTTCATCACCAAACTCGCAACCTCTTTTACAGGGATCAGCAGAAAGAGAGTGGTCTAAATACATAGTCCAACCAGATTCACACCCACTACTGCACTCTGAAGCCAAACCATTCATGTTTAGCCTTTCCTTCAGAGAACACCCAAATGGGTTTCCTTCTATTAGCTCGTGTATCCACGAGAAAGCCGAATTAGATGAGATTGAAGAGAAATGGAACCGGATTTTCAGTTCACACTATTTCTGTGTGTCTTGTTCTCCTTCCTCTCTCTGACTCTGACTCTCTGAGTAGAAGACGAATAGAGAGAAAAATACCGATCGAATCGCACCCAAATCTTAGACTATTTTTGTCCTGACCCTCTTCTTCGTTCGCCTACATTTTCTCTCCGTTTTTTTTTTTTTTTTTATCTACCTACGGATGCATAAATTTTGCCAGTTGGGTAACTTGGGGTTGGTTTTATTGTGAGAGAGAGAGAGAGAAAGAGATGGGGAGGGGAGGGGAGGGGAGGGGAGGGGAGGATGGAGCCACAACGGCGTCACATGCAATACAGCTAGGCACTGTTGTACGCTCTACGCAGAAGCAGGCACAACTCCATTATTTCAAATCCCGTGAACAGGAAAGCTGGGGATTACATGGGTCTCACTCTCTTCTCTTGTCCCTTGTTACGGTGCCACGGACTTGATTTGAGTTTCATTTTTCTTCTTTCTTTTTCATTACTGCATTTTCCACATTGCTTCAACATCATCGTTGAAACTTAAAACAGAATCGTTTTAATATTTGGATTAAACAAAAACTTGGCTTCCTTTAAGATGGTTGTGGGGTCATGTTATTTTACACAAAAATAGAAAGGGTTCCTTCTTAATTTCTATGCCATAATGCTGACTGTGGTCTGTAGAGCTGCCTGCCTTTGTTCTAACACTTGCATACAACAATGATTTTCAAAACAGTGTTGTTAAATAACTGAAACTGTTCTAGGGTTGAAGTCAATAAAAAAAAAAAAAAAACTGTTCCAAGGCTAGTTAGCATTATTTATCTTTTTATGGTTGGAAAAATGTATTGGGTTATGCTTGAAGCCTTGAATCAGGGCGAGAATGGGTTTCGCGGCAGAATTGAAGGGATCAATTTTTGAGACCCTGGGCCCATTTTTGCAGCAGAGAGGAAGAATTCCGGATTCTGCAAAAATGCATACATTTGGCCTTTGATTTTTACATTTTATTGAAATTAAAAAATAATTCAAGGTAAAAGATTTTTTTTTTTTTTTTTGAATTCCACGCCTACTGGTCACAACATTAGGTTCTGGAGCTATGGTTTAAGGGTTATTACTGTTGTATGGTAAAATAGCTATATGTAAATTCAGACAATCATTTTAAAGGGAGGTCAAAATTTTATTGAATTGGTAAACTTCAATCATTGAAAATCTTAAAACCCTTTATGCTGGAAATTAAATGTTTGAGGGAAAATTTCCAAAATGATGGTGCCAACAGAACTCTTTAAAAGAAACAAAAAGTCTCTTTATATCCTTTCTTTGTTTAAATCACGATTGGAAATTAATTTGAAACTCTATATTGTGGGTATAGATGGATAAATGATTAATCAAATCAACATGAAAAACAAATTAAAGGAAAAAAGTGCACTTTGGCTTTGTAGAGTACAGAAACTAAGGGAAAATAGAGATAAAAAAAAAGAAAGAAAGAAAGAAAGAAAACAGCATGGAACTCTGGTCAACCATAAGGAGAAGGGTCATTAGATGTCTAAAACCACTTTAGAAGTAGTTATGCAGATGTAGAATACAAAGACCTAGTGGGACAAGATTTAAGAGGAAAAATTTTGGCCCACATTCTCTAAGGTTATGTTTGGTTTGGAGGAAAAGGCAGGGAAAGGAAGGGAAAGATAGGAAAACCTATACAAGTTGTGTAAGGATTACTCTACCTTTTTCTTCAAACCAAACAGCTTAATTGTAAACCAAAATTTAGATGTTCTTAAACCAGTAATCTCTCCTATTATTTACTAAAGAGCAAGTACTGTTGTTTTCCTTTAAATAGTAGCCAATTATATATTTTGATTTGGTTCTTCTTAGAAGGAAAGGTTTCCTATCTGGATCAGTTAGACTTATTCACTAGGTGGGCTACCCAATTTCTATCATATTGTAGACAGATGATATAGCCAATTTGAAACCTACTGTGTCTGTCAAATAGGATCTTGATCTGGCCTTAGTTCATCATTCAATTAATCTCTGTTGCCTCCACAATAACCCACCATTTATTGGAGCATTCCCTTAACGATATTAAATGTTCAGAGTTTCAATCTTTAACTTATTTTAATTGGAAAATATCCAGATCCTGACTGTATGAACTGCACAACACTGAAGAATTCGAACCTAGGTTTGTACCAACCGGGCTAGGCTCTAGCCCAGCTGGTACCAAGGCAACATGGGGCCATGGTTTTGATTGGTGTGAGGCAGAACACTGTCCAGCATCGCTGGAGTGAAGATGAATTGTATTCGAGTAATTTCACATTTGAAGTCATTTCCTTACCCAAGGAAATGAATTAATTAGGTAGGGAGGACAACTGCAACGACATTTCGGTCAATAAAAGCTTATGTGGGTTTATCTGCTTCTTGTGCATTGACCAATTGCCTTGAGTAGAAGTAGTTGATTTTTGGCAGGCATTAAAAGCCATTGCCCAATGCTGGTCCTAGCTGCCCAGGGGCCAGGGCCTGAGTGGTGAGGGCGGAAGGGTGGGATAGATAGGACTTAGCCTTTTATCATTTTCATTTTTTCTGCACAGTGGTTTCCTTCAGAGTTCAGATTCGAACCTGCATTTTTGACAAGTGACTGCTTTCAGAATTCAGAGCTAGCCTACAGTTTCATGCTTGTGAGCCTGAGATTTTACCCATCATATCATACATATACACCAAGCAATGGCCCTAGACGTATTTTATATAAACATCACATAAGGCTGTGTTTGTTTTCAGTGTAAATGAGAATTGGGCCCGATTCCATTTTGCTCACATTCATTTTCAATGTAAGTTTTACATGTAAACTCCACTCACGGCAATTGATTTTTTCACTTTACAACGATTCACTATTTAAACCGATCAATGTTCTTTTACACCAATAATAAAAACTTCACACCAAAAACAACGCAGCCAAATGGAAAAATCATTCAGGATTTTTCCTCGAGAAGACCTCTCTTCTTCTAGCTATCAAAATAACTACAATTTGAGCTGAAACGACCCATTGGAATTAGCCATTAGTTTGGGTGCATGGTATGAGCTTGTGGGTTGAAACAAGCACATGGAGAATGGGTGGAGAGAGAGAGAAGGAGTGGGGCCTCATAAATCATAATCCCTTAAAATGCTGCCAAGAGAATTGATTAATTACTTCTACTTCTACATGCTTAGAGTAAGGAAAGTCGGTCATTTTTGTGGGATGTGGAGGAGAGGACCTTTGTACCAAAGTAGGCAATATGCCGAGAAACATGCAGACCCACTTTGGGGTGTCATCTCAACTACCACGATCCCAAAATCTGTTCACAAATATTCAAACCGGAAACCCCTTCCCCCTAACTTGCATTACCTCCTTCTACTCCTTCCAAAACTCTTTATTTTAAAGTTAAATCAAGCTCACTCACACAAGTTTGACTACACCACTTAATTGTTAAGAGGCATTTGATAACTGCTAAAATAGGTACCGAGATTAATTAAATAATTTCAAACCTAAGAATGGATCCGATTCAAAAGTAGAACATTCATCCTAATGACCGTATTTCATCATTTGGTTCGCGGTTATAGAATTGGAATCTAAAGACCCCTAAAATCAGAATCAATGACCATTCCTTGAAAGAATAGAAATTAAAACTCTGTCTCACCCAATCAAATGATCACAATTGAAATAAATCATTCTAATTCTGATTTCAAATCTCTATTCATACAAACCAAACAGACCCTTCGATATCCCCTTTCAAAGTCCACATTTATTTACGCTTAGGCAAGCTCCCATTTCTTTCTTTTTCGTTTTCGCAATACGCATACACAAATTGCACATGTTTGGCTGTGTCGTACAAGCCTCAATTTATTCAAGCTATGGGCCCAATAAGAAGAGGAAGATTGGATTGGGTTTAGGGCTTAGCCCTAAGCCATCTAATCGACTGAATACGTTTGAATGGACAGCAATGCAAAGGTACAAGAGAATACATAAAACCAAACCAAAAAAAAAAAAGTGCCATTAATTGGACGGTTGGCGTGATCTAATAAAGCATTCTATGATTTCTATTGACGAAAGATTTCAGATCAAATATGATTTTAACGATTTCCTAACGTAGGAATGAGATACTTCACAACTTCGGCAATAGGGCCCTAGTGAAAAGTTGTTATGACGTGGGACCCATTACTTGCCATGTGGTGCATATCCCGAGGATCCTGTTAGAGATTGAAAAGATTTCGGCAATTACTTACTGGGTCAGCTGTGCGTGCTGAGTCCGTGAATCAAACAGGTTGGAGACTTGGATCGTTGATGTTGAGAAATTCCTATGTGGCAACTGGCAAATCAAAACCTCTTGATTTGAAGCTTATTCTCTGGATTTGATTATACCACACATGAAATAATTATCATTCGAGCGTCTCATATGATATAATTAATGCTAGTAAAATATCATGATTCAACTTATATTGCTTATAATAAAACTAAAAACAAATACTAACATTGTATAGTATATAGGTATAGATAAAGTTCAAGGTGTCAATACACTTAATATGAAAAACCAACATATCGATTCAAAGTTTGGTTCCTTTGGTACTTTTATTATTTTAATCTGATATTTTGACAATTCAAAGATTATATCAGATATTAAGATAATTAAAATACCTGCCCAAAATTTCAGAAATTAACGCATCTATGATCTCAAGATAATGAGATATGACATGGGCATAGACGAAAATGATTAAAATACAGGGCAAAAAACATTTGATTCAACCACCTCCCAGTTAACTGAACTAGCATTGTTTTTTCTTTCTTTTTTTTTTTTTTTTTGAAGATTGGGGATTTGGTAAAAAAAAAAAAATCTATGAACATGTTTGGTTCACAGGAATAAGGATCTGGAATCAGAACTAACTGTTTGGTTGGTTGGATAAAACTGAAATCCCATTTTCATTTCTACTAAAATGACATTTTCCATTTGAAGCTCAGATTTTGACTGCAAACTGAATGGATCCTAAAATTTGGAAAGAGTCCAATTGGCCAAATTGATGGGATGATTGTATATTACAAATGAACAAATAAATGGGGATATGATATAACCTAACGAGGGCTAATTCGTTGGTGTATTAGTTAATTTGTTCCAGCGTTGACGTAAAATAAAATCGGCAACCTAACAGTTGGAAAAAAGGGTCAGGGTGAAATTATTAAGGATGCATATATAAATATTATCGAATTCAAAGAAAAAATAAATAAATAGGAATATGATGCAATTAATCAAGGTGCATAGCGCAGGGGCAGGAGTCATTGGTGGAGGGGCTTCAGGCCCATGCTTTGTTCAGTCTAGTAATATACTAATATATCTTTGGTAGTAACTTTCCCCAAGTCTTAGCTCGTGTTTCCGTACTCCGTAGTGTGTCGTGGTTGTGGGGACTGAACCCCACCGATGGAGACAAACAAGCTGGGGAGGGTTGTTGACCTCGCACTTGGATTAATTGGACGCTTGGACTCGCTCCACTATTACTAAGTACCAACATGTTCTCAGATACCACCATTACATTAATATAAATTCTTCTCCCCACGCTCTCCCTTTCTCTCTCTCTCTCATTTATTTATGGGATGGAATGGGAGGACACCCATGTGATTTATGATAAGGGGGAATTGGAGGTTTTGAAAGTTGTAACTTGTGAATGAGACGGGTTTCTGTTTTATTAAAAGGGGGAATTGAATATTGATACTTTTTTTTGGACGGTAAAGAGACTCGTGTGTGGGGTTGACTATTACTTTTTTTTTTGTCTCTACATGCTATCACGCTTACATTCGTTTGCAAAATATATCCTCTAGTTTGTATTTTATTAAAATATTTCCTATAGTTTATACGGTTACAGTCGGGGAGTATTTTTTTTTTTTTGATTTTGAGATGAAGAAAGTTGATTAATGGGATTTTGATTCGGATTAAAAATTTTCTGTTTTTTTTTTTTTAATTTATGTGGGGCTTAAAATAAATATTTTTCTAGGTATCTTAAATGGATAAATAACTTTTTCATCTGGTTTCTGACACTTGAATGGGACAAAAATACCCTTTTTAATAATGGATTCTAAAATGGCCATTGCCTTATTTACATGCAAAATAAAAGAATATGGATAAATGTACTTACCTGGACAAGTTTTTTCGGATAAATAACTTGCCAAAAAATGAACAAAGCCTCCATATGTGACTATGGGCTGAGCCAAGCCAGGTTTTGAACCCATGATGATGGTTCAAGTAGGTCAGGCTAGACTTTAACTTAAAACCTAGGTTCAAGCCTGGACTCTTCTAGGCCAGGTTGAAAATGATAAACCCCAATAGCTTTACTTAATCAACCTTCTATTAGGATTAGGAACCTTTTTGTATTTCTGTTTGGGAATCATTATGTGACATTGTGACCTTTTAAAAGTTCAAACAAGTAAAATATGTGAAAGGGTATGGGTTTAGGGTTTTTAATTTCAAAAGCACCCCTAGTGATTCTCATGTTGATTTTCTAGGAAACGCCCCCCACCCCAACAAATTATGAGTTGGTTTGGAGAAGATGTGGAGTATACATGATCAAGGCTCAAAATTTTGATACACTACACCTTGTATCAGATATATCATATTGCATCAAGAGGTTGGTAATATGTATTTTTTAAGGCTTTTCCAAAAATTATCATTTTTAGATGTTAAATAAAAATAAACACCAGTTCTTTGATAAAATTTGAAAGTGAAAAATAAGAAGTAAAAATAGATTTTGATACTGTCAACAGTTCAAAATACTGGATATACATGTTCATGTGTATCGATACTTTGAACCTGGTACATGATGTAAAAACTATTAGGGGTATTTTTGAAAAAAAACCCTAGATTGAGATTCTTGCCCTTTCACATTTTCCACTGTTTAAAGAGGTTACATGTCCATTTATATATGAAAAAATGGAAATACAAATGGTTCATGGTGAAAGATCAATCAAATAAAATGATTACAACATATAGGGGTATTTTAGTAAAATGGAAGCTAGAGAATAGGTCTTAATAAATACATGAAATTACAGAGGGCATATAAAGTAAATGACTCTATTAGTTGGTGGTTACCACAATACCACCCCTCTCTTTCTCTCCTTTTTCTTTCTCTTTATCTCTTACACTACTATCAACATTATCATGTTATTTATAAAATGTGCACGCTTGGAATGTAGATTTGGATCTTGGTGTGCCCTCAGTTATTCTTGAGGGTGATTCTCACACAATTATTTCGAGTTTGTTGGAAGCTGGTTTCATCCCTTTCATGGCGAATCAGAACTACTGTTGAGGATTGCAAACTCATTATGTCAAGGATCCCTCACTGATCGGTTTATTGAGTCTCGTACTTGTAACAAGGCAGTTCATAAGTTGGCCAAACATGCTCTTACTATTTCCCATTTATTTGCACATTTGTTATTCTCCTCCTTTTATTTTTATTGATTGAAACTTTGACATAAGATTGTAATTCCGAGCAGATTTCTTAATGAATTCGGGCTCTAATACATTGCTGTGTGAAATCGAGATCAAGGTTCAAAAAATCGGCTTGTATCAGTTAATACGTATCGTATCGGGAGTACCCTGATATGCCCCTATAGAGAGTGTATCAAGGTTTTGATCGATTCAAGGGGTGGAGGAGCTTTAAACCGGCCCCGTGGACCAGATTTGAAAAAGAAAAAAAAAAAGAAAAGTACCAATACTCCCCTACCGATATATTGGATGATCGATATTTAAAACCTTGATTGAGATCTTTGACCAATAAAGCACATTCTAACCCTCTACCAACTTGATCTAACACCGCATACCTTACCATGAGATTGAGACCCACCATAAAAGTGAGACCCGACATGTAAGAGATGTGCTGTGTGAGATCATATTGATAGAGGGTTGGAACGTGTTTTATTGGCAAATGATCCGGACTCCTGCTGTGTGGCCTTTCGCGGTTTTGCTTTCCAAAATACTCTCTACTCTCTCTATCTTGCCATCTGTGAGGTATCAGATGATCTTATAGCCTTAATTAATAATATCAGTGCGTTGCACACGATCAATCAAAGGTGATTAGATTTAGACCTCATCCTCTGGCTGAAGAAGTGAGATCGCTTAATTTTATGCAGTAGAGTATCCACCATCCACGATCTGTGGTGCCTTTGCATGGCCTACATTTCTTGGACCTTTTGGAGTAGCAATCAATTCTATTTTCGTCCACAGTGTCAATGTTTAGAGTTTAGAGGATACCGTGTTTGTAACCATATCCCTATGCTTAGCTGGATATTACGGAGGGTGATCATTTCTGGGTGTGGACCTGGATTTTCTGTCCAACCGTGGCCCTTGCATGTCGGTTGGCCCAGGCCCGGCCCCTTCTGGCCCACAAACTTCTGAATTTCATCGACTTTGGAATCTGGGTTCAAAACTTGAAATGAAGCAGCTTTTTTGGAGTCTGTCCCATTCTTATGGGATCGAAATGGATATACAGTTCGAATCCGGTCCGGTCCGGTCCGTTTCAATCCAGTTGGAGCCTGGGAGGAAAGGTCTTGTCAAATCAGGGGCCGAGTTGCCGCCTTTTTTTCATCGCGTATCTATTTTGGCTCTTCATGCTTTGAAACGCGAAGGAAGAAGCAGCAGGGACCAGGGGAAGGGGAAGGTCATCGATTCGATCCAGTGGCTACAAGAGATTTACTAGTCGAGGTTGATTGATTGATTGAATAGTTTTTTTAACTTTGATAGATGAATTGACGGGTCATGGTTTTTGGCTCCAAAGTTGGGCCCATTTCAGGATGTTGGATTTAAACGGACACTCACTACTCGATTTCGAGTCACCTGTCCACCTCAAAGTCGGATCGAACTTATCCCATTCTTCCACCATCGTAGATCTAGCATGATGTGGGCCATCCACATGTTTAAATGCCGGTTTCGGAAAAATATACTGACACTTTATAGGAGATATTTGGAATAGATAGATATTTTAGCCATATAATGTATTTCTCATGTTTTTCTTTCCCAGTAGAAATTCTTGTGATTTGAATGCATTCTGCTTTGTTTTGTTTCACTTGTTATTGCTTTGTCTTGTTTGTTTGCACCTTGCATACCAGATGAAGTGAAGAATAATGCGGGCTTTACATTTGCAAATGGAATTGCACCGCAAACAAATAGAGAGGGTTGGGGTTTTGAAAAAACTCATTATTTCTGCCTATCCTGACGTGTTATTTGAAGAAACAAACACAAATTTTAAGTACTTTAGTTATATAGGCCAATCACCAATGGATGATAAATGGGAGCCTGGATTTAAATCATTTTTTTCATGCACACCGGGTTAGATTACCTATCATGCATGAGTGTGAATACCTGTATTGAACACTACTCCTATAGATAGCCCAACCTGGTGTACATGATTTTGTCTTCGGTTCATCACATGGTTTACATAATATGAAATTGTGTAGTATTTGTTTATAGTTTCTATTTGAAACTTTGAGGGTTGATCAATACAAAATGTCAGAATGGGATAAGAATTTCATATTTGAAATAGACATGTCTTAACAGTGCATGCGTGGGAAGTTGTTTGTAGAAATGTCCGATTAACATTTCTTGCTCCAAGGGGGTTGGAATTAGCCGTTTTGGCTGAGGTAACTCTGTAACAACATATATCTCTTTACCGAAAATGTTTCAGGCAGAAACAACATGAGGCATTTTGACTGTCTTTTATTTATAAAAAGAATAAGGAAATTTATAGAAAATTCTTTTATAAAAATTCCATTTCTCATTTACTTTTCAAGATTAAATTAAAGCAATATAAGAGGGCACCTCACTGTTTTTCAACAAAGGGGGGTTGTACAATATTGTGTTGTTGTACGTCGTAGAGGTATGGTGTTACTGAATCTACTGGGTCCTATCATGGTCTGGTTCGAATCATATATTTTGAATCAAACCACGTCCTATGAATGAATGCAACAGTCAAATGTAAATGTATACAAGGGAAGAATTTAAGGCTCTATTTGGAAAAAAAAAATGCAAATGTAGATTTTTTTTAAACATGCAAAATACAGAAATGGTTGTTACAATACAAATATATTTGTATTATTAACAAATAATATTTAATTGTGATTTGGTATAAACACGAATCCCTAGATTAGAAATCACCTTTTTTTTTATTGAATAACTTGAGTGCAAATATTTGTGTCCGTATTTTGGATGCAAACTTTATTTCTCATTTGAATGGAGACATCAGACATCTTTTGGAATACATAGATAACCAGAATGTGTATTATATACACTGAATCCGCATTTACACTCTTCGGAAAATACAGCCTAGTGTGAAATACTTCTTTTAATGTTCCTCATATGCGTTGCATTCATCACATGGCCAGCTATGTATCGTAATTAAACCTGTTCCTATAGGCTGGGCTCGAGTTTGACTTTTGTCAAAATTTAAATACGCCTGACCCAAAACCCGACCCATGAACATGTTTAATTGTTACTATCCGACCCGAATTCTTGAAAACTCTTGTCGCTCACCATTTCGCCAGCCAAAGCTTGTGTAAACGGGGAGTCGGTTGAGTCTCGTACGCTGGCCGGATCTGCTAACTAGACGACGCTAGCCACAAAACATTCAACATGATTTTTGGCCAGCTACAGCAAACATTTTTGCTTGTATAAATGTGGATGTGATTATTGATGACTTGTGAGGTTGTAATTGAGATGTGTCGTTGGAAGCTAAGTGTGTAGCAGATGCAAACTTGATTCACCTCCTCCATCGTCGTTTTGCTGGTTACTCCTTTGCTTTTATTTTTGTAATGATATCTTCATCCTATACAACGAATATAAAAAAATTAAGAATTATTCTTTATTGTAGTTGGAATTAATTCCTGGGAGTTGGAGCAACACATTTTGGTGCGTGAAAATATTCAACCAGCTATTTCGTTTTGTAGTGTTTGTTCCTTTAAGAAGGTCAGCCTAATACATGTGTTTCCATCCAGAAATAAGGTTTACCTAAGTAATTCACTCTGCACTCTGCAGCAATGTTGTGGGCTCTCTGCTGAATGAAGCTGCACACCAATCAAAACAATCCACGCTGTAAATGTTTCAGTGAAACTTAAACATCACTTTATAAAAAGCATGGAGACATGGGAAAGAAGACAGATTTTGGTCTGTCCACATCAACAAGGTCTTCAGCCATGCTGAGTTCACAGAGGATAAAAAAAAAAAAATAAGAAGTTCACGTTACAGTAAGGACACTTGCCACGTCATCCTGAAGAAAATTCCAACTTTAACACAATGCTGGATATTTGTCCACCGAATGATGCGAGGGCTTATTTGGTAACCTGGGCAAAGGATTTGGAGCTGCAGTTTACCCCATCTGCTGCACTTCTTTTTTACGCTAGCTTACTGCACTGAGCAATCGCCAATCAGTGTGCGACGGGTGTTCTATTACACGTGTCTAACTGAATTCTCACTGATTGCTTGCAGTTAAAGTACCAAGTACAGAAAGAAAATGCAACTGATCCGGACTAGAATAAAGGATGCAAGAGGTATTTGTGGGCCCATTATGGGGGCCCCAGTCATATGCATGATATCGAAGATTTATGGACCATTTGGACTTCTTCTTTACTAGATGGTCACGCTAGTGGGCCTAACATGGGCTTGCTTGTCGCCATGCGTGCATTAATGGCATGTTTGGATAGTATTCGCTGAAGTCATACTTCCTTTGGTTTTTCATATATATATTTTTTCCGTTAGAAAAAAAAAAAAAAGTTCAGAACCTTCTCGAGAGCTCAACCAGAGCCTTTTCCAGATCTAACAACCTTTTATTTGGATTAGTTTTTCATTTTAATTTTTGTATTATAAAATGAAAAAAAAAGGGTCCCAACTCACTCAACAATTTTCTATGTAAAGAAGAAAACCTTGATAATTCGATCTCAGTTTTTGAATTAATGATATCGAATTTGAACCAAAATCGTGACAATAACATTAATTGGTTTTGGTTGAATAGCATTTCTCTCTGAATATATTCATCTGCAAAGGTGTATGTTTATTTAATACACTATTAAGTAGCCACATGATATTAGCTGTGATTGGGTCTGCTTTGCTTTTCATGGCATGAAACGTAGCTTAGATGGAAACAGTTGGCCAGTTGGGTGGTGCCACTGTCATGTTATACCAGTCACACACTTTGGTATACCTAAGGAACTATTATAAGTCGGGCAATTGGGGTTATATTTGGTTAAGATTCTGCTCTAAAGAAAATAATGACTTGTGAACCCAAAAAACGATTCTACATTGAAGTTAAATTTTTTTACCTCTTCCCCCTCCCCCCCCCCCCCCAAAAAAAAAATTCCAACCGTTTATTTGTTTGGAATAGGATTTCAATTCCCATTCTTGGTGGGAAGCTTTTTTAAAATTAAATCGGACAACAAACCTCTCAGGGGCATGATTCCCGAGTCAAACGGTCTGATCATTCAAATCGAACGAACGACCTATTCTAACAAAAAATTTAAAATTTAAAAACAACCAAAAACCACTGGACGGTTCGACTGTCCGGGTCAGTGGTTTGCCTATCAAATCAACGGTTTTTGGCCAAAAGACGGTTCTGGGGTAAAACGAAACCAGACAGGTGACCGGTTCCTGGTTTTTTTGGTCCGACCATCCAATCTGGTCCGATTTTGAAAAACATCCTTGGTGGAATGGGAATCAAAATATTAATAAAGAAATTCTGACAGAAAACTATCCAAATATTATTAAAATAACAATAAAAATAATAATATATTAATAATTAAATAATAATAAAATAATAAAAATATTAATAAAATAATAGTATTAATAATAACAAACAAAAATATAAGTTATTAATTAGTAATTAAATAAAACTAGTAATAATAATAATAATAATAAATATTAATAGTAAAATAATTAAATATTAAGAATTATATTAAAATAATAAAAAGTAAGGAATATTAATAAACTAATAAGAAAATAATATAATATTAGTAGATTAATAGTGAAATAATACTAAAAATACTAATAACTATCAATAAAACAGTAAATTACTAATAAACTTGTAATAAAATATTCTTAATAATGTGCTAATAAAATAATAACATAACAAAAATAATAAAGTAGTAATAAAATAAAAAATGTTTAATAAATAATATACAATTGAATTTTTTTTTGTTGATTCTAATTCCAATTCCAAATAAACGAAACAACAATTGTTGATTCCTGTCTAAACGGAATATCCAATTGCAATTCCGATTCCAATTCCAATTCCAATGCTATTGTGATCAAAAGGAATTCATTCTAGCAATTTTTCGTACACATTCCAAATCAAAAGATCCACAGAACTACAGAATTCATCAGAATTAATTCCTTGAAAGCATATGCCAAACACAGACTAGATCCCCTGCTGACAATCTACACTTGAGTTATGTTTGGTAATAAAAAAATTGGAGAGAAACATAAAATTTATGGATAGTTGTTAAGGAATTTTGAATGGAAGGCCATCCCTCAACTTTCTGTCTCTCTTATTTTTTTTATTCAATAAAACAATAAAACATGACGTTTTGGAGTTGGACTATTTCTGCATCAACAACTTGCAATTTGGACTTGGGCCTATATAAAATACCAAAAAAAGAAAAAAAAAACTTGGGACTATATAAATTTTACCAATCTTCAATTCATTACTTTAATGTTTTAAATAGCCATTGGATTGATGGTTCTTTGCTATTTAACTAAGGTTTCATTTGCTTTTCAGTAAGTTATTTATTCGGGTAAATGTAATTACTTGGGTAAGTTTTTCTTGGAAAATACTTAACTGAGTAAATGCATTTACCCATGTTATTTTATTTCCTAGGTAAATAAGGTAATGACCATTTTATCCATAAAAATCTATTATTAAAAGGGGCATTTTTGTTCCATTCATGCGTTAGCAATTTTCCCCCATAACCTACCTATACCCAGGTAAGTGATACCCAAGAAAATCAACTTTCCCTTGTCTCCACGTAAATCTGAAAAATGAACATGGAATTCTTGCTCAATAAGAACTTGGTCCCCATTGACCAACTTTCCCCCTCTCAAAATCCAAAAAAAGAACACCCCATAAGAGGGAAGCTCCGATTACTCCCATTAGATTAAAACTTAGGCCTCATTCGTTTGCAGGTAAATATGCATGGGAAAGTTGGTCAATAGGTAACTTTTTCCCATTGACCAACTTTTCTATGTTCTTTTTGTATTAAGCAATGGGCTCCACAGTAAATTTATCCTTACTTTCATGGGTAAAACTTACCCATCTTTTAGGTGGGTAAGTAATTTTCCCATATGGGAGAAAGTTTTACAAAACCTAATGGGACTGTTTTACCCATTTTAAGAGTTACTTTTGATGGGTAGAAATGTCATTTTATTATTTACCTGGGAGTCCTAAAAATCAATAGAACATGGGTAAGCTGCACTGTTACAAACGAACGGGGCCTTAAAAGTAAAAATACTTAACCCAAACATAGCCTAACAGAGAAATTGTATCTTCTATCAACCAAGGTGGTGGGATACATGGTTTTCAAAACCGGACCGGACTCAGATTGGAAAAACTAGGAATCAATTACTTGACCGGTTCCGTTTTACCCCAGAACTGTCATTTTGGCCAAAAACCATTAATTTGGTCAACAGACCACTGATCCGGGCAGTTGAGCCATTCAAACCATCCAGCGGTTTTTGCCTGTTTTTTATTTTTTAAAATTTTAAATTTTTTGTTAGAATAGGCCATCTGTTTAGTTTGAAAGGTTGGACCTTTCGACCGGGAACGGGACCCTGAACGATTTGTTGTCTGGTTCGATTTTAAAAATCCCACCAAGGTTGATGATTTTAAAAACCTAGCCGCAGGAATTGCTCAGATTGATGAATGTTGATGATTTATACACCACAATTCACAAACCATATACCGTGGATTAAAGAAAGCATAGGTACCGGTCATTTGTTGGGCCTCATCTCTGATAGGGCGTAGGCCCAAAACCATAGACTTTAAGAGACAACATTTCATAGTTATGAGCCCGCGATTTGTGTAAAATGGATCGGGCTTGAAGATAGGCTTGGGCCTTGTAAAGATATTCTTCCCAGTTCCCACCATTGGAAATATCGTTAGTGGGCTTAATGGGTTTTGCATTCGTTGGTACTAAAGGAATTGCAAACTTTTGCTATTTTGATTTTTGATCCAATGAACGGTAAATAAAACACGTGTGAGAAGAATACCGCATGTTTGCGGTGAATTTCAGTCAGCTCCCCAATCTGGCAATCCCTTTGAGGCTTTGACTGTGACTGTGAGTCTATGAAACGCGCGTCTTGAATTTTCTTACCAGTTCCCCTTCAAATTCTTCTCCAGTAAACCGACAACTCCGTTTCTCTGAATTCCTGTGTAAGAGATCTCACAACACCCAGCGACGGGGGGCGATTTCAGTCTTCAGCTGGTGGATCAACGTAGATGGAAAACCAGAAAGGGGTATGCCCACAAACATTACAGGCTTTGTGGATGGTTGAAAAATATTATTTTTTTCGATTTTAATCTTTCGAGGAAGGTGAATTTCGTTGATTTCTCTCCGTATTTACCAGAGAAACCGATTCTCACTCTCGAGAAATGGAATGCCCGGTTCCATTCTCGCTTTTCGTTAGTTGGCATTAGTCGTTCTCTTGATATGGTTCTGTTGATTCGATACATGTGAAATTGATTCTGTAATTCCCAATTGATGTGAGCTTACGTGCTACGGTTGTATCTGTTTTTGTGTTTTTCACTTTTGTATCCAATCAAATCATTATCACGCTCTTGATCTGATCGGTCTATCGGATTTCCTTCATGCTGTATCGTTTCTTTCGATTGTTTTGTTTTTACAAGAAATGTGGGCACTCTTTGGTTATTGTCACCAATACTGTTTTCTTTTTTGTTTGCTTGATCATTACCACTGAATGCTTGTTCCTGCGAGCTCAGGCTCCATATAACCCCAAACTAGAATAGCCTTGCACTGCTTGTGTATGTGTATTTATCTTGTCCCCACAATTATTTATCTAGAGGGAAATATATGATGCTTGGCATCTAAATGTTATGCAGATGATCCAATTCCTCTCAGGTAGGGGTGTCAATGGACCGATTTCGGTTTGGACGGGTAAACATTGAATTGGACCAGTCCAGACTTAATGGTCCAAAGTATTTATTGGATTGGATTGGACCTGGTCCATCCATAATGGATTTATATTGGGTTGGGTCAGATTGAACCAATATCCATTCATTAATAATGATAGAAGATAAGAATACAAGTGTCAATGGATCAGCTTTGGATTGGAACAAATCTAAATTAAAATCAATTTGAACAGATTTGACGGTCAAGACATTGAATTGGACCAGTCCAAAATGGTCCAAAGTATTCATTGGATTGGATGGGACCTGGTCCATTTGTAGTGGACTCATATTGGAGTGGATCGGATTGGACCAAATCTGGTCAAGTTGACACCCCTACTCTCAGGGAACCACCTCTTGGGTGATCCATGCCATTCTAGAAGTCTAGAGTCAAATAATGAGCTACCCCACCTAAGGTTTTCCTAATTCCATCCCATCCAAGAGAAGAAAAAGAAAATGCTAAAGTGTTGATGATTTAGTTCATACATTTGACTAGTTGAATAATCTGTATCACATCAGAAAACATGCTTAATTATGGTTCAACTGGCTACATGAAAATTTGTTATCTCAATGTCAAGAACTGTACAGCTATGATATGTTTCATCCTTCAGCGTTTATCATATTCAAGGTATCCTTTATGTCAACAGGGATCATCATAGTCGGGAATGCCAACTGATCACAATTTATGGAAAAATCATTGTAGTCCGGGATAATCCACAATGCTAGTGCAGTTTAAATCATCTTATCGATTGTTTGAGTGCTTATCACATTCATAGGAAGTCAACAAAATCTTTTGGATATTCTAGGGTTTTGCTTAGAAATTATTTACATTATCTTGAGAACCATTGAGATTAATTAAGAAAAATATCCAGGACAATTGAAATGTATAAAAATTCACTATCAAACGAAGTACTTCCAACTTGCCTTCATCTCCATATATTTTCATGGGAATTTTTAACCATCAGGAATAGGCTTGCAGTTAGTAGCAAAATAAAAAAAAAAGGAATAGGCTTACAGTTACACAAAAAAAAAAAAGTTTTAGACTGTTGAATTGAATGAAAACATAGGAACATGTTTTTAAAATCCACTTTTAATTAATAAAAAAAAGTAAATTATGAGGAACTATGAGTTTATATTTCAAGGTACTTGTTTGTTTGGTACAGTCAGGTGGCACTTCAAAGTATTTTTGTCAATATTTTGTTATTATTATGAAGAAATTATTGGCCTCAATGATCAAGTTGCCTGCAAAGAATTTAGAGTATCCCATAAATAAAAGTGTATCTTTTCAATTACTATGTAACTGGAAATGTTTGGCAATATACTTATGCCTCCATAAGTATATGAAAGAAAGGAAACAGAAAAGTATTGCTTGGTTTGAGCTATAAGTTTGTTCTTGATGGAAGTAATCTTACCTTGTTCTGTAAGTGTTGTGACAAGGGCACTCCATTTTCTGATGTTTTGGTGATCTCAAACATTTTATTGCATTTGTGTGCTACACACATGATGAAGCATTGTTTAGAGAACATAATTTATCATTATCTCTTGGTTTCAGCTATTGCTCTATTAGTTTTTCTTGGATGTACCCAGTTTTCCTTTCTTTGGATGTATCCAGTACAAATCTTACCTTGCTTTTAAGCTTTCTGACAAGGGGACTCCATTTTCTGAGTTTTTTTAAGCTTTCTTCATTCAGGCATCAGACAATAGTCATCTAACGGAACTTTCTCATAGAAGTAATTTATCGCTGTCTCTTAGTTTCAGTAATTAGTTATAAACCAAATTTGGTTTCTTTATGGTTCATCTTATTTTAAGAAACTTTCTTCAATTATTTCATATTTACATGATATCATTTTAGAAATGAATGCCTTAATAGATGAAAAGACCTGTATAAGGCATTCATTTGTTAAGGCATTCAGTGCTGGATATTGACGCATTTAGGTTCTCTTATTTGATGCTCACAGCCTCTAAATACACCACAGGACAATTGAGGTTGATTTAGTGGATAATCTGGTCACTCTATGAGAATCATAGTTTGTTCTTCATCCAAGATGAGTAATCCCCTGAATTCTGTGTACCACCTACATTGGATAAGCAGTAGGATGAGGTAGTATTTCTTTGTCTTTTATTTGTCTGTGTGTGTGCATCTTCATTTATTTTGTATCAAGGCCTCATCTATTCTGACTCTTATTTTTCCTCAGCTACTGCAATAACCCATATGGTTTTTTATGGTGAAATGGAATATTGGCTTGCATAGCCAACCACAATTAGTTAGAATAAGGTTTCACTGAGTTGAACTAGTTATTCTCAAGGATGGATGTTCCAGTAAAAGATTTGGGACCTAATAATAACAAGCTTGAGGCAGTAAAGGAAGGATGCCCCTTATTCCATTGTGATCTTTATGATTCAGAAGTGGTGCACAAAATAGCACAAATCTTCCTACCAGGATTAGCCACAGCTTGTGTTGATAACACGACTGGTGGTCTCTTCAAGGACCCTTCTCTTGTCGCTGTTGATATGAGAAAGGAAATGGTGGAATATCTTACCCAGAGAAGTGAATCATATATTGCTGAATCAATGATCCAAGAAGATTGTCCAGATATAGAATTATCTGAGCATCCTACTGATATCATTTCAGATTTCATTGATGACTTCATAAGTTCTAAAAGGAACTTGTTTACTCGTGTTTCAAGTTGGTTACTGAGTGAAAATAGGGAGGATAAGATAGATGATATTGTAGAAGAGATGGAAATAAATGGGTTTTGGTTGATGGATAGAAGGGAAGCTATTGCATGGACTCTTCTGAAGAATGTTGATTTCAAGAATACATTCTACTGTAAAATGAAATTTGACACCACTGAAGAGCTAGCTGAGCATGGCAGCAAATGCATTTTTAGGTCTGTAAGCTGCATGAATAAGGACTGTACTGCTAGTTTTTGTGCAGTACACATGGAAAAGCATGATTCAGTATGCCCTTTGAAGGTCCTTCCATGTGAACAGAAGTGCTCAGAGAATATCATAAGATGTGAGATGGATAGGCATTGCATTACTGTTTGTCCAATGAAGCTTGTCAATTGTCCTTTCTACATGGTGGGTTGTCAATGCTCAATTCCTCAATGTATGATTGGAAAACACTGCCAAGACTTCCTCTATTCTCACCTGCATTGCATTCTCCAAATAATTCATAAAGAAGCATCTGAGAAGGATCTGAAGCTTCGGGTGGAACTGCTGGAAAAGGTGGGTCTTTGTTCCTTAGCTTTCTGATTTCTTATTACTGATATGCTTAAGCTCATGCTCTTCACTAATTGTGCTTTCTGCTAACTTGTTTTCTTGCATTAGAAGTGAAGCAATCCAACAACTGTTCTCTGTTTTTTCCCCATATTGCTTGCAAGAAACAAATCTTGTTCCAAAATTTTGACTAAGTCAGAACTTATTTATCATTTTTATTCTTTTGCAGTCATCCTCCCTTGCTCAGCTGTCAGAAACTCAGGATATAAGATCTTTAATCTTCATGGTCAAGGAGCTAGAAGCAAAGGTGGACCCACCAGAACATGTTATCACCAATTGAAGTTGGTGAAGAGTGTATAGAGACTGCAAATATGCCGACAGAAGTGCTAAAAGAGGTAGAAAACTAATTTCAGCCTTCTCAAGAAGACATTGATCGCCAAGACATTGGCCGCAAATATGCGGACAGAAGTGCTAAAGGACGCAGAGAACTAATTTCAGCCTTCTCAATAAGATATTAACATGAAACCAGGGTCTGGAAATATAGATTTACCTAGGCAAAGGCTGACAAGAGATGCGAGTTCCCCTCTTTTTCATATGTTCGTGACAGTATCAAGTCTTTCTCATCAGGGTATTATTTTTAGTTTCATATGGATGGAAGATGATGTGATTATGTATCTTCTGTAGATTTTCTTGACCCTGTGGGGCGGGAACCCCATCTATCCATCTTTCATTTGTTTAAATTGATTAATTTATTGAAGTGACGTAAGGAGTATGACTTCTCATTGCTAAATTAATGCTTCTGCAATTTTTTCATCACAGAATACGAGCTTCATATTGCATCTAGTTTCAGTTGTTGAAATAAGTTATTCAGTCGCATCCTAATTTCTCAAGGACAATCATGCTCAACAATCTCTTTATCTAATCAACGGCAAATTATTGCAGAGATGCTTGAATTGCAAAATCTTCTAACAGTGCTCTCAGCTCTTTTCAGTCTAATTACCTTGTACAAAAATCAGCAAGAGGTAATTAATTGCATAATGCCCATCCACTTTAGTAGCACAATTGTGGAATGAATCTCCTTAATATTTGTCATTTTAGGAAAACAGTACATTACCTACTTGTTTATTTGTATAATAATTGATTCTCCTCATAAGTTTACCCCCAATGTAATTTCATATTCAATACATTTGTTTCTAACATTCATCTCTCTTCTACTTAGAGTTTGAACTCCACTCTTTGGTTATATCCGGTGGGTAAACATGCTTTATTGTAAATTTGCAAAACAAGTAACAGAAGATTATGACTTATGAGGCCCTCCGTTGCTTTGCCCAGAATGTGTTTAGGTTGATGGCTTTTGGGTTCTTCCTACCCTCGAAGCCCATCCCCCAACCCTTAAGAGTTAAGGCCATAACCCCCAACCCAGGTGCAGGCAAATCTCTGCTACAACCGGCAGGAGACCTTAACAGCCAGCTGATTTGCACCTTGCTTTTTCAAGTTAGAGTTTTGATTAATGCAAGGTTGAACTTGAAACATGAGATAATTGTGATATAAACGTACCCTGTTTGAGGCATCTTGAATGAGGATATGATTTAGTATGTGTTTGGTTCCGCTTATGTTTATTGAGTAAACACTGCCACATAGGTGCTCCATCAGCAAAGACCTCATTAATTTTCATCCATACTTATTGATGTTTGCTTTGCAAACATCTTCTATGCTCCTGTTTCAGGAAACTTCATTTTGGAGCTTCCTGAAATGGGTAGGCCTTTATTGGCACTTGTTGATGTAATGCCTAATGGTGCTTATGTGTCATAAACGCCCACATTAATTGTTTTTCTCGATTTTGCAGCCACATAAACCGAACCAAACACTAGAGGATTCACTAAAACTTAAAAGTGGGTTGGTCATGTAATGATGTGCATTGCTATGATTGGGTTTGTCGTGTCAAGCTATGTGTTGCTCTCCAGATCTTGTTAAAAGCTCGATCGAGAGGGCTTCTGCGTTTGATTGAACTGTGTTACTGAACCGCTTCAAAAAGCTATCTAAGAAGTTTCCTAGGAAAGTTGATTTTGCATCTCTTGTAAGTCTATTTTTTATTTTTCAGGTTTTTCCAAATGCCGTTTTACATCATTCCGGGCTTCTCAGCTCATGTAATGCCAGAAGCCACTGCGGGAAAGCCTTCCAGAGTTATAAGAGAGCATCCTCTGCATCGCATTCCTCAATCCTCATCTCTCAGAGATAGCAAAACTGCAAAAGTGTTTTAGGATCCGTTTGGTTTGTGGGAATAGGCGCTTAGAATGCCCATTCTCATTCCAGGCGGAATGAGATACCCCCATAATGGTCATTCCCGATTCTCTCGTATTCCCATTCTAAAGCCTTAATCGACCCAAGTCCATTCCAAAGCCTTAATCGACCCAAGTCCTAAGCATCTCCTTCGGACTTTCACCATACCTTCCTTCATCAAAGTAGTCACCGCCGACGACCTCTCTGGTGAGGAAAGACCATCACTGACCACTATCTCTTCTTCCTTTTCTTCCTCGTTTTCCTCCTCTCAGTAGCCACCACGCCGCTGTTAATACCGTTGGCCGTCAGTATTAGGCTAGCTGAACAGAGATTCCACTCTTTCTTGTTTTTTTCTTCTTTTAATTGGGGCAAAACTGAAAATTTTGGTTAATTGCGATTGCAGTTTCCAGTTGAACCAAACATCAACAATCCAATTTTGATTCCTGTCTTAACTAAACAGACATTGGGAATAGACAATTCCAATTCTGACTCCAATCTTGACTGTGACGAGGACATTTCTGAGTAGTGAGTACCAGAGAAGTTATAAGAAGCATTATTTTGAGGTGTCTTCAATGGGGAGGCTCGTGCAATATTGATCTGTTAATGGGTTGGGCAGACCCCACAAACCAAATCAATCCAACCCATTGCCTTGCCGGTTAAGATCTAAACCAACCACATACTCATGTTATATATGTATATCAGCATATTTACAAGGACACCCCAGCCTAATTCCTATCATTCTCATGTTATATTCGTAAATATCATCATATTATATTATGTTCAACTGTGTCAAGTGGTTTATTGACAAATGATAGGATAAGCCATATAGTCATAGTCCCGATTTAGGGGGTGTTCGGTTTGGTATTCATCTCGTGGATGTCATCTATGGGATGATCACCTGCTCGGCTGGTTGTGGACGGGACCAGTCCATGCTCGTCCATACCTCAATTTAGTGGCAACTACAAAAACTTGTGGTTAGGGCCCTTCCACAGTCTATTCTTTGATCCCCTGCTTCACACTCTTCATGAAAGGCTGAAACCTTATTTGTTAGCTTCACATTTTACCGTTGGAGGTTTCTACCGCCCACTGAAGCTCTCCACTACTGCAACTTTCCTCCACCAGTCCACCTGCTGATGTATGTTTCTCTTTCTCTCTCTGTTTAGTTCCATTTCA